>NW_005367874.1:698281-754619 GCF_000412655.1 Myotis brandtii | reverse complement strand
AGGCTGGCAGGGGAGGGCAGTTAGGGGCGATCAGGCTGGCAGGCAGAGGCGGTTAGGGGTGATCAGGCAGGCAGGTGAGTGGTTAGGAGCCAGCAGTCCCGGATTAGAGAAGGTGCAGGCCGGGCTGAGGGACCCCCTTCCCATGCACGAATTTTGTGCACTGGGCCTCTAGTTTTAAATAATTTAGAGAATTAATATATATCAAATGCATTAAGTTCTTCCAAACTACAATATCCTCCAAAATAATTGTATGTCTTTAGTGCCTACCCCAGTATCTACTACATAAACACACTCAAGTATTTGCTGAATTAATAAAACACAATTTAAAGTATACCTTTATAGTTAAACGTCTATAGTTAGCACTCTATAGTACTCTAATTTGAAGATTTAGTAATAGGCCTTTTTCTCTCTCAGAACTTTTCAGTACCTGTTTTCTCAAAGCCTTAAGTACATGTCTAAACCTGTCCAGCAATTACATTCTTAACATATTAGAATGTTACAAATTCTAAGATGACGTAATACTTTTTGTCAAGGATCTTATCACTCTCACTGTACAAATCAGTGCTCCACCATGGTTAGAATCAAGTTCAAAGGCAGAGGTTTCCCTCATTAAGATTACCTTATGAAAAATAAAATTATCTGCAAGGATTTATTTGATGGTCTGCTTTTAATGGAATAAGACCTGAAGAGTTGAAGAGTTTCTTCATTACTAAATCTGTTTAAATTAGTTCGTGATCAGTTTTGGAAAAGTATTTTGCACATGGTCTGAAGGACAAAGCCATTTCTCCTATGCATTCAAAGTAATGCTTATTTTCTGTCATTTGTAAAATAAAATTCACAACCAAATTATTTCCATTTTTTTGCCCTCTTTAAAATACTGTACCTCATATGCTTGTAGCCAGTCTATAAGTTAGCAATATTTTTAGAAGTCATTTTGGTAGCATCTTCATCTTTGACCCAACAATTCTAATTCTAGCCCTCTATTCTACAGAAATACTGACAAAAAATTTCTCCAAGTATTATTTATAAGAGCACAACTATTAAAAATAATATAAATGTCCATGTTAGGAGTGTGTTAAATAAATAATGATACATCCATGTTATAGAATCTAATAGTAAAAAGAGTAAGGTAGATCTGCATATAACAATATTGAAGGATGTACACTATATTCCATTGAAAGAGGGGGGCGAGGAGAAACCAAGAAGCCATTTTATATAGAGGGAGCTTGTTGTTTAAAGAATAAAAGGTATTTTGTATGTATGTATGTATTTGTGTACATTAAAAAGGTATAGGAGAATACGCAACAAATAAAAGATTATGACAGAGCTCTTTCACTTTATATTTTATATATTACTATATTATTAAATTTTTCCCAATTAATATACATTATACTTGCATTCCAACACTCCCTTCTGTATTTTTTTTTCTTACTAGAGTTTATTTTAGGTCAGAAGTGCTAATTGTTCTATGTTCATATGTTCAATTTTACCCTCACTCTACCTCAAACTAATGATAATTTCATTATAAATATAATTATAGATTCAAAGGAAATTTCCCTTCAGTGTTTAAAAAATATTTCTTCGTTGTTTTTGTGCAAAGGATTTTTCTGATTAGATTCCAGTGCTATTTGTTATTTGTCTTTCTACTCTGGTTGTTTTGGGGGTTTTCCTTTTATTGCTGATGTTTTACCTTGTGTTTCTTATCATGCTTCTTTATTTCATTTTTTGTATTATTCTGCTAGAATTTAGCAAACTCTTTTAATCAGAAGTATCACATGTTTTTCAGTTCTAGAAAATTAAAGAATCACACCTCCTTTGCTCTCAGGAAATCTAGAAATTCTATTAGACCAGTCTTTTTTAACCTGGGGTCTATAGATAGGACTCAGGAGAGTCCATGGACTTGGCTGAAATATAATTACAATTTTATTTTCACTAACTTCTAACTGGAATATCATATTTTCCACCATCTGAATTGTAGGCAAGAAACCACAGCAGTTTTGGCAGTATCTGTGACATTATCACCAATAGAAATCACAGACATTTTCATATTATATTTCAATTATATTACATTTTTCAGACATATCAAAAATGATAGTCAACTGGCTGTGAGACCTTGTTATTTAATTTGTTAATATGGTAGTATATCATAAACTTGTAATATTTTAAAAATTGCATTTCAGTATAATTTCTTTTATAACCTTACCAGTATATATTTTAATTTTATGCATTTAAAGGTATTACTCTGAGAAGATGCTATGATCTGAGTGTTCTTGTCCCCCCAAATTCCTATGTAGACATCCCGATGTTCAATGTGATATTATTAGGAGGTCCCCTTATAACAGAGGCCCTGAGAACTCAGCCTGTCCCTTCTGCCATGTGAGGACACAGCTAGAAGGCAGTGGCTGTGAACCAGAAAAAGGGCCCCACCAGAATTCGACCATGCTGGCACCTTGATTTTGAACTTCTGAGCCTCCAGAATGGGGAGAAGTACTTTTCTGTTGTTACAAGCCACCCAGTCTGTGGTATTCTGTTACACGAGGCTGATCAGACTAAGGCAAAAGGAATCCATAGACTTCCTAAGCAGCCAGGGAGATCCAAGGCACAAAACATTTTAGGAACGCCTGCAACAGACTGATGCTAAAATCTCTGTAACCTTAATGCTGCTTAGCTTTTCATCGTTTCAGTCTTTCTCTCTCTTCATCTCCTTGGTTAGATTAGAGAGAGCTAGAAGACCCAGCCAGGGCAGCACATGACCAAGAGCAGCAGCTCTGATGTGGTGGGAGTCTCAGCCCACTACTCTGCTTTCTCATTTGATTACACCTTCCTTACTTTTTGAGTATTTATTCATCTATTTTTTATCAGTACTGAAATTTTGGTGAGGAAGGGAGGGAGAGATGACTAGTATGCATTTCATCGGCCATATTACAGCTTGGATGCATGTATTAATTTTGCATTCAGAAAAAAGGGAAAAGATGCAATAAATACTACATTCTTTATTTCATTTTTTAATATTGTAAAAATAAACTCTTACAAACTATTTTACGAGTAAGAAAACTGAGGGTTGTATAGGCTAATCAATGATTCAAAGTCATGTAAGTAGTTGATAACAGGGCTGGGACTAGAACTCAGGTCTTCTAGCTTCTTCTCTAGTTCTCGCTCTTTTTAGCTATTTTAGGACACATCTCTTTCCTTTCCAGGAGCTAATGGTGCTCATGTTATAAACCATATTCTAAAAAAAGTCATCATATTATTTACAGGGTGAGGAATGAAGCAGATTTACAGTTGTTCATATGGATAATACAAGAATAAACTGTGTTTCACATACTTGCAACTATAAACCTACTTTGGCTCACCCCACCTTGGCTATTGTACATATAGTTCTATTTACCTAAGATACTGTTTGTTTAGTTGGTCAACAATTATTTTAATATGTGCTAAGTGCTGACTTGAATGCTATAAATATAACATTGAACAAGACCCAGTCCCTACCTGCATGGAATTATAGTCAGTCTAGTAAGAAGGATAGGCATCAAATGAATACTGAATTCCTTGTCTCTTTTTATTGTTTGTTAATCCTCATCTGAGGATATTTTTCCTTTGATTTTTAGAGAGAGTGGAAAGGAGCGGGAGAGACAGAGAAAGATACTAAACATCGATGTGAGAGAGACACATCAATTGGTTGCCTCCACTAATCAAACCCGGGACACTTCAGTCCACGGGCCAGTGCTCTGTCCACAGAGCCAAACCAGTCAGGGCTCCTTGTCTCTTCTTTTGCTGATCTTTTCTACTCACCTTTCAAGATACGACTCAACTGCACCTTCTCTGTGAAGCCTTCTGGGTAGAATTAGTTGCTCTTCTCTGAGCTTCCACAGCACATGTTCACACCTCCGTTACCAAATGAGAACAGTCTTGAGGTTTTAATATTTAAGTTAACAGTATTTCCTGCCACCCCCCTTACCTCTATCCCATATCCAGGAGGGAAGGAATTCAAGGATATGTTTGCTCTTTCATCTTGATAGCAACGACAAGACCTAGCACAATGTCTGGCACATAGTAGGCAATAAACACTTGAATGACTGGAACTGAAGGCAAGAGAAAAGAATGGAAACTTCTCTATGACTCTTTTCTGCATTCTGTATATCCAGTTGTGTTTTTTGGGTTTTTTTGTTTTGTTTTGTTTTGTGTGTTTTTTTTTAGTTAAACATAGCATTCCCGTACAGGTCCATGTGGCTCAGTTGGTAGGAGTATCATTCCATACACCGAAAGGTCGCAAGTTCAATTCCTGGTCAGGGCACACACCTAGGTTGCAGGTTTGATCCCTGACCCAGGTCAGGGCACATGTGGGAGTCAACTGATCAATGTTTCTCTTTCTCTCTCTCTCTCTCTCTCTCTCTCTCTCTCTCTCTCTCTCTCCTCTCCCCCTTCCCCTTCTCTCTAAAAATCAATGAATATGTCCTCGGGTGAGGACTTAATTTTTCTTTAATTGGCATTCCCCAATGATGATTTTTAAGTTTATGATTTGCAAAAACCCATTTTGATTGTTTGGGCCGGTGGCCAATATAAATGGAAAAGACGTGAGCACTTGCCAGCTGTTGTTAATTATACAATTTAAAGTCTACTCAAGAATGTATTGAGAAAATCCACCTTTGCTTCAGTTTATCTGAGTTGACAATCTATACAACCTAAACCCACTAAAATCCACACCTCCAAATTCATTTAATTCTGAATGACCTACGACTCCAGAAATTGAATCCCTAAAGAATCTCAGGTTCACTAATTGGCTAACTCTAACTCTTTAACCTTTATAAAATTCTTTTTGAATGAATGCTGACAAGTCAGGTATCTGAGGTTCAAGAAAAAGAAGTCAAAATTAATTCCATATTTACATGACCAGGAAAGGGCCGTGTCCCCTGGAAGGAGAAAGCAGTTCCCCTTGCCCTCACCTCAGAGCTGGACACCCCTTCAGGAGGGAGACCCTTGGGGAAAGCAGAGACCCTGGGGATCACAGACACACAGTACCTGTAGCGGGATCCCTGACAAAAATGGGCCTGAACTTTGTGAAGGCTGGGGTGGCGATAGTGGCTTGCATGTTGTAATTTCAGATCTTCAAGTTGTTTTCAAGAGGTGGAAACCTTCATTCATTTTGAGGCTGATTCATCCTTGGTTTGGAGGAAATGATCAAAAGGTATGAATTACTAGATACACTAATATTGAACCAGATCCTTTTCTGGAATGGAAGTGTGACAACTGTGACTCCAGAGATACGAACTTTTCTGCAGAATAATATTAAAATTTGCCTTAGTTATGGGCAGAGTGACATCTCTGTAGCTGGGAGCACTACTTCCTGGAAGATGTAGGTGTAGATCGCCCCAGCCAGGGTGGTATTGTGTATTTGAGTAGAGATTCTCGAGCTTCCAGTTTAAAGAGCTTCTCACGGGAGATTGGGAGTGAAGACTCTGGGACGACAGGGAAGCTACAGCTCTGGGTTTTTACTTCATGCGGATAAAATGCCATAAAAGGAAACAGGAGTGCACTAGGCTGAGTCCAAGAAGACTGGCCTGTTATTATCTCACACGTGGTAATACTCAAACCCAGACTTGGGGAATGTGCTCCATTGGATATTTCACTTTCATGTGATGATCTCACAGAGGCCATAGGAACAGACCTGACCCCATTGGAGTTTCCCCAGAGGAAGTGGATAGGAAGTGAGGGTAGGGAAGACAGGCCTGAGATGAGAGACCACGGGGAGGAATGTGTTCCTCTCCTGGGACTTCCGGAGCTTGGGGGCGTGGGCTTCCAGTAGGACGGACTCACTGGAGGTCACCTCCACAGGGAGAAGAGAAGCAGACCCTGCCAGATAGCCCGAGCCTGGGAACTAGGCAGGAAGGCACCTTCAAGGCCCCGAGGCAGCCTGTGCTTTGGCTGTGGACTCTGAGAGCATTCAGGATTCATAGCCATCTCTAAGTTTGTCACTTTTAGAATTCCTTTCTCGTATCCTTAACCATTTTGTAAAAATTTTGTTAAATGGTACATCCTAGGCCCTGTTGTGATGCAGGAAAATTTAAAAAGGATCTGGCCTTAGCCTGTTTGGCTCAGTGCATAGAGCGTCGGCCTGTGGACTGAAGGGTCTTGGGTTCAATTCTGGTCAAGGGCACGTTCCTCGGTTGCAGGCTTGGTCCCTGGCCCTGCTCAGGGCATATGCAGGAGGCAACCTATTGATGTGTCTCTCTCTCATTGATGTTTCTCTCTCTCTCTCTCTCTCTCTCTCTCTCCTTTCCTCTCTGAAATCAATTAAGAAAAAAAAATATAATGTATATATGGGTCTGTGTCCACCTTTAGGAACATTTAGTAAAGGGAAGAAAAGCCTCCCCTAAAATCAGTGTAGATGTGGTGGCTTCAATTGCAGAGTTGCAGGGGGTGGCAGGTGACCATGAGGGGGGAGGGGGGAGTGATGGGTGATGAGCAATCTAAAGCCACAGAGGTGGCGGGGACAGTATGGGTTTGTGGAACACGTGAGCAACTGGGAGGTGCAAAGACCTATTTATGAAGAGGAGCCTCGTAAAATGTGAGACTTCCTGTCATCAGAGAAGATGAAAGTTTGAGCCACAGTAATTTGGACTTTATAAGGTAAACCTGACCTCATTTTTAATCATAGTCTGGTGAGGTGTGGGAGACTGGGTATACGCATCTGGAATACACTATAAAATGTAGTCTTGGTGTCTTGGTAACCTGTTTAACATAAGGTTTGCAGAATACAAAAGCAGGTCTAACATGGGTTCCCAGTTGGATTTGTGGAAATCATATTGATCACATCTGGTTATCTATTCGTTAGTAATCATGTATTGGATCCCAGCATGTGCCAAGCAGTCCAGTAGAAATCAAAGCAGGTCCACTGAAATGGAGCTGGTATAAACTCCTCAACGCTGAAGGTCAAATTATGATCCCATGTCCAAGTCTCCTAATTAAAAGAAAAGTGACTCGAGCCCCTCAGGCTAGATGAGTGTGAATCTTGTGTCACGTTCTTAGGAACCCTTTCCCTTCTTCTAGATCTTCTAAGAATGCTGGAGGGTGTCTACTGCCCTCTTAGGAGAGCCATTTGACTTCTACTTCAAGCTAAGCTAAGCCCTGACATCCAGTGTCCACGCTAGTCCTTGATGCCCCAAGGTGTTGCTGTTGAAAATGGATGCCCACTGTTGTCCAGGTCCTGTCAGATGCCACTGCTGTCCAATTCACTGTGCAGAGCAGCATGGGACCTTGATGGAGGGACTCCATTCTCTCAGTGCCGTGACCAACAGAGAATGGCCCCACTGGACCTCCTTTCCACAAGATGCAACTGTTCTCCAAGCCCCACAGGTAGTCCTATGACACTTCACTCAGACGGGCTCAGGTGTCAGCCCTACAGACTGCAAATCCACTGCCATATATGTCCCAGGGGTCCCACCAGAGGCCAGTCCACTTTCCTTTTCAAACATAAAAATACAACAGCTATGTTCATTCCTTTCTGACAATAGACCTTTTCATGCCCTCAGCTACAGTGACTATCTAGATCAGCGGTTCTCAACCTGTGGGTCTCGACCCCTTTGGCGGTCGAACAACCCTTTCACAGGGTCGCCTAAGACCATCCTGCATATCAGATATTTACATTATAATTCATAACAGTAGCAACATTACAGTTATGAAGTAGCAACGAAAATAATTTTATGGTTGGGTCACAACATGAAGAACTGTATTTAAAGGGCCAGAAGGTTGAGAACCACTGATCTAGATGGTCTCCAGGGCTACCATTCTCCTGGCAGCAGTTCTCTGCTGACCCAAGGTCCTTCTTTGGCAATAGAATGTAGAAAACTTGCTCAGGCCTCCTAGTGTTCCTTGGTGTACAAATATCATGCACTATTTTGATACTAAACTGCCACACCTTGCATGCCTTTGACAAAAAATTCAGTGACCTTCATGATGAATTTTAATGTTTCTCAAGCTTCCCAGCTCCTAAGAACTGATTGTAAATAAAAAAAAATCCAGGCTTTACTTCTGGAGGTTCTAATCCAATGGGCTTCAAATTAGATCTAGGAATTCATCATATTGTTTAATCCAGTAGTTTCCAAAACCAAACATTGGGGTCACCTTGGGGAGCTTCTGATCCAATAGAGATGCTTTGAATCTACCTAGGATTTTTTTTAAAAAAACTTTTTAGTCAGACTGGTGTGGTTCAGCAGTTGAGCATCAACCTATGAACCAGGAGGTCAAGGTTTGATTTCCAGTCAGGACATATGCCCAGGTTGCAGACTCAGTCCCTGGTAGGGGGAATACAGGAGGTAGCCATTCAATGATACTCTCTCATCATTGATGTTTCTATCTCTCTCTCCCTCTCCCTTCCTATCTAAAATCAATAAAAATATATTTAAAATAAATAAACTTTTTATTTGGAAATAGATTCAAACTTACAAAAAAGTTATGAGAAGAGTACAAAAACTTTTTTTCTGAACTATTTGTTAACTGTTAACAAGATGCCCTAGTACTCTCAAATACTTTAATATTTCCTACAAACAAGGACACTTTCTTATAGAACCAAAGAAAACCCATCCAAACCAGGAAAATTAATATCAATAGACTACTCTCTATTCCTCAGATCCCACTTAAGTTTTCATAATTGTTTATAAAACATTTTTTAAAGTAAAAGGAAAGTATAAAATCGTGCTGTATTTATCTCATATCTCTTTAGTCTCCTTACTCTGAAAAATTCCCTAGTCTTTCCTTGATTTTTACCACCTTGACATTTTAAAATTGCAGGCCATTTATTTTGTCAAATGACCTCCAATTTGTTGCTTGAGTTTCCTCAGGATAAGATTCTGGTTATGTACCTCAGAAAGGAATATCATAAAAGTGATGTCATGTCTTCTCATTGCATCCTATGAGGTGGCACACAATTTTGATTTGTTCCATTATTGGTTATGAGTACTTTGATTAGTTTATTTAGATGGTATCTGCCAGAATTGTCCACTATGAAGTCATTCTTTTTTCTCTCTGTAATTAATAAGTTTTCAATGAGGGAGAACCTTAAGACTATATAAATATCCATTTCCTCATTAAACATTCTATTTATTTATTTATATCAGTATGTAATCATGGATTTCTATTTTATCCACTGTAATCATTACTGTACTTATTTTGAGGCTCAAATATCTCAGGTATGACCAGTGGGAGCCCCTTCAAGTTGTCTCTTGTGGTCTTTAGACATGCTCCCATCATTTTTTTTAACACTCCTTTGTTGTTGTTTTTTGGCACAAGATGTCTAGGTTTATTTTTTATTTTTATTTATTTATTTACTTATTTTTATTGTTTAGAGTATTACATATAGTATTACATATGTCTACTTTTTCTCCCATTGACTTCCCCCGGCCACCCCAACCCCCGGCACATGCCCTCACCCCCCTAGTGTCTGTGTCCATTGGTTATGCTTCTATGCATGCATACAAGTCCTTTGGTTGATCTCTTACCTGTCCCTCACTCTCCCCTGCCTTCCCTCTGAAGTTTGACGGTCTGGTTGATGCTTCTCGGCCTCTGTATCTATTTTTGTTCATCAGTTTATGATGTTCATTTCTAGGTTTATTTTTACTTTCATTGCCCCAACACTGAAATCAGCCAACCTGCAAAGAACTATGGTCCCTTTTAGTAAAAAACAGTATGTCAAAATGCCTCCTTGCTACTGGGGTGTTGCTGCTCCTAAGTCTTTCAAATGAATGTGTGTGTGTGTGTGTGTGTGTGTGTGTGTGTGTGTGTATCTTACAATATATATTACTTACTTCTAATAAATATTATATATTACTTACATCTACGTTTATTTCTGTCTCTATTTCTATATTGGAAACTTTGAGAGCCTCCAATTCCAACCTAACATCATAAATTTCATTCTAGTTTTCTCCTGTTCCATATTTGTAACTCTGATAGTAAGAAACCTCCAATTAATAAATTTACTTATTGCCCTGGCTGGTTTGCTCAGTGGATAGAGCGCCAGCCTGCAGACTGAAGTTCGAATCCTGGGTTCGATTTGGGTCAAGGGCACATGCCTGGGTTGTGGGCTGAGGCGCCTGCAAGAGGCAGCTGATCAATGATTCTCTCCTATCATTGATGTTTCTATCTCTCCCTTTCCTCTCCCTTCCTCTCTGAAGTCAATTAAAAAATATATTTTTAAAAGGAAAAATAAATAAATAAATTTACTTATTTATGAATCTTTTCTCACCCTGGTCCCTCAACACCAATGCAGATGCCTTTCTTACCCTCTGGGGCACTTACGCTCCATCCAAGCAGGAAGATGCTGCACTGAGACATCTTTCAGTTTGCTTGGACACTCTCACAAGGAGTAGGGAAAGGCTAATAGTTGAGCTGGGTTTTAAAGGATGAATAGGAGTTTACCAGGAGAAGAAAAAGAATAAGGGAATTGCCTGGCCACCATGGCTCAGTGGTTGAGCATCGCCTTATAAATCAAGAGATCATGGTTTGATTCTCAGTCGGGGAACATGCCCAGGTTATGGGCTCCATCCCCTGCGTGGAGCATGCAGGAGGCAGCCGATTAATGATTCTCTCTCATCATTGATGTTTCTATCTCCCTCTCCCTTCCTCTCTGAAATCAATAAAACTATTTTTTTTAAAAGAATAAAGGAATTTGTTGCAGGAAGAACTACTTCTTTAGGTTTTGGTACATGTGTGAATGCTGAAATCTTTATTAAACATGAAAACCTCCCATGAACATTATCATTTGGGTTGGGGTGTGAATTAGCTGTTCAGATCAGTCTATGTGGTGTTGTGTACTGGTTTTTTGGGGGCAATATCTAGTAAACAAGAGCATAATACTATATTGGCTAATAGTTAGAAAATTTGTTTGTTAGAAAAATCAATACATGCTAATATTAAAAATTTAAATATTTTAGGGACTATACAATGTTGAAAGTTAAAACCCCCTTTCATCCCATCTCCCAGAAATAACCAAAGCAATAACAATTGTATTCTCCTCATGAATCTTTCTATGCATATACTACTAATTATGTGTGGCTATAGTTACATTTTCCCCCAAATTGAACTTATGATACCACTTTAAACTTGGTACTTTTAACTTAACATTTCTTGGATAGCTTTCTATATTAGTACATAGAATTATACTTAGTTCTTTTAAGAAATATTTTTTCGTTTTATTTTTACCATTTTTCTTTATGTTTATTCACACACTACATAAATTGTCAATGTAATAAAAATGATATATGTAAATCAATAGCCTGTCATAACCCCCCATCTAATTACACTTGTTTATCCAGAGGTAAATTGTTGTCTGTTGGTACATGCCTTCCTATTTTTCCTTTATTCATTTACACATGTTTGTGTATAGCATTTTCTTTTTTATAAAAGGGATGGTGGGCAATGTTGAGTTTCAGATATTATCACATTCCCAAGCCTGGAAGAACACACAGTGACTGAAACCTGCCCATCACTCCAGGCCTTTTTTTTCTCAAGGCCCTCCATTCTCACTTGTATTGTGGCCACTGCAAACATAACATAGGCACTGGAGATTGAGCCACCTTAAAGAATGAGGTGCATCAATAAGACCCTCCTGGGATAGCAGACCCCTTGGCATTCTTTTCTGGGGGCTTTAGCCCCGCAAAACCAAGCTCAGGAGAAACAAATGGCAAAAAGAGGAATATGTGTGGGCCCCTTGGGCTCCCAAGTGCCTCAGCCTTCAGGTTTAGCTAGAGTTTTTTTCAAGGGCTCTAGACTACTTTGCCTCTTGTAGCCAGAGGGATGGAGTTTGAAGCATGTACGATCTTGGATAAAGCGCAACAAGGTCTAATCATCAGTGATTGGAAGAGCAATGTGCAGTAAGAGCCAAGTGGGATTTAACTCAAAGGCATTTTGAAAGTTTGCTTCAGAGTTAGAATTGCAGCTTTCTGCCCCAAATTTCGCCACAAATATTCTATAGGCATTTTTTAAAGCCCCCAGAGCCCTTAACTAATGTTATTTAAGGAAATTTTATGTGACTAATTGTACAGATTGTTTGCTAACTTTTGAGCAAGAAATGATCTCAAAATACCCTGATGTCTACTGATATTTCAAGGTAAGAGAATACTCTGGAATGCTTCCCATTTTCCAAATGTAATATTTTCCAAAATAAATGTTGGAGTAGCTGCATGGTTGATACCCTGTGAACATTTTAATTCACACAATAATATTCTGGAGTTTATGGAAGCTTGGCCTTTTTCCAAGAGGTTTGGAAGTCCAAAAGACGGCTGTTTCTTCTCAGTGGGAGAAAAAATGGAGGATGTGAATCAGAATTGGTAAATTGGAGAGGAGGTCACAAACGGAATGGAGCTAAATAGGGAAAAGTGCAGTGCAATCTTCAGTGGGAGGAAAGCCAGTTGCACAGAGGGGAAGGGCTGGTTACCATTAAAGGCTTCAAAATTAGGCCCTTGGAGGAGAATCGAATAGGGAAGTTAACAACCCCCCGTTTCTCTCTCTTCTAGAGGACGGGGCTGGTATAATGAGATCCAGGTGCAACCCATCCTTATCTGTTCAGAAGCCCCCCGAAACCTCCGATGCTTGTAGCTCCTGTGCCTCCTCTTCCAAGGAGCCTGCCCTGATGGCCATATTGCAGTCATCAGATGACATCACACTGTCAAGATGATCTGTTTCCTTCTCCTTTGCCCATGATCTGAGATTCTTGAGACCAGGATATAAAAACACACACAATACTTTTGTGCTGGATGTTGATTGAATGAGCCTCTCTGGCTGGAAATATTCCTTCTCTCCTCTGAGCTCTCTTGGCGCTTGGCACTTACCTCACTCATATAATTTTTTTCACATTCTACTTTGTACTATAATTTCTGTACATGTTAGCTCCATTATTAGACTCAGAATTCTTCTATGAGAGATGAGATAATGCATGTAAAGTATGCCCCGTGTCAGCTGAATAAATGATAGCTATTATTATTTGTGTAATGGGGTGCCTGGAGGAGTAGAAAATATATTTTATTTTTAAAAAATAAGCTTCAGAGAATCACTTTGAAGCAGATCTTTGTTTTGCAAGAATGAGTTGAGAAACCCTTCTTAATTATACAACTACAAGAGACCTATTGCCGTGGAAGAAGGGAATAATGGGAAGTCTTAGTATTGAAATATCTATTCTTTCCCAATCCCCTTCGATAGTTGCACCACTTCAGGAGGCACCATTCATATTATAACCAATGTGATGGGTGCCTGTACTCTTTGAGGATGTCTGAGGCATACACCCTGAGGGATGTATGACACCATGTCTGAGGGATACAATTCCTTCTGAATACAATATGGATGGTGCCCCTGAAGTGTTGCAAGGAGGCAGTCATAAGAAGAGGAAATAAAGGGGCTCTGACCCTTTCTCTTTGAGGTTCAAGGTTAGTGGAACTCAGATGGACTGGAATGGTGCTGACTGAGATCGGTTGGCAGGAAAGAAGATGAAGGGCCCCAGAAAGGTACTATCCATAGGAGAAGGGCTGTCATTGGAAGGTTGGGCCCAGCAAATGAGAATGCCATTGGGAAACAGTAAGAACACCAGGAGTGTGTACTAAGTGAGCCAAGTGGAATGCACTGAACCTCGAAGGCAAACATTGCTGAGTCATGCAGCCGGGCAGGATCTGGACCAGCAATAGTACTACCACAGCCATAGTCAAGCCCAGTGAGAGAATAGCGGGGACCCAGTGTGGCAGAAAAACAGAAACTTTTGCATTGATCAATTCACCAGTTTTCTCTCAACTTGGCTTTTGGAAGTGGGTCATAACCCTTTGGATTAAGGAAATGTTTTGAATTCTTGAATAGTTCAGGGCAGAGAGATACAGGGTGAGCAAAATTAGGTTTACATGAGTACATGAAACATAGAGTTCATTCTCATGTTATTATTTGGAAATTATTGTATTATTTTCCATACGAACAATGTAAACCTACTTTTGTCCCACCCTGTATTGAACTTTCTGCAAATGAAGGCAGAGCAGTTAATTGAAGAGACTGAAGGGATATAATTATATTTGGATTCCAGAATGATAAATGAGGTCATCATGGTTTTATCTTCTTTATCATCGGCATTAGCTTTGTACACTCAGAGCATCTGGCACATGATGGGTGACCCATGAGACCAAGGGATCTCAGGAAGCTCACTTTCTTAATAAAATGGAGAATTCAGGCCTTCCCAGAGTCCCAATGTGAGACAGGCTCCCTGGCCAACTCAAGAAAGACCTGAATCCCCACAGGGCAACTATAACCAAAACACCTTCCTGGGCTGCCTGCAGAGCAGGTTGGAAAACCGGAGCCGATCTGAACACCCTTTCCCTGCTGCTCTGCATTTCACCTGAGGCTGGTCTCAATTTCACTTCAATGTCCCTGTCCTGCACAGTGTATGCTCAGCTTATGACTGACCAGCCAGCTGGCCGAGTGTAAAGTTCCCATGTTGAAAGAATTGGAATAGTTCATGATCAATTTATTCTAGACATGAGATCAGAGTGACAATCCAAGGAAACTAGATCCTTGTGGTTTTATTTACTATTAAAAATTAAATATATCATATCAAGAGAAGCATTCCATTTATAATTTTTTAACCATATAAACAAGAGTCCCTTCTGGCCCCACCTTCTTTTCTGACTACAGTGTGATGGTCAAGATCATGGGCTTTGGGCCAATCAGCACTAGATTTGAATCATGTTTTTGCAACCTTTTAGTTGACTGATCTTCAACAACTCAACTTCCAAAGTGTGTTCTGGTGTATAAAAGGGGATTACAAGTGTACAAAGTTCATAAAATTAAATGAGAAATTTAATGTTAGGCACCATGCCTGACACAGAATAAGCACTCAATAAATGTTAGCTACCACTATGTATTATTTCCTTCATCACCAAACTCTTCTCTGCTCCCTTTTACTTATTTCATGTTCACACTTGAACCCACGGCAAAAACAACCAAAATTCAAAAAAAAATTTCACATAATCATATATTATTAGATCATTGTTTTATAAAAATGCATCATATAACACACAGTCTTTTGCTATTTGCTTTTCTCATTTAATTAGTGAACATGGATGTACTTCCAGATCAACAGATTGAGACCCAATTCATTCAAAATATACCTGCCAAATATGATTGTGTCACAGTTTATTCTACTTTCGCTTATTCCTGGATATTCAGGATTTTCCAGTTCTTACCACCAATGTTGCAATAAGTATTCTGGTATATAAACCCTTTAGTATACACCTATTACTTCTGCAGAACATGCTCTTAGATTTTCAGGTCAATCTACATGTGTATGTGCATATATACTTTAAATTTTAATCGATGGTGCAAGGTGACTTTCCCCAAATATCACATTCCCATAGTTCCACAAACTTATCAATTTGTCTGTGCAAATATTCAGAGAGGCAGAAAAGCATGATGGTTAAGAACAGAAGCTCTGGAAGAAGAGAACCTGGTATGAATCCTAGCTTTCCCATTACAGGCTGTGCAACCTTGATCAAGTTAAGTAACCATGCTGCACCTCAGTTTCATATCTGTAAAATGGGGGTAATAATGGTCCCTATTTATTATTAATATGTGTAAAATGCTTGCAACAGTATCTGTCACATAATAAGTACTCAGTAAAGGTCAGCTACAATTATAGTTACAATGAATTGAAATCTTAATATGATCAACTCACTATATATCCTCCCGTGTTTTAGGATGTTGTTTTTTTTATCATACAGGTATGGCAGAAAATTCTCCTGAACGTATTTCAATGGGATACAACAATCTCAGCAGTTAATAATACAAGCCAATCCGGATTTTCCTGCTGTCCATAGCTGACACGTTGTTTAACAGTGTTCCTCCATGTGTTCTGAAAGTATGTCTTTCTGTCTATATTTTTCCTGTTTAACGAGCCCAGCCCCAGAGAGCAGTGTTCCTGCACTGTACACAACCGCAATAGCTTATGGCCATGTTGCTACAGAATAGCTGCCAAGTTTTCACAGCAACAAACAGAAAAATCTCCTATTCTCAGCCCCATTTTTTATTTGAGAGGATGTCAATCTCTTTGTGTGAAAGGAATTAACCCCCAGAGAAAATACAGTTTTTAGGTGTGTGGTTTTTTTTACAAAGGACTAGGGTGAGCACTTCATTTTTTGAGTCAATGCTGGAGGAATCCACTCTGCCTGCTCTGAGCTGTGTTGTTGGAGCATGCCGTGAACATTCCAAGGACGTGTTTACGCCAAATTCCAGTTTACCGTGGACTCAAACAAACAGAAAGATCAAATATTTGAAACTTCCTCTGCAGGCTACTGTTGTGACTAAGGGACAAAAGCAACGGACAGCAGACTTAGAGACAGGAAGCTTTTCTGAAGCACCTTTCAGGGACTATTGCAGAATGAGACCACATTCAACTTCCCTGAACCCATCAGGCATTTACTAAGCACTTACTACATACAAGGCAGCATCCTAGGTACTGGTTGGGTGGAGCACCGAAAACTAGGAAAGGATTAGGGTACTCCATGGCTACCATTCTGTTGGGGGAGAAAATATGCAGGCTACACATTAAATCTTTCCTGGTTTCTGTCAAGTAAGAGAAAATCCCACTAGGACTGACTTAAACAAATGAACAAAAAGTATTAGCTTATGTGAGGAAAGGTACTGAGGAGCTGGCCTCAAATGGGGCTTGAGTGGGGCTCATTGGAACCCCAACTCTCTCATCTTCTGGGTCTGCTCTCCCAAGTGCAGGCTTCGCTCTCAGATCCTATGTGCAGGGAAGATGGCTCCCCGGAGCGCCAGGTCTATATCCTCCAAGACTCTACTAGTAGCCTGGCAGAAAATAGGACTTCTTTCACAGCAGTATGTTGTCTTGAAAGCGATTTGCAGTGGCTTGAATTTGTTTGCAAGCTTATCCCTAAACTTACCACAGTGACCAGAGGGATGCCGCGTTCTAACTGGTCAAGGCTGCATGACTCGGCCGGCCCTGGAGACAAGGATGAAGTCAGCACTTGTCAAGCAAGTGGAACGAGGTGGAGAAGATGGGGAAATAAAACAATCAGAGTTCTATTGCCCGGAGAGGAAGAAACAATTCAAAAACAAGTATAACAGGGGAATAAATATAGCATGATGAGAGGATGCGGAATAGATATTTTCTGGCTTTAAGGATCTAAGAAAGAACCACTGAAGTGCAAACAAGAATGAAATGAAGTTCAAATCACTTCCTAGTCTGAGAATCTGTGATTATGGAGATTGCCCTAAAACACACAGCCCTTATAAAATGCTGGCAGTGTGATTCAGGGCGGAAGAGTTCTTTCTGGCTCTGACGTCAGACAAGTCTGGGTGTGAGACCCAGTCTGCTCCTTACATAACCTTGGGTCTCAAAGCCTGTTTGCACCTATAATATAGGGGTAATAATAGTCCCTGCTTCATAAGGATTAAATATGTTTATTATTATCCAGTCCCACATGTTGGGACTGGATCCCCAAGTCTTGAGAGAGTGTATGTCTTTTTTCTTTCTTTCTTTCTTTTTTTAAAAAAATATTTTTTTATTGATTTCAGAGAGGAAGGGAGAGGGAGAGAGATAGAAACATCAATGATGAGAAAGAATCATTAATTGGCTGCCTCCTGCACGCCCCCTACTGGGGATCAAGCTCACAACCCGGCCATGTACCCTTGACCAGAATTAAACCTGGGACCCTTAGGTCCACAGGCCAATGCTCTATCCACAGAGCCAACCCAGCTAGGGCAGAGAGTGTATGTCTTTCTATCATTATCTTCCATTTCCTTTTTAGCCCACTGAAATTAGGGGTCCTCCTCATCAGACCAATTAAACTTCTCTTACTAAGGATAGGAATGTCCTTCTAATAGCTGAAGCTAATGGATAATTCTCAGTCTTTGTTTGATCTGACTTCTGTATAATACTAACACTCTTGATCACTACTCCCTCCTTGAAATTCTTTAATCCATTATCTTCCATTATTTTTCACTGTGTCTTTTCTTTCCATCTATATCTCCCTTTCTTCTCTGTATTCTTCTAAGGATCCTCTTCCTCTGTCCACCTTAGATTTTGGGTTTTCTGGGAGTTTATCTTTGTTCTTATATTAGGGATATGATTATCATCATGACTGCCTGTTTGTTTTTTGAATAGCCTTTCTATGTTAGGGGAAATTCCCATATTTAAGTGTAAATTTTCCAGTGTAGTAGTCATCCTCCTTTGCAACAAAAATGCAGGCACATACTCTTGATACTACCAATCACTTCAAACCATATGAGACTAAACTAGAAACCTGGTAGCCGTGAGTTTTCACCCTCCAGTTTCCCATCTTCTCCAGCTCCAAGCAACCACTAATTTACATTCTGTCTCTACAGTTCTGTACATTTCAATAAGTGGAATCATAAAGCATGTGGTCATCGGGGACTGACTTTTTCACTTAGCATAATGTTTTCAAGGTTCATCCATGTTGTAGCACATGTCATACTTGATTCCCTTTTATGACCAAATAACATCCCATTGTATGAATATATCATATTTTGTCCATATCATAGTGGACATCTGGCTTACGGCAGGTTCTGTTATTACTACTACTACTTTATTTTAGAGATAAGAAAACTAAATCTCAGGGAAGTAACTTGGCCACGTTCAGCCAGCTAGAAGGTGGCAGAACTGTGATACACAAAAACCTAGGTGTATCTGATCCTTTAGTTCTTGCTCTTACCACTTGCTCTTACCACCACCTCTTATCATGCTATAGAATCCGCACAAGAGGAGCGATATTGTGCGGATTCTATAGATACTAGCCTTGCTCCCCAAAAATTCTCATTGAAAATCTTTTTAGGAGGATGACTAAAATTCCATCCTAAAAAAACAAAAACAAAAAACAAGTAGGTAAAACTATAAAAAAAAACATGTTTAAAAAAATAAGCAACTTTTTAGAAGAATTTAAACAAAAACAAAAAACAAGTAGGTAAAACTATAAAAAACATGTTTAAAAAAATAAGCAATTTTTTAGAAGAATTTCTTTTCAAAGTTTGGGAAATTGTTTTCAGAAAAAAAGTAAAATGACAAGAACACATGCAAAAACGAAAATCTTTCATTGAACTATGAACTCTTAGCAGAGGAAAGAACTTCGGAAGTAGTTGAGTCCCTCTCTCTCTGGAATCACTTCTAAAATGTCCCTCATTCTGCGACCAGCCTCCTGAAGCCCTTCCCACGTTCGATGTTCACATTTAAATAACACAAGTGCACAGAATCATTTCTTGTTGTTTTTGGAGCCGAGGACTGTGCTCTGTATGTTACAAAGCTGCTTCAAGGATGTGACCTTTCTTTAAAAAACATATAATACAAGAGGCCTGTCTCCCTTATTTTATTATTTCTTATGTTTTAAATGATTAAAAATTATGTGTTGCTTTTATGAGATGACCTTTGTCATCAGTTTGACTCCCCAGTTTGTTTAAATCCAGGCCCCCAGAATTTGGTCCCACCCAGTTGGCCCAGAGCAGCCAGTCAACATCTGGAATTGTGGTCAAGGTGGGTTTCCTACCAGGAACTGAAGTAACCATGCAGAGTTCCAAGCCCGAGTTAAGTCTTTTCAACTTCCTGACCTCTGTGCCAGCATTCTCCAGCTCTTTATTGTAGTTGGAGCTGATTCTTATATCAAAATTTCTAAGTCCCTTATCATGACGGATCATGAGTGATGGATGCCTTAGAACCCAGAGCAGAAAAGATCCCAGCCATCTCCACAGCAATGTATCCTGCACCAACAATGACACTGCAGCTAGGCAATCTTCCAGTTAAAAAAAATCCATCACTGGCTAGTCCTGGACTGGCACCTGGCTCTCCTGCAGATGTGAGGGTGCGCCACCTGTTGCAATCAGGATGGGAGGAGCAGTGGATTTCCCCCCATTGATCTCTACTGTGGGCTTGGGATCACACATGAACCCTGCATGGCCAGGGAAGATTTCTATATGGGCCTTGGTTAGATTATTTTGGTAGATGGTGTTCAGGTTGCTCATTGAGACATCCCACTTTTCCTTAATAACTCGCCAACTGAACTTACTTATCACAACTTTGAAAGCCATAATCAACATGATCATGTATGAATTCAGAGTGGACAGCTGTGTTCCACATTACCTTTTTGGGTACACTTTCGGACATTCATGCAAGTGTCAACCAGCTTGTGGCTCTCCACCACGGTGACCCTGGCATCCAGCTTGGCAGCCTGAGACACACTGACCAGCCCAGCTGAGCCACTGCCGATCACCACATAGTCGTAGTCTATGGCACTGAGAGCAGTTGAAGGATCCTGCGAGGGAATTAAGCAGGAAAATTGAGCTTAGCTATCATATTTTAAATCTACAACAAATAAATATTAATACATAAAACTTACATAGCACTTACTGTAAGCTTCTAAGAACATATATTGATTTGTCACCACAACTGTTTGAGGTGCATGTACATTCATGTCCCCATTTTGCAGATGAGAAAATTGAGGTGCTGAGTATAAGTAATTTATAGAGCTGATGGGTGGTAGAGCTGGTATTTGAATTCAGGCAGTCTGAACCCTAGATTTGGAGTTTTTTTAAAAATAGATTTTGGGTTCTTAATCACTTCCCTCCTAAGCCAAACAAACTAACTAACAAACATAATAAAAGCAAAGAAAGAAAAGAATGGTTATCAAATCTCTAGGAAGGAGGCTGTTTAAAAGTAACAAAAGGTAACACAATATTGAAAAGCAATACATTAGAGTACCCCAAAAATGTTATTCTGTGCCCCAGAAAAACCAAAATCAAATGGAAAGCAACAAACATGAAGAAAGTATCTGCAGTATATATGGAAGATAACAATTAACTCACATGAAAATTAATAAGAAAAATTATTAAATGGCCAAATAGAGAGGTGAAAAAGGACATAGATGATTTTCAAAAAAGAAATACTTATTTGAGAAAAAATATTTAACCTCATTAATAATGAAAGAAATGCTAATTGAGCCAATGATAAATTTGTTTTCCCTACCCAATTAAAAAAAAATACGCAAGCTTCTTACTAGTAGTTGGTGAACACATGAAGATGTGGGTGCACCCACAGAGGTCATTGAAACTCTGTGCCCTTTCCCCATACCTTGCCCTGCTCATTTCTTCCACCTGGCCTATTCCTGAGTCACAACCTTTTGTAATAAACTGATAAACAGTATGTTTGCATAAGGATTCTAGGAACTAGCTTCAAAAAAATGCAGACTCTGACCTTTAGGCAGTCCAGCTCTGGGCATTTGCTGACCTTCAAATGTAAAACCAGGATAACAAAACCAGGGATGACGCACACCGGTCCATCACTTAACCAGTTTGAAGTCCTAATCAGAGTAGACTCTGTGGTGTGTGCATAGAGAACTTTTCAACCCCCTCCCCTTGATCTCTTTGTTCTGTTTTCCCTCTTCCTCCTTATAAAAAACTCTGTCTGCACTGAGAGGTTAAGATGGTCTTTAGGACGAGAGTCCCCCATCTACTCAGGCTGCCAGCTCTTGAATAAACCATTTTTCCTTACACCAAAACAAGCAAGTAAACAAAGAAACAAATGCTATCTGACATCAGACTATATCAAAAGACCATAGTAATCGAAACAGCATGGTACTGGCATAAAAACAGATGTATGGATCAATGGAACAGAATAGAGAGCCCAGAAATAATCCCACACCTTTATGTCAATTAATATTTGACAAAGGAAGCAAAAACATACAATGGATAAAGATAGTCTATTTAATAAATGGTGCTGGGAAAATTGGGCAGATACATGCAAAAATATGAAACTAGGCCATCTTCTTACACCATACACAAGAATAAAAACTCAAAAATAGATTAAAGACAAATGTTAAATTTGAAACCATAAAAATCACCAGTGTGGGGTGTGCAGGAGGCAGCTGATCAATGATTTTCTCTTATTATTGATGTTTCTATCTCTCTCTCCCTCTCCTTACCTCTCTGAAATAAATAAAAAAATATTTTTAAATAAAGAAAACATAGGCACTAAAATCTTGGACATTCCTTGTAGCAATATTTTTTCTGATATATCCCCTCAGGCAAGGAAAATAAAAGAAACAATAAACCAATGGGACTACATCAAATTAAAAAGTTTTTGCACAGCAAAAGAAACCATCAACAAAATGAAAAGACAACCAACTAAATGGGAGAATATATTACCAATGATACATCTGATAAGGAGTTAATATCCAACATTTATAAAGAACTTATAAAACTTAACACCCCTCCCCCCAAAAGAAAACAGTCCAATAAAAAAAATGGGCAAAGGACCTGAATAGACACTTCTTCAAAGAGGACATACAGATGGCCAATAGACATATGAAAAGATGCTCAATGTCACTGAGCATCAGAGAAATGCAAATTAAAACCACATGAGATATTACCTCACACCTGTCAGAATGGCTATCATCAATAAATCAACAAATACGTGTTGGCGAGGATGTGAAGAAAAGGGAACCTTCATACACTGTTGGTGATAATGCAGATTGGTGCAGCCACTGTGGAAAGCAGTGTGGAGTTACCTCAAAAAATTAAAAATAGAAATGCCTGACCTTGCTGGTTTGGCTCAGTGGATAGAGCATTGGCCTGCAGACTGAAGTGTCCCAGGTTCGATTCCGGTCAAGAGCAGATGCCCGGGTTGCGGGTTCAATACCCTGTGGGGGGGAAGGGGGCGTGCAGGAGGCAACTGATCAGTGATTCTCTCTCATCATTGATACTTCTATCTCTCCCTCTCCTTGCTGCTCTGAAATAAATAAAAATAATTTTTTTAAAAAAAAGAAGAAAGAAATGTCGTATGACCCACTGATTCCACTTCTGGGAATATATCCAAAGAAATCCAAAACACTAATTCAAAAAAATACATGCACCCTAAGTTCATTGCACCATTATTTCAAATAGCCACAATTTGGAAGCAGCCTAAGTGTCCATCAGTAGATGAGTGGATAAAAATGCTGCAATACATTTACACAACGGAATACTATGTAACTGTAAAAAGGGGAAATCTTACTTTTGTGACAGCCTGGATGGACCCGGAGAGCTTATGCTAAAGGGAAATAGCCAGTCAGAGGAAGACAAGTACAATATGATTTCACTCATATGTGGAATCTAATGAACAAGCGATTAAGAAAACAAAACAAAACTCATAGACACAGACAACAGCATGGTGATTACCAGAGGGAAAGAAGGTGGAGGGAGGTAGGAGAGGGTAAAGGGGGCATAAATGGTGATGGAAGGAGGCCTGGCTTGGGGTGGTGAACACACAATACAGTGTACAGATGTATTATAGAATTGCACACCTGAAACCTAAATAATTGTATTGACCAATGTCATCCTTATAAACTAAAAAAAAAAAATAAAATAAAATAAAAAATAAAAAATAAAAAAAATAAAAAGAAATAAAAAAAGAAAAAAAAAGAAACAAATAAATGCCTTAAAAACAAACAAAAAAATACACAATATTAAAGTAGACCAACTAGTCTTGGCCAGGGTATAATAAACTGGCATTGTCAAACATTGCCTTTCTGTCAAATTGCCTTCTAATATAAGCCAAGAATTTTAAATATTCATATAATTTGATCTGTCCTGGCAACCTAAAGACATAAGTATAAATCTAGAAAAGGCATAATATTCAATGACACGCATAACAATTCAGAGGAAAAATATTGAAAGCTATGAAAATACCTAACAATAAGGAAATAGTTAAATAGATTATTCAATAAATATACATTGTTCTGTTATTAAAACTATATTTATCCAATAATGTAAAAAGTTGGGGAAATATTCCTGTCATATTTAAACGAAAAAAAGCCACAACACAAATTTATATTTATTATAGAATGTATATGAGCACAAGTATTAAAGAAATAATCCAGTGAAAGACTAAAGAGAAACATATCAAATATGCTAAATTATTAAGATATTTTTTCTTTCTACTTTTTGTTATTTATAAGATTTTTAAAAATGTATTCTTATTGATTTCAGAAAGGAAAGGAGAGGGAGAGAGAGATAGAAACATCAATGATGACAGGGAATCATTGATTGGCTGCCTCCTGCACACCCCCTACTGGGGATTGAGTCCGAAACCTGGGCATGTGTCCTTGGCCAGAATTAAACCCGGGACTCTTCAGACCGCAGGCCAACGCTCTATCTGTTAGGTCGGAGAGAGCCCAGGATTGGATACATGCAGACGTGTGACGAGATAATGGACCCTTCCTGGAATTCCTAACAGATCAGCGTGCCAGACACAGATACCGGCCCCTCCCTGGAATCCACACGACCCCCACACAGATACTGACTCCTTCCTGAATACTCTGCTGACCCCCTGTGGCAGAAACTTCCTCAGTTCATGCCCCCGCCCCTCACCCAACCGCAGTATAAAACAAAGTGCCTCCCTCCCTGTGGGCGAGAATCCACGGGCGCTGTCTTTGGGGTTCGTGGGTCGCCCAGGGATGCAGCATTAAACTCTCTCTCCTTCCCTTCTCTTTAACCGCCCGCCCCTCACCCAACCGCAGTATAAAACAAAGTGCCCCCCTCCCTGTGGGCGCCAATCCACAGGCCATGTCTTTGGGGTTCGTGGGTCGCCCGGGGATGCAGCATTAAACTCTCTCCTTCCCTTCTCTTTAACCATTTGGTTCTCTTTGTTCTTTACGCCGCTTTCTGGGCCACCTAACACTATCCACTGAGCCAAACCAGCCAGGGTCCAAATTTTTAATAATGAACACTGATTACTTTTACAATGGGGAACACTGATTACTTTTACAATGGGGGGAAAAACAGTAAAATAAACTTTGCTTTTAGAAAACAGTTAATGGTAAGGAATATAGTCAGTAATATGGTAATAACTATAATGGGTGTCAGGTGGGTGCAAGACTTATCGGAGGGGATATGTAAATGTCTAACCACTATGCTGTACACCTGCAACGAATAGAATATAATGTCAACTGTAATTGAAAAATTAAAAAAAAAACAGGGAAGAGGGAGTGAGGAGGGATGGGAGATATCTGTAATACTATCATCAATAAAAATATATTTTAACTAATTAGAATTTATATATGCAGTAGTGAATACTAATAACCAGCCAAAACATGTCCCATTGTGCTTTTACCTTATAAATGGAGTAATTAAAGTTTAGCTAGTGAGGTTCATTTTTTTAAACAGTTAATGAATTGTGTTATGTGTTGAGCTGACTGATCCCAATTACTCCTGTCTCTCACTGACACCACTATCTGCCCAGGGGAGTGGGGAGCATCATCCCTTTGAAGCGCCAGCTCTGGAGATACGCCTCCATTGACCCGTGGGCCTGCTGATTTGCAAGCAACGCCAGATAAGGAATTTTAAACACCACAGAGCCACGGGCTGGTCTGCATCAGGAGAGCCCTATCAGCAGAGTTTTTGTTTCTGCTGGTCAGTGGCCCTGAGAGAAAGCCAGATTACACTGTAGCTTTTGCACTCTGTCCGGGACCCAGGCTCCACCGCTTAAAGAGCGGAGATGGATGGCTCTGGCAGCAGAGGAATGCCTGGCCGGGGAGATAGAGGAGAAAGACACCCGGTGCTGAAGGAGGGAGATAAGATCTCCAAACAAAGACACTGTTAATAGGTTCCAAAGTCCCAGGAACAAACAGAAACTTCTAGGGAAGAGGGAATCGCATGCCAGTTGGAATTCCCTGGCCTGGCTCATGGGAATTCCCTGGCCTGGCCCATGGGAAGGGTTAGGAGCCCTCTGAATTCTTACTCCTGGTCTCATTCTCTCATTTGCCAATTTTTAATTGGGCACCCAGGATAAGCCGGCTAGATTTTGCTTACAGACTCCTAGGAGAGACAGACAGGCAGACAGACAATTAGGCTATGGCTGTGATATCAGGAACATCTTCAACTACTGAGAAAGGAAATTGACCAGGAAGGAAACCCTTGCCTTACAAGAGGAGTTAGCCTGTGAAGGTAAATGGGGTTAGGAGGGAAAAAGGGGTTTCCAGGCTAAGGAAATAGTTAAGACCCACAGACAAGAGAGGTAAAGGGCTTTTGAGAAACATTAAGACATCTGGAATGAAGGATGGGAAGAGAAGTGGTTTCTTTCAGTTCCCCTCAGGTTGACTTACGGAAAAAATTAAGAGGCAACAGAAGAAAAATAAATTTGCTGAAGCCTTCTTCTTCCTTTCAAAACTTTGCCCTTTTCCCTTGTCCCACAGTATGCTGTTATTGGCTCTCTTAACCCTTGTGCTGCTGTGTCAAGATTGCAGAGGAAATAAAGGGACAGAGGCAGCCCAAGGCTGAGGTCTGAGATTCACACAGAAGCTGTGGCCATCACACACAGAAGGGACTAACCAGCCAGGTCAAAAGGTGATTCGTGTTGCCCGTACACTGCAACTGCAATCATTTTCAGCTCCAAGGGGTCCCTGGTGGGGGTGCGGATGTCATCCAGTCATTCTATGTATGTCGAGTGCAGGGTGGGTATCCACTGGTGTACTTCACAGTCTCACTCGGGAGGTAATATATGCAAACACGAGTGGTATGTATTTAGTCGATAGGAGACACACTTTAATTGAGTCCTGATTCTGCGTTAAACACTATGTGAAGTGCTGGGGAGAAAAAAGATAGAAGGGAAAATAAAACTATCCTGAAATAGATCACGGTCTGCTAGCTATGTAGTGCAAAGAAAACGAGATGGGAAATTAGCATGGAAACGCCATTTAAAACTATAAGCTTCGTTTTCTGGTGAACCTAATAAGATAGATTCATTGGCTCTCTGTCTTTTTCTACAACTCATCTAAGGGCTGAATTGAATAACAGGTGGGTTTCTCTACACTCCTTCACATCTTTTGATCACCTATTTCTCCTGTGAGATGAGAAAACTCACAAGAATATGATATGGTAGGATATGGTCAAAACGTTATGAAGTCAGAGAGCCTTGAGTTTGAACTTAGGACTATACTCATTCTACTTGTGTTCTTGGGCAGGTTACTCAACCTTTCTGAGCCTCTGTCTCTTCTAAAACAGATAACAATAGCCATGTGGCAGATAATGTTAGTGGCCAGCCCAGGGACAGTGTGCCCCTCTTTTTGCTATCAGAAGCTCTCGCAGTTTTGTCTGGGGGAGGGAAGTGCATAACCTAGGTGATGGCATACCCTAAGTGAAGGTGGGGGTCGGCAAACTTTTCTGTTAAAGGCCAGATAGCAAAATTTTAGATTTTTTTCAGGCTACGGAGTTCCTGTCACAAGCCTGCCGTTGTAGCATGAAAACAACCATGCACAATACTTAGATGAATGGGTGTGGCTGTGTTGCAACAACACTTTATTGACAAGAACAGGCAGTGTCCAGAACTGGTGCTTGTCTGCTCATCTCTAGTCTAAGGCCACCCTGACAATCCTAGTGTCTACTTTCTCCACTTCCTTTGCAACTAAAGGCATCCATCTCCAGTTCTGGCCAATGATATCTAAGGAGAAGTTTGAAGTAGGAGGGTTCTGGCAAAGTTTTTTTTTTTTTTTAAAAACACATATATTTTTTATTTCAGAGAGGTCAGAAGAGGGACAGGGAGATAGAAACATCAATGGGACAGAGAGAATCATTGATCATCTGCCTCCTGCACGCCCCCCACTGGGAATCGAGCCTGCAACCCGGGTATGTGCCCTGACCAGGAATCGAACTGTGATCTCCTGGTTCATAGGTCGACGCTCAACCACTGAGCCATGCTGGAAGTATGACAGCCAAGATTTTGCTTTCCTGATAAAAAAAAAGGGGGGCGGGGGACTAATGTGGTGGCTCTATACTATCCTCCCAATTCTACCTTGGAGTGAATATGGTATCTGGAGCTGAAGCAGTCATCTTGCAATCACGAGATGACAAGCAAAGGACTAAATGTTGACATGCTAACGATAGTGATTCAGAAAAAGAAACTAACTCCTCGATGTCATCACTAAGAAACTGAGTAAATACCAGCACCACCTACTGGACTACAAAACCCATAATTTTTTAGACCACTGTGGTTAGGTTTCCTGCATTTTGCAGCCAAATCTATTCTGAAGTAATGTCAATGTATGACAGGCTTATTGTGAATATGAGGTGAGATGAATATACAAAATATACAGTAGAGGCTCAATCAATAAGAGTTCTTTTCACATTTCATTTCACAGAAAATTGATATCATTCCCTCAGTGATCAGTATTGTTAACATATTATACAAGCTTCTTTTAAGAATAAGTCACCTCGAATGGATTATTTTTTTCAGTCGTCTCTAGTTTCACTCTAGAATTTTCCACGGCCTCAGAAAGACGAGGAAAGGGAAGGACCAGAAAGAATAACTAGTTTAGCAGGAACCTGTGTATGAAAAAAAATCCCAGGTAATTGTAAAAAAAATTTTATTTTTGAAAAAAACAATCTCTCTCTAGTAACGAAAGTGTTCTTCTGCCTCGCCTTCCTCACCACTTGCCAAGGTTCCTCATGCCTGCCTGCAACGGACTTCCCATGAGAAGACAGGAAGCATGAGGGTGCCTTGCACGGGAGACCCTCCGGAGCTGCTCCCCTATTTTCCCTTCCTCTCTTCTCCCTGCCAGTACTCTCCCAGTCTCAGCTTATTGAAGAACCAGACTCCGTGGGGAAGGGAGCCCCATGAAGGAGACACTAAACCTGCAGGAGGAGAGGACAGAGCGTGATCAGTCCAAGGATGGGGAGCAACAAGGAACAAGGATTTGAAAACGTTCAGAGTTAAGCAGTTTGGAAATAAGTTTCTGAGAAGCAGGTGTCTAGGATCGGTATTAAAATAGCGGGGTGTGTGCGTGCGTGTGTGTGTGTGTGTGTGTGTGCGTGTGTGTGTGTACCTCAACTTAAAGTACCCATGCAGAGAAAGACAGTATCCAATAAATATTTGTGCAAGTATGGATCCATTGGTGGGTAGATAGAACTTTTCAAATGCTCTATTGCAACTACTCAAATTTTCTGTTATAAGGTGAAAGCAGCCACAGATAACATGTAAAGGAACTTGTGTCACAATAAAACCTTATTTATAATATTAGGTGGTGGTCTGAGTTTGGCCCATGGGTCCCAGTTTGCCCATCCTGCTCTGGACTATGCCCACACCTGGGAGTGCCTCCTGGAACTGCAGCAGCCGTTCTGCTACCAGCCTGAGGATGGAGGCGGACAGGTGCAGGTAAAGAAACCTGGTTCCTTAACAGGAGCCTCTAATCCTGATACACCTGCAACCGCCCTTACTCTGTGCTTATCTTGTGAGATATGCAATTTCCTCTTTATTGTGTCCATTTGAATAGGCTTTTCACTTATTTGCAGCCAAGAGCGTCTTAGCTGTCATACTTCCTTAAGAGGAAATATTCTGTCTTGTCTACTTCCCTCACGAGCTTGCAGCAGATCATAAACGTTCTGAAGGCTGCAAGCAGGAGAAAAAGAGAAAGGAGGAATGCCCCCTTGCTGAAGACTTCCTGACCTAGAGCAAGAATCTGCTCTAGATTTTAAGTCCTTTAGTAATGGCTGCACTCTTAACACCCTGAACTACCACTGCTCTGCTACAGTAGTGCTTACAGGGGTGTGGAGATGCCTTGGATGTAGCCCCACCCTTGTGGAGTGGGCTGACTTCGCTGAGCCACTCATGTATAGTGTCCTTCGTTTGTCTTTTATTGCTTCATATGTGTGAATCTTATCTCTACCGATTTAAAGAGAAGCTCCTTTATGGCAGGAAACTTTTTGTAGATCTTTCAGAATTGGGCACTTAATAGATATACAATATATGCATTACTAACTGAATGCATATATAGCCCTACCCGTGGTCGGCAAACTGTGGCTCTCGAGCCACATGCGGCTCTTTGGCCCCTTGAGTGTGGCTCTTCCTAAGCCTTAGGAGTACCCTAATTAAGGTAATAACAATGTACCTCCTATATAGATTAAGTTTAAAAAATTTGGCTCTCAAAAGAAATTTCAATCGTTGTATTGTTGATATTTGGCTCTGTTAACTAATGAGTT
The DNA here is from genome assembly GCF_000412655.1 of Myotis brandtii. NCBI lineage: Eukaryota > Metazoa > Chordata > Mammalia > Chiroptera > Vespertilionidae > Myotis > Myotis brandtii. Next base: position 724,628 of record NW_005367874.1, on the reverse strand, counting down.
TGCCGACCACTGCAAGCCGGTTTGACTCAGTGAATAGAGCATCTGTCTTCAGACTGAAGGATCCCAGGTTTGATTCTACCATCCCCAGTAGGGGGCGTGCAGGAAGCAGCCAATCAATGATTCTCACTCATCATTGATATTTCTGTCTCTCTCTCCCTCTCCCTTCCTCTCTGAAATCAATAAAATTCTATTTAAAAAAAAATAAAAATAAAAAATAGCCCCAGGATGATTTAAGCTACCTGTTGTCCCCCCCTAAACCCAAATTACATTGAGTCTTTCTAGGATTTTTTTTTAATTCAGCTACTTTTGATTTAATTCATTTTTTTTAAAGGAGAATAATTCCCTATACAAAATTTGTAGAGTATGAACTTGTACCACAGGACCCCACACTCTTGCTATGTGGTTGCTGCAATCAGCATATCAAAATATGTACAGGTTTACTTACCATCATTTTCTAAGTTTGACAAGACATTTATTATCAGAAGTTGGCCTGTAACTTTGGTGCAGTTTTCAAACACAGTAAGGTAAAATAGATAAAAATGGTAGGCAAGGATACGAAATTAGATCATTAGGGAGAGCAAGGGGGAAAAAAAGAGAAAAGATTAGTCTAGTTTGGACTTGCCTTAATTACAGCCTACATGCACTGAAATGTGATAATTTAATCCTAGTTGATTTAATGGCATAATCCCTCTTTTGCACTGGTAAATAGCCCCCAATTGCCTTTTGTCTGAATTCTGTTACAAGAAATGTGTAATTCTATCAGAGAGTTTGCTTAAACAAAAGATGTAGAATTTTAAAAGGTGGTCTTAAAAAAATGAGGATTTTTAAAAATTGAGATTCCTAACAGATTCTAAGCACATTTTAAACCAATTACAGATTTATTTTCCTGACTGCACAAATATTATGTACATACCATACATAGAAAGTACAAAAAACCCCACTAAATATGCATAAGCTCAAAATTCAAAGATAATCACTGTTAAGAATTCTGGGGCAATTCCTTCTATTCCTCTCTCTCTTGCACAGAGAAAAAGATAGATCGATGTTAAGGTCCATGGTTGAGATCCTATTGTACATCATAAACATTTTCCCAGATCGTTAAGAATTTTTAATTAAGTTTTGTAGATGATCTTTTATTTCAGTTATTTTTCTGTACATTATATCTTCCCCCTCCATTTTAGTTTAAAGGTAAGACACTCATGGCATTTTAAAAGATTCTTCAAATAAAAAACTTACAATCCTAATATTCTAATACTAGAGGCCCAGTGCATGAAATTTGTGTACTGGGGGTGGGGTCCCTCAGCCTGGCCTGTGCCCTCTTGCAGTCTGGGAGCCCTTGGGGGATGTCCAACTAATAGCTTAGGCCCGCTCCCTCCATCAGTCGGACATCCTTAGCACTGCGCTCCCACCACGAACGCTGCACTCACCAGCCATCAGCCCAGCTTCTGGCTGAGCAGCACTCCCCCTATGGGAGCGCACTGACAACTAGGGGCAGCTACTGCATTGAGCATCTACCCCCTGGTGGTCAGTGTGTGTCAGAGTGATCAAGCATTCCACTGTTTGGTCAATTTGCATAATAGCCTTTTATTATCTACACTAATAAAAGAGAAACATGGTAATTAGCGTACGACTGCTACCCTTTTCATTGGCTAATCAGTGAGTATATGCAAATTAACTGTCAGCCAAGATGGCGGCCGGCAGCCAGGCACTGAAGCAAGCAGGGAGGTTTGCTTGCTGCAGATTCCAACGTCCCCCGCCACACTTGCCAGACTCTCAGTTGCAACTCTAAGCAACTATATACTATGTTGCAAATAAGAAGCTAAACAAAACCCCAGAAACCAGCCGGACTGAAAGCCAGCCGGACCGCAACATTGTATCGATGTTTTCAGCAGCGAGGCCTCAGAGCTAAAGCTGGCCCAGAATAAAAAAGAAAAAAAGAAAACAAGGAGCAGTTGGAAGCTTCAGTCACTCTCCAGCCGGAAAACAGCCCTCAGCCCCTCACCCAGACTGGCCAGGCACCCCAGTGGGGACCCCCACCCTGATCCAGGACACCCTTCAGGGCAAACCAGCCAGCCCCTACCCATGCACCAGGCCTCTATCCTATATAGTAAAAGGGTAATATGCCTCCCAGCACCGGGATCAGCGGAGCAGCGAGGCTCCCGGCACCGGGATCAGCGTGACAGGGGGCAGCGCCCAAACCCCCTGATCGCCCTGCGGCTCTGTGTGTGACAGGGGGCGGGGCCACAACCTCCCTATCCGCCCTACTCTGTTCGTGACAGGGGAAGGCACCCCAACCCCCTGATCAGCCCTGCTCTGTGCCTGATAGGGCGGAGCTCCCCAACCCCCTGATCACCCTGCGGCTCTGTGTGTGACAGGGGGCGGGGCCACAACCTCCCTATCCGCCCTACTCTGTTCGTGACAGGGGAAGGCACCCCAACCCCCTGATCAGCCCTCCTCTGTGCCTGATAGGGGGGAGCTCCCCAATCCCCTGATTGCCCTGCGGCTCTGTGTGTGACAGGGGGCGGGGCCACAACCTCCCTATCCGCCCTACTCTGTTCGTGACAGGGGAAGGCACCCCAACCCCCTGATCAGCCCTCCTCTGTGCCTGATAGGGGGGAGCTCCCCAATCCCCTGATTGCCCTGCGGCTCTGTGTGTGACAGGGGGCGGGGCCACAACCTCCCTATCCGCCCTACTCTGTTCGTGACAGGGGAAGGCACCCCAACCCCCTGATCAGCCCTCCTCTGTGCCTGATAGGGGGGAGCTCCCCAATCCCCTGATTGCCCTGCGGCTCTGTGTGGTGACAGGGGGCAGTGCCCCAACCCCCCAGTCGGCCCTACCCTGAGCGTGACTGAGGGTGGCATCGCAACCTCCCGATCCGCCCTGCTCTGTGCATGACGGGGCGGTGCCCCAACTCCCCAATCGGCCCTGCTCTGAGCCTGACCAGGGGCTGCACTTAGGGATTGGGCGTGCCCTCTGCCACCCGGGAGCAGGCCTAAGCCAGCAGGTCGTTATCTCCCGAGGGGTCCCAGACTGCGAGAGGGCACAGGCCGGGCTGGGGGACCCCCTTTCCCCCCCACCCGAGTGCACAAATTTTTGTGCACCGGGCCTCTAGTCTATAATAATAAAAGGTAATATGCTTAGAAGACCGGACATCTTCCGGACATCCTTCCTGATGAAGCCCGGGCCGGAGGGAAGCCAGCCTGGTCCTGGGTGCCAGAGGGAATCCGATGCTGGCAGCCGGGGGAAGGAAGGCCTACTCTTGTACGAATTTTTGTGCACCGGGCCTCTAGTATAGGATAACCCGTCTCATGTTTCCTACTCCTCCCCTTATAGAGCAGAAGCTATTTTGCATTTTATTACATAGTAAACACCTCTCAATTTGACCCTGGGATCCTTTGTTCAGAGAATACCTATGGTAGAGGTTCTCAAAGTGTGGACCCCCTAGACCAGCAGTAGCAGCAGCACTTAGGAATTTGTTAGAAATGTAAATTCTCTGGTTCCACCCAGACCAACTGAATCAGAAACTGTGGGGGGGGCGGGGTTAGGAGGGAGAAGTAGGGGCAGCAATCTGTGGTTTTTCACAAGCCACCCAAGCAATTCTGATGCACACTACAGTTTAAAAACCACAGTCCTATGGGATCAACAATCTCCAGATCGTCCTCTGGGAAACAATTTGCAAAACTGCCTTTCTGACAAGTCTTTGTATTTCCTGGAAGGAAGATACAAATTGCTGGCTGCCTCTGTTCCCTCAAGGATAGAACAGGGCCATTAGCTGCTTCCCAAGATCAGAATTAATTATAATAATTAGTGAAAGGGTTTTGTAAGCCATTAAGTAGCAGAGTGATATATAGATATTAGTTATTGTTATGGTGACCTTGAATTTAAGCTAAAGGATTTAGATGACTAAGCTCTGGGGAAAGCCCAGTGGAATGTGGACACAGATGGTTCTTAACTTTCACATATTCAAATTTCATACAACCCGATTTTCACACATTACACATGTCACCCCTAAAACCCCTTTCCCACACCCAATCTGGAATTTCCTGCACTTGCAGTTTCATGAGCAGTTGGAGGAATCCCACGGCTGCACCACCTGCCAACCCACAGCTCTGCCTTGGCAGGATCCCATCTTTTTCTATTCCACGGTTTTTTGTGCATATTTTATTGCATCTTGCCATTATTACTTACAAAGAAAACAAGAGAGGAACAGTAAGAGACACAGTCCTCAGCCGTGTTTAGTTTCTATTACATTTCTTTGCAGTCTTAGGCTACGATTGCATTCGTGTTTTTGTTTTATGCATGGCATAGCCTCTCAGCTATATCCTAGTATGCAAATTAGTGTTTCTTTCCAAGTCTCCTCTGCCTTCTGAGTTATCCCCGCTTCCTCTGGCCAGTTTGTTCCCTTTGTCCCTTCCTAGTCTTGATGTCTGGTGATCCTCAGATGCCTAGTCATCCCTAGTTGTCTGTTTATGGTTTCAGGTACCTGACATGGGCTCCCTCTGCAGGCCACTCCCCTAAAAGAAAGGGCAGCTGTGATCTTCATCTGAGTGGGTAGGGATTTGACCAAGAGACTCCACACTTTAGGGACTTGGGCATGGGGCAGGCGGGCAGGCTGAAGTCTCCTTGCCCTCTCCACCACTATCTCCTCCCCTCATGGCCAGACAAGGAGGACGCTACTTTGGCATGGAAGGACGCCAATGAATTTTTTTGCCTACACAAAGATGACTTAGTTTATTCCTTCTGAGTCCATTTTGGAAGTTTCAATTTATCTCTCTCAGCCCTCCACTCCCATATATCACTATCCCTCCCCAGGTAGGAAGTTCACAGTCTCTTGGGGCTGTACCTGTGTGACCACTGGGTGGTGGTGATGTGGGGAGGTCAGGAACATGGCTGGCTTTACTGATCTTGGGAAGCAGCTAATGGCCCTGTTTTTCAGGATGCAGGTCTGTAATTAATTATCCGGATAATTAATTATTTCAGGGCCCGACTGCTCTTGACTTGGCGTCACCATGACTCTGAGCTGACAGTTTCTTTTAATCATTTATCTTTCTTTCTGATTCAATCTATTTTATAGAGTTTTCTAGAAAAATAGTTCTCTAAGTATAGTGCCTGAAGCAGCAACGTCAGCACACCTGGGAACTTGTTAGACATACAAATTGTTTATCCATAATACAGCTGATGAGTATTTGGTTGTTTTGACTATTATAAATAAAGCTGCTGTGAACATTCTGTGGACACAACTTTTCATTTCTATCAGGTAAATACAGAAGTAGAATTATAGGACAAATCCAATCTGATGCAATCAAAATTCTTCATAATTATGATCTGCTGATGGTAATGTTATGGAATTATTCTTTTTATGGTTGCCAGGCAAATATAGTAAGTCCAAAACACTGCATTTGGAACATATTTATACTAGAAAATTATTTATTATTTTTCTGAAATCCAAATATAATTGGATATCATGTATTTTTTGCTAAATATGCCAACCCTAAGTTCTTTTTATTCAATTATGTTATTTTAAGGATATTGAAGGGTGGAAGAAGCAAGATTGACTTGTATGATCATTCTACCTTTTTTAAAATATATTTTTATTGACTTCAGGGAGGAAGGGAGAGGGAAGGAGAGAGAAATAAAAACATCAGTGAGAGAATCATTATTGGCTGCTTCCTGCATGCCCCACATTGGGGGTCAAGCCCACAACCCGTGCATGTGTCCTGGCCGGAATTGAACCCTGACTTCCTGGTTCATAGGTCAATGGTCAACCACTGAGCAAAACTTGGCTACCACCTTGATCCCAGATAGAAATTTGACAGAAAACTGATAGCATCATAACCTATTTATTAGGTTGCTCATTTCTGTGCAAAATACCCTGCCCAAGCCAGTAATTGTACACTTTCATCAGAAAGTTCTCCTTCCTGGGACCTGGAGAGTATCATGCTAAGTGAAATAAGTCAGTCAGAGAAAGACAAGTATCACATGATCTCACTCATATGTGGAATCTAAGTAACAAAATAAACTGATGAACAGAGTGGATCCAGAGACTGGTATGGAACAGAGTGCGGAATCTCAGAGGGAAGGTGAGGGAGGGTGGGTAGGTGGGAGGTAATCAACCAAAGACCTTGTATGTATATAATGCCATGGACATAGATAATAGGGTGGTGAGGACTGGGGTGGGGCAGGGCAGTGGGAGGAGGGGGGCTGGAGGGAGTCAATGGGGGGGAAAAGGAGACTTTTGTAATACTTTCAACAATAAAGAATTTTTTTTTTAAAAAAAAAAGAAAAGAGAGTCCTCCTTCCTAACACTAACTCAATATCTTATATCTAAAAAAATGTCATTTCGTCCTAGCTGGTTTGGCTCAGTGGATAGAGCATCAGTCTATGGACTGAAAGGTCCTGGGTTCAATTCTGGTCAAGGTCACATGCCCAGGTTGCAGGATTTATCCCTAATAGGGACGTGCAGGAGGCAGCTGATCTGTGATTCTGTCTCAGCATTGATGTTTCTCTCTCTCTCCCTCTCCCTTCCTCTCTGAAATCAATAAATATATATTTTTAAAAAAGAAATATTTGTCTGCATTTAATGTTTAACTGTGTTTTGAAAATTTTTATAATCACGTATATGTCATATAACACTAAGGTTTCTATTTTTAACCCAAGATTTAAACATTTATAACATCTACAAGGGATTTTATAATTTTTTTTTAGCTCTTGGGGATAAAATTCCTCACATAACATGTAAGGCTATTGCTTGATTTTTATATATTAAACTTTTCATATACATTTTCAGAAACTCATTAAACACAAATAGAACTGCTTCCCAAAAGATGTAATGAGCAGAAAAAATTTTGATGTAACTATTAGGTCCTTGGGCTAGAAAAATAAATATCTAGGTGTTTTATTAGCTTTCTAGCAAGCTTAACCAATTTTCTTACCCTGTCGTAAGTTTTTACTAGCTAAAGCGTCCTAGTGTAGTTAGGCCTCTCAACTATGAATGTTATTATACATTCTGCCTATGAATATTTTGGACTTGCGTTTCTTTGTCCTGTTATTTTTAAAATGTGGGCTCCTTCTTCCCCACTGTTTTGGTACAATCTCTTGTGGTGAGTTGGTGGCAGGACACCACCCTGGCTTTGAGGCTTCTGGCAGAACATTATTTTTGTGGGGCTGTGGTTGCTACGAAGTTATTGCTGAGGAATCATGGCTAAGGCCTATCCCCAGTTTGGGTTTTGCCTGTGCATTAAATACTGTTAGTGGTTTTAGTCCCTACATTGTTCCTATTTGAGAAAAATGAAAACTCGTGAAACAGGATTTCCGAAAGCGGTGGGTAAAGTTCTAGATCCAATAAAGCCCAGGTGGTTTTGCATGGATTGAATTGACTTCTGTTTTACTCAACCATTCTCTAGAGCAGCAAGAAAAATTCTACCTGGAAATGTTTTTTCCATATTTGGTAGAAACATTAATGATAATAATTAGCATTTATCATTACCAGGTAAAGTATTATCCTAAAAAGTTAGCATGTATTTCTTGTTTGATAAGAGTTAATCATAAGCAATATAATTTATCACCCCACCTATAAGCAAGATGCTTTTCATACATTATTCAGTCTTCACAACTTTTTTTTATCCTCACCTGAGGACATGCTTAGAGAGAAGAAGAGGCAGAGGAGAGAAAGAGAGAGAAAGAAACATTAATTAGTTGGCGCAGTTGGTACGTGAGCCAACCAGGGATCAAACCTTCAATCCAGATATGTGTCTTGACTGGGAATCAAACCTGCAACCTTTCGGTGCACAGGATGATGCTCAACCAACTGAGTCACTCTGGCTGGGCCAGTCTTTATACCTTTTTGAGAGAGGTATTTAGAGATCAGAAAAATGAGGCACTGACAAGTTAAGAAACATACCCAAGATTATACAGGTGGTAAATCATAGAATTGGGATTTAAACCCAGGTTCTCAACCCTTTTTCATGTAATGCAATTGAATCACTTCTCATACATAAGTACTTGGTCTCTTGCTATCTTATTTCACTTTGTCAAGAACCTCCGTGGGAAGAATAGAAGGTACTATTACCTTCAGGTTAAAGGGAAGGAAAATGGCACACAGAGGTTAAATGGCTTGCCCAACTTCACACATTAACGGTAGAGTTGGTACAGAGTTCCCATGTTCTGGCCATTAAGATAATACAGAAATGTATTATTACTCTGGGTGATGTTATATTAAGAGAATGTAGTTTTAAATTCTTCCACTCAAAGCATACCTTAAGAGGGTCATTATCCTTGAATTCTTAGTTCCCACATAGTCATTGTTTATATGTAGTCTAACCGTTGTGAGGAAATGGAGTGTTGTTAAATATCCAAGAACCCAGCGAGCCTTAGTTTATGCCAGCAAACATTGATGTTCAAAGATAGAGTCCTCAACAGTTTTACATTCCAAACCACACTTCCCAATAAAAATGATCCTCAACAATAAGTTCCAAAGTCAGCTCCAGGCCTGGATCCCAGGCCACGAGTTCCAACGGAGGGTGTCATCCATAACCCACTGGAAATTTGGCAAGTTGTTTAGACAATCCGTCTCCATCAAGCTGCCTTTGATGGCAAAGCCAGATGGGCTCTGTGGGCATCAGCTGACCTTCTCCAGCTCACCTTTGCAGGGCTCTCCTCTTCTTTTACCCTCCCTCTCCAGGTCACCAGTTCCCTACACAAATGCTTCTCCTTGCCAAGAAGATACATTGACTGAAATGATCAGCTAAATATGCTAATAATTTATCTTGGCAAATCAATGCTGTGTCACTTCAGGTCTCTACAAAATTTCCTCCAATAACTCGCCAGCCCTATCCACTTACAATCAGAATCTTAAAGCCTAAACATAGGTTGAGCTCTGATTCTAATTTCAAATCTCTGCTGGCTCGCACTTGGGATGTGTTCTGTCTTCCATCTCCAGCTGGCCACTATTGTGCCCCTTCTGCTGAAATGAAGACTTCCCCACATTAATCTCCACATTCTTCACACTTACACTAGTAGAATTTATAGCTTGATAACTCAGCCTTGCCCTAAGAATAAGCAAAAGGGATTGAGTTCACAGCCTGCCTGCTAGGCAGGAAATAGCCAAGCTCCAATTTTTTACCTTTTTGCACATTTTCCCCTACTTGGCCCTCTTTCTCCATTTTAAATACTTTTCTTCTAGAAGTCTCTGCTTAAACTTTTCAGCACCTAGCACCTGATTTCAGCTTGGTTAAGGTTTAGCAAAACAATGTCTATATGAGCTTTCAGCAGCAAGCAGCTAGCCTTGACCTGGGCTGCTGACTTTACTAAAGGCTCTCAGGTTCACAGGCCCCAGGCAGGTGGCAGCTGGCCTCAGTTTGCTATTTGCCTCTTGCTGATCAGCCCCAGGCCCAGCACTGGCACCAAATCTGAGTCTGCATTAACCTAGTGGACACCACTAGACCCACCATGGTGACTCCCTGGGACCCTGTCCCACACAGCTCACACACCAGGACTCTTCTGGTGACTGTACCTTGCAGGTGGCTGCTCTCGGCCCATGATTCAGGTTAGTTCCACAAATGGCACACCCAAAGGGTGGTGTCAGCAGGCACCAGAGCCCTGCTGGAGCAAAACCCGCTCAATGGGGTTAATCTCCACACAGTAGCTCATATAGTGTGGTTGTGGCCAATACTCACAGCCAGTCAGCCTGAGGTTCAACCCTACCCACTGATATGCCAATAGCAATCAAGGCTCAACTACAACAGGAGGGCACACACAACCCACGTAGGGACACTCCTGGAGCACCTGGTTCAGGGAGACAGCACCACTGGACCCCACGGGACCACATAAGGCCACCCTGCCAAGACTGGGAGATGTAGCAGATGTACTTAATACAGAGAAACAAACACAAAGCAGCCAAAATGAGGAGACAAAAAAGCATGCCTCAAATGAAAGCACAGGAGAAAACTTACCAAAAAACAAACAAAAAACCACAACAACTAAATGAAAAGGGGAAACAGTCTACTAGATACAGAGTTTGAAACTCTGGTTATAAGAATGCTCAATGAATTTAGAGGAAGAATAGATGAACTTAGCAAGAACTTCAACAAAGAGACAGTAAACATAAAAAGGACATAGAAACCATGAAAAAGAACCAGTCAGAAAAGAAGAATAAATTAACTGAAAACAAGAATACACTAGAAGGAACTAAAGGAAGATTAGATGAAGCAGAGGATCAAATCAGTGATTTGGCAGACAGGGAGCAGAAAACACAATCGGAACAGGAAAAAGAAAAAAGAAAAAAATTAGGATAGTTTAGGGACCTCTGGGACAACATTAAGCATAACAACAATCACACCATAGGGGTACTAGAAGGAGAAGAGACTGAACAAAAAATTGAGAACCACCCTAGGCAGTTTGGCTCAGTGGATAGAGCATTGGCCTGAGGATTGAAGGGTCCCAAGTTTGATTCCAGTCAAGGGCACATGCCTGGGTTGTGGGCTTGATCTCCTTCTCCCTTCCTCTCTGAAATCAATAAACACATATTTTTTTTTTAAAAAAAAAGAAAGAAATTGAGAACCTATTTGAAAAAATAATGATTGAAGAACATTTCATTATGGTAAAGGGACCAATTCGACAAGAGGATATAATAATACTTGTAAACATTTATACACCCAACATGGGCATATATAAACATGTAAAACAAATACTGACAGATATAAAGAAAAGATTGATAATAATGCAGTCATAATAGGAGACTTTAACACCACAGCAAGAGGCAACAAGGAAACATCAGCCTTAAATGACACATTAGACCAGATGGATTTAATTGATATTTGTAGAGAATTTCATTTCAAAACAGCAGAATATACATTCTTTTCAAGTGAAACATTTTTCAGGATAGACCACATGTTAAGCCGCAAAATAAGTCTCAATAAATTTAAGAAGACTGAGATCATATCAAGCATCTTCTCTGACCACAATGATATAAAACTAGGAATCAACTACAAGAAAAATACTGGGAAACATACAAGCACATGGAGGCTAAATAACATGGCGAAAAAAGAATAAATGAATGGGTTAGCAATGAGATCAAGGGAGAAATAAAAAGATACCTCAAGACAAATGAAAATGAAAACACAATGACCCAAAATCTATGGAACATAGTGAAAGCAGTTCTAAGAGGGAAATTCATAGTAATATAGGACTACCTCAAGAAACAAGAAAAATCTCAAATAAACATCTTACTTTACACCTAAAGGATCTAAAAAAAGAATAGCAAACAAAGCCCAAAGTGAGTAGAAGGAAGAAAGTAATAAAGATCAGAGCAGAAATAAGCAAAAATAGAGTCTAAAAAAATATAAAAGATCAATGAAGGCAAGAGCTGGTTCTTTGAAAAGACAAACAAAATTGATAAACCTTTATCCAGACTCATCAAGAAAAAAGAGAGAGAACCCAAATAAATAAAATCAGAAATGAAAGAGGAGAAATGACAACTGACACCACAGAAATACAAAGGATTATAAGAAAATACTATGAACAAATTGGACAATCTGGAAGAAATGCATACATTCCTAGAAACATACAATCTTGCAAGACTTAATCAAGAAAAAAAACTCATAAAATCTAAACAGACCAATTACTACTAACAAAATCAAATCAGTAATCAAAAATTCCCAACAAACAAAAGTCCTGGGCTAGATAACTTTGCAGGTGAATTTTACCAAAAATTTCCCAAGCTCATTTACAAGGCCAGCATTACCCTTATTTCAAAACCAAAGACATTACAAAAAAAGAAAATTATGGACCTATATGCCTGATGAACATAGGTGCAAAATATTAGCAAACTGAATTCAGCAATACATTTAAAAGATCAAACACCACGATCAAGTGGAATTTATTCCTGGGATGCAAGGCTGATTCAATATACACAAATCAATTAACTGTAATACATGACATAAACAAAATGAAGGATAAAAATAATCTGATCTCATCAATAGATACAGAAAAAACATTTGACAGAACCCAGCATCCATTTATGATAAAAAGTCTCACCAAAGTGGGAATAGAGAGAACATAAGTCAACATAATAAAGGCTATATGTGACAAACCCACAGTTAACATCATATTCAACAGGAAAGAGCTAAAAGTGTTTTCCTTAACATTAGGAACAAGACAAGGATGTCCACTTTTACCGCTTTTATTCAACGTAGTTTGGAAGTCTCGGCCACAGCAATCAGACAAAAGAAATGTTGTAAATGTTTCCCTCCATGTCCCGCATGGTTCAGGGTTCAGGATCTGGAAGAGGAGCCGCACACAAATGAAAGAGAAAAGACAAGAGATAATTTGGGAATATTGGGGGCCCAGTTGGGTAAGTCCAACTCAAGAGGAAGGACTTCCACTGGTGCTCAGGCGCACCAACCTTTTATAGTCAGAGGTAAACAAGGTAGTGGTTACCATAGTTACACTGTTCTTGTGAGTTTCACTTGTTTTGACCATAGTTACACTTCCTGCACTTCCCTCAGCCCATTAGCTTTCCAGATAAGATCTAGGGAGTGTTATAAGGTCAAGCCTAATTATGCTAAGAGGACTGTGCCCTCTAAGCTGGGACTTGTTTGTGACTTTGCCAACAGGTCAGTCCGAGGCTTAACCCTATATAGGCTCCCCACAAGGAAGAAAGGAAGAAGGGAAGGAAGAAGGAAGAAAGGAAGGGAGGGAAGGAGGGATAGAGGGAGGAAGGGAGGAAGAGAGGGAGGGAGAAAGGGCATTCAAATAGAAAAGAAGTAACACTGTTATAATTTGCAGATTACATGATACTATCTATATATAGAGAACCCTAAAGATTCAACCAAAAATACTGTCAGAACTAATAAATGAATTCAGTAAAGTAGCAGGTACAAAAGTAATATTCAGAAATCGGTTGCATTTTTTATACCAATAACGAACTATCATAAAGAGAAATTAAGAAAACAATCCCATTTACAATTACATTTAAAAAACACACCTAGGAATAAATTTAACCAAATAAGTAAAAGACCTGTACTCAGAAAATTATAAGACAGTAAAGAAAGCATATACCATGCTCATGGATAGGAAACATTAATATCATTAAAATGTACATACCACCCAAAGCAATCTATAGATTTAATGTAATCCTTATCAAAATTCCAATGACAATTTTACAAGACTAGAACAAATCATTCCAAAATTTATATGGAACCACAAAAGACTCCATATAGCCATAGTGGTCCTCCCCTAAGCTTGTCAGGTTTATTATGTGGCCCCTTTTTCATCCACAGATGCATGAACTCTTTCAGGCCACTAGGTTGTAATTAGGAAAATCACTGTCTATAAAATGCGCTGTGAAATGGGGTAACTTTCTACTCCATTGCACTAAAGGATAGTGTAGATGTCCATAAGAGGACATGTGACTTCTAAGAGTTCCAGAAAGTAACATAAACAAAGAGAGGAACTCATCAAGGTAGTGTCCTCTCAGCCATTTTCTGTTTTATGAAAGCAGATGCTTGGATTCATCTACTCATCCACTCAAATATTCTTTGTGCCTTGCTCAGGGCCAAGTATGAGTTAGGTGATGAGGGTACACCAGGTACCAGTAAACACAAAATAACAAAATTCCCTACCTTATGACTCCCAGAGCCTGAGGAGGGATTCAAGCCTCAAACTATTGATACGGGAGTTCTTTGTCTTCAATCCCAAACTCATATGGCTTGATGTATCAGGGTGAGGGTTAATGAATGTGGAGGATCATTTTTCCTGGCTCCATCATACAAACCCTGTTTGTGCAAGCCTTTCTGTTCTGTCCTAGGGAGCTCAGGGTGTGCCTGCTCCTCAGCCTGGCCAACATCTACCTGCTGAAGCCCCCTGTGCAGCCAGAGGTCAAGCAGTTGGCAAAGTCAAGCCAGCCAGCTGCTGTGAAGTGATACTTCTAAAGGAAATCCTGGATCGGTCCTGCAAGGGAGTTGCACACTGCAGCCTGGATTAACCCAGGCTGTTCATCAACGTACTTCAGCTGCTTGTCCACTCTCTGCTGGGCAGCTGGGCAAGAAACTGCCACACCCCACTGCCCAGAATGGCCAGAGGGAACACTGGGAATTCCTAATCAGTACATGCTCTCTTTCCCAGAAAAGGGATTAAGCGTGCCCTGACAGAGTTTACTCTTCCTTGGGGAGTATGGTGGACAGAAAAGGGACCTGTGCAGTTCATTCCCCACCTCCTTAAAAATTCTTTCAAGCTGCTCCAATCTGCCACCAACATTGGATCCAAGCAAGCAGTCTATTGGCATCAAATGTGTCTCCGGGCTTGAGGAAAATAATGCCAACCTCAGAGGGTTGATGTAAGAAGTAAATGAGAGATCACACATGCAAGCTATTACCAAACTACCTGGCCCCAATGTAAATACACAATACAGTAGAAAATACAAAATTTTCTTAACAATTTTGCAAGGTGAGCCCGGCCGGCGTGGCTCAGTGGTTGAGCGTCAACCTATGAACCAGGAGGTCACGGTTTGATTCCTGGTCAGGGCATATGCCCAGGTTGCGGGCTCAATCCCCAGTATGGGGCATGCAAGAGGCAGCTAATCAATGATTCTCTCTTATTATTGATGTTTCTCTCTCTCTCCCTTGCCCTTCCTCTCGAAATCAATAAAAATATATTTTAAATAATAATAATGATAATTTTGTAAGGTGATATTACATAATGTAAGGAAACAAGTCCAGTAAGTCTCTATCAGAATTCTCTCATTGTAGGTGACCAAACTGACTCAAACCATTTTTTTTTAAAGGAATGTATTTGCTCATGGAGCTAGTAGGCATAGCTAGATCTAGAGACTCAAATGAAGTTTTCAGGGCTCTGTTTCTCTTTCTCTATCTCCTAACTGGCTCTGCTTTGCTCTGATTCTTTTTGCTGTTGACTTCATTCTCTCCTGCCACAGACAACATCTCTCCATGTGGCAAGGAAGACAGACATGGGAATTGTGACTCAGAGGAAGAGGCACACACTATCTCCCAGTGTCTATGAATTCTATCTCATAACAGGACTTTGACCCTTTATGGGTCACATGCTTATCCCTTAGACCAGGAGTCAACAGACCATCAGGCAACAAACTACCACCCACAGGCCAAATCCAGTCGACACCTCCTGCTTTTGGACAGTACACAAGCTAATAAGAATGGTCTTGTCATTTTTAAGTGGTTGGGGGGGCGGGGAAGAACCAAAGGAAGATCATATTTTGTAACACTTTAAAATTACATGAAATTCAAATTTCAGTGCCCATAAATTTCATTTTAGAGGACACACCACACCTGTTCCTTTATGTATTGACTATGTCTGTTTTCTGCTACAAAGGTAGAATTGAGTAATGGTGACAGGGACTATATAGCCCACAAAGCCTGAAATACTGCTATCTGCTCTTCACAGGGAAATTTTGCTGACCCTACCCTAGACCAATCATGGTAAAGAAGAAGATAGGACACTCTGATTGGCCAAACTGAGTCATGTGCCCAACCCTGTAGCTAGGAGACAGGTAAGGTAAAAAAAAAAATAACTATTTACACTTGATGAGCACTCACAGTGTCAGGCACTGCTGTAATCACTTTATTTGTATTGGTTTATTTAACCTTTGCAGGAACTTTTATAATCCCCATTTGATAGACAAAGAACTAAGGCTCAGAAAGGTTAAGGAGCCCGTGCAAAGTTATATAGCTAATAAGATCTGAGATTTGAATCAGGCTGCCTGGCTGGAGTTCAATCTTTGACTGCTATAGGGTCCTTTTTTGAGGAAGTAGCAATGGCAGTGGCTAACATTCCCTGAGCACTAACTCTGGGCTAATATGAGTACCTTGTGCACATTGTCTCACTAAGGAAACCAAAGGTTACATACATTGCCCAGAGTTGCATGGTGAGCAGTGTCAGGGCCTTGATCAGAGGCCAGATCTCTCTACGACAGCACTGCCCCCCATCCGAGAGGATGAAGAGAGATAAGATATTGAATGGGGCAGGGGAGGGTGAGGAGGGGTGGGGAAAGAGATCAACCAAAGGACTTGCATCCATTCATATAAGCATGACCAATGGACACAGACAATAGGGGTTGGGGGCATGTGCTGGGAGGCAGGAGCAGGTGGGGGAGGTCAATGGGGAAAAATAGACATATGTAAAACTTACAATAATAAAGAATTTTTAAAAAAGAGAGCAAGAAATTAATAATGATAAATTTATATATATATATCTCGAATGGACTTAGCAGACAGCCTGACACACTTAGGACTCAATGAAGGCTAGTTTCTTTTCTTCCTCTCTCCTGACTTTTCCCATTCACATTATGGAGAGATATGTTTGGGGAAGGAATCCACATGTATCCTTGAAGAGTCCTGCTGCCTCTATCTTTTATGTAACAAAACTTTTTTAAAATCCCCGTTTAATCAGCCTTGCTGTCCCAAAGGCAGAGCAAAAATAGTAAAGGTTCAGAGAAGGGCAGTGAAAATAATTTTCGGCATGCAAGGCAGAAGAGGATGCCATGAAAGGAGGAATTCCAAATGCCAGGATCATTTCACTGGGAAAGGGAAGCTCCCAGAGGCACAATGTTTACAGCGTAATAAGCTGCCGACAGGTATAGGAAAGGCTAATCAGGACCTGGTATTTACTCCCCACCCCCCACCCCCCAATACAAGAAGCAGACTGTTTAACGCATTGTATAATAGCCGTGTCACCTTCCACTTTGGAACACTATCAAAGTGAGCTTTACCCTCCCTTCCTACTGACCATGGGCCAAACCACACCTCCCGTCCCTATTAGTACACAAGACACGGCACTCCACACGTACTATTCAGAATCTGACGATTTCTAACTGGAAGGTGTACTGGGGCCCTGCAGTCCAGCCTCTCACATTATAAATAAAACGAAAGCCCAGTGAGGTGAGATGATTTGTCCCAGTTTGCATGGTGAACTCATGGAATATCTAGATTTAACTTGGCCTTGGAGTCAGAGAAACTGGATTGCGGTCCTGGCTAGACCTAAATGATATTCCTAAGAATCAGTATCCCCATTGTTAAAAAAAAATTTTTTTATTGAATCTATTGGGGTGACACTGGTCAATAAAACCATACAGGTTTACTTGGAGAATCAACTAATGACAATGGCCTAATTCTCAGTTCAGTATTTTGTCCGCTTAAGCCAGTGGTTCTCAACCTTCTGGCCCTTTAAATACAGTTCCTCATGTTGTGACCCAACCATAAAATTATTTTCGTTGCTACTTCATAACTGTAATGTTGCTACTGTTATGAATCATAATGCAAATATCTGATATACAGGATGGTCTTAGGCGACCCCTGTGAAAGGGTCGTTCGACCGCCAAAGGGGTCTCGACCCACAGGTTGAGAACCGCTGGGTTAAGCCATTCTGCTCCTTGGAATAACCTGATGTAGCAAGAGAGTGCAATGCTTGATTGTTGAAAAAAAATTGGAAGATGCAGCACCCCTCCCCCTTTACTTCCCTTCACCAACAATAAAGTACAAAGTTCAAAAGAAACCAACTTGAAAATGGTGAACATTGGACTCAGAGACCTTTCCCAGAGTGGAGTCCTGTGGTCAGATATTGGCCAGGGCAATACTTGAACAAGTTGGTTGCCATCCAAGTCTGTTTTCAGTGGGGAATAAAGTTCATGTTTTGGAGGCAGTATCCTTGACTTTTTATCCTGTTATTCAAATATTTCCTAATAATCTTCAGCATTTATACACTCAAGAGACCTTGAAGGAAAAGGATGCAGGACTCCGGCCTTTTTTCCTTCCTTTTGCTAATGAATAGATGTTTTCTTTCTGAATTCACTGGCCCTATCACCCTATTTTTTTTATACTCAAATAACCCTACAAGAAGGAGGTCAAACAGCAAATGAAGAACTGTAAGTTACCAAGTTTGGGGTTGGATTTAAAGCTCTGAGTGCCTTTCAACAAGAAAACAATCTAAGTAGAGAAGAATGTAAATTTTAGCAAATACATATATAAGGCATAAATTTGTTAGACTAAGTGTGGGTGTTTCTGGTGCCACCTGTTGGTCACACTGTAAGATTAAACTGTGCAGTATTGTTGGTCATGAATAGAAAATGAAATTTATGCTGTAGCAGTCAGTTAGGTATTTCAGCAGGCTGGCTGAATGTTGAAATAGGTGAATGCTGCTTTGACATTATCTTTAGTCACAGCTACTTGAAAATGTAGGACCATTCTGCTCTGTGATTTTTACCTTGGCTTACTTACCAATTAAATGTGTAGAAAGGAATATGTAGTGAGGCATAATCTTTGGAATCTCTGAGCTTAATGAACCAACACTCAGAGCCAAGTGGTTTTTGTGTCTTAGGATTCAGAACTGGTGTTGGTGCCCTGTCCAGATCCCTTTTACCAGCCAGTGCACCCAGACTCGGGAGCTATTGGGAGAGTTGGTTAATACAACTCACAGCTACACCCTTCTCTGGAGAATTGCCCATTGCTAAGAGGAAGCCACCTTGACCAGGAGGCTACCTGCATGTGCATGTAGCTTCCACAGCCAGTGGCCAATGATTATTGCCATGGGGGGTGGGGTGGGCACAAAAGGCCAGTCCTCCTGATCTTAAGGCAAGACTAACCCTGTGGTGCAATTTGTGCTCCAGAGCTCCCCATGGGATCTAGCTGAAGCCAGGCTCCAGCTGAAGCCTAAACCTCGTTTAGCCCCTTTTCCCTGTCCTACCTTGTTTCTCTCATCCTCTTTCTCCTTGAAAACACTCAATAAGTCACTTACACACAACTCATCTCAGGCTCTGCTTCTAAGGAAGCTGACCTAAGACGGAAAAAATGTATCTTTGGAATGAGGAAAGCCATGAGAGCAAAACGGCCCTTGAATGTGGGGGTTTGTGAATGTCGTCGTCTCCCCAACATGCTTGAGAGGCAAATGCTGGACAAAGCAACTTGGCTCCCTAAGCAGCAAAGACCAGGCTGGCGGAGTGCGGCAGCAACATTGCACCGTGGCCCAAAGACCTGGGTGATGATATAAAATAGAACCTTGGAATGGCACCATGCCTGAGTCTTCTGAGAAATGCATTTAGCTTCAAAATAGTACATCCGTGCTGGCATTCGACCTAATGCTCCCAGAGGCAATGAAAAATAACCTGGAATCGGAGGACTTGAGGCTTGACACATTTCTACATCAGCTGGAGGAGCCAGGCCTTTTTAGCTTGTGCCAAAGGAGAACCCTGGGGAAAGGAAAGACTCTGCCAGAGGACAGTTTTGGAAATCTCCTAAGAATTGCTGGTTGATTTCCTTAGGTTTTGGTTGTGGAAGTTCCAGCTGGGTCTCCAGAAGTGGCAGTGCCAAGTAAGAAGATGGGGGGAGCTGTGGGTCTAGTCAGGCCTGGGTTTGAATTCTCCTCCAACATACAAACTCAGTTTTCTTATTTACAAAATAGGGATCATAATATTTACTTCCCAAAGTTGTTGTTGGGAGGGGGGTGTGTGTTTCAAAATAGTGTCTATTCAGCATCCGAATAGTCAGTGAATAAAGAGCAGTAGCATCTACTGATTGGTCTCTGTCAATAATAAAGGTAATATTTTTGGCTAGCTTATTTATATGTATATTCATTCATTCATTCATTCATTCATTTTGAACCCAATCAGAAAAAGAATGCTATTTAGTTGGGGTTCTATTGGGGCCCCCCAAAAAACCATATTAATTTTTTTATTAGTCCTCAGATTACTATGATTCTCACTTGGTGAAAACCAATGGGAGGGTTGCATACAATGAAAGGTCATCCCGTATGGTTGAGTAGATTGTACAGTATACAAAGGCACACCACTCTGAGCAAGTGGGCTGAAATTCAGCTCTACTTTTCTCACTTAACCATGAACCCTGTGGTCGGTGTCCACCTAGAGGGGATAATTTTACTAATTCTCACAGAACATGGGCTAGAAGCAGCCCTGACATTGTGCATGCCCCTTTGTTTAGGGTAAAGGTCCCTCTTGTGGGCAGAGAGGACCATAGTGAGGACCTCTTACAGAGAATACCTAAGCATCATGCTTCTAATCTAGACCTAACTTCTTTCACCCACATGACCTATCCTCACAGATAAAGCCTATCAAAGTAATTAGCTGGCAGGCCTCTCCTCAAAATATGTTGCCCAGCTCAAATGTTCCTAATCAGTAATACTCAAGGCAGGGTCTAAAAAATTACTGACACCATTACTTGGGGTACTAGATGCAAAATGCATTTCCTAAGCCATACACCTGGCCTTCTAGATTCTGGAATCTCTAGGGGTTAAATGAGGGGATAGCTGTTGAAATAATATTAATCACTTCCTCACAGGCTTGCTGAGGAAAACCCATAAAGAAGGGTTTGTTGGTCAAGGGTTCCCTTCATTCACAAAGACTGCATGGGACTCATGGTTAAGTGTTGAATGTTCCTTAAAAGGGCTCTTCCTCTTGGAAAAAGCTCAAAGCTGCAAACAGCCATAGACTTCCTTTCCCCTGATAACCTCCTTCTACTCCACACCCCATTTTCCCAAGATATATACACAGGATTATGTCTCATAGGGATCCTCCTCCTCCATTTCTTCCTTCTGATCTGTAGTATAGAGAAGACCCTATCCTCCAGCAGGCAGAGGCAGCTAGGTGATAGCTATCTATTCTTAAAATTCTTGTTTACTTTTTAGAATCACATCTGGCATTTTCTATTGCTCTTTCTAGAGCCCTAGGTTACCCAAGCCCTTCCAAGCAGCCTAATTCTGTCTTTGGTGGCCATCCTAACAGTCAGGGAATGTTCACATGATATGTTAATTATTAAGTTAATGATGCCTTCAATATAGCATAGGCCCTAGATAATAGTACTTCATTTATAAGCACATCACTCTCAATATAAGGTTTGCCTATCAAAGAACCAAATTAAGGTGTCCTATTACCAACTATATCATGAGGTACACATCTAGAGTTGTGTCAAGTTCACTTTGCCCAGTTCCTAGGTAATTACTTCCAAGTGAGCATCAATGAAGAAGAAATCTGTTAAAAGATATGGTCTAAGATACATTCAACACCTGTTGAGCTAGAAATTAATTAAATGTGGTCTCAATCTTCAAGAAATTCACAGTGTAGTAGAAGAATGCCTATGGAAGCACTCTGTGACAAACAAATGACTAAACCATTTAAGGGATTATCATTATTAAAGAGAGAGTCTTGCTCTCATAATTTAGATGCTAAGAGAGAACTAATATTTACTGACCACCAGTTAATTTTTATAAGCCTACTTGCTTGATTGCTGGGTCAGTGATGATACCTTCAGGTTCAAGAAATAGGAAACCCAATTAAAAGTGGTTTAAATAAGAAGAAGAATGCATTATCTCATTTATACACAAGGATCACTGGGTTGATTAATTCAGTAGCTTAATCATATCTGCAAAAACCCAGATTGTTCCCATTTTCCATTCTCTCATTGTGTGTGTGTGTGTGTGTGTGTGTGTGTGTGTGTGTGTGTGTGTGTGTGAGAGAGGGGGGTGGTGGTGAGAGAGAGAGATATTATGGTGAATTGGTATGGAGGCTGACTGCAGGGTGAGTTAGCAAACTGACAGTGTAGCTCCAGTCTAAAAGCTGACAGTCTCGAGACCCAGAAAGAGCCAATAGCTCAGTTCAAATATGAAGGCAGGAAAAAAACAAAAAACAACAACAACAACAAAAAAAACCCAAAAAACAATGTCTCAGCTTGAAGGCAGTAGACAGGAGGAATTTCCTTATTTTAGGAGATGATCAACCTTTTTATTCTACTTAGGCCTTCAACTGATTGGATGAGGCCTAAGGGAGGGCATTATGCTTTACTTGGTCTATTGGTTCAAATGCTAAACTCATCCAAAAACATCCTCCCAGAAATACGCAGAATAATGTTTGACCAAATATCTGGGCACCCTGTGGCCCAGTCAAGTTGATACCTCAAATCAACCACACATTATGGGTAGCTCAGTTGGACCATCATTGTCCTGATATGCCAAGGTTGTGGATTTGATCACCTATCAGGATACTGGTATATACAAAAGTCAACCAATGAGTGTATAAATAAGTGGAACAACAAACATTGATGTTTCTCTCTCTGTTTCTCTCTGTCTCTGTCTCTCTCTGTTTCTCTCTCTCTCTCTCTCTCTCTCTCTATATATATATATATATATATACACATATATATAAATTTTTGAAAATTAACCCCACATTCATCTTCAGAATTTGGCCTATACAGTTTTTGGTAGCAAGAAGGCAGTAACAGTTTCAGTCATAACATCCAAAAGCTGAAGTAAGAAGAAGCAAATCTTAAGGAAAATGTCCCAAAAGATGAGCCCTTCATACCTATGCCCCATTTTTACTTCATCTCTTGGCTAGAATTATGTTATATGCCCATTACTAAACCAATCACTGTCAAGGGGAGAGATTTATCCCCATACCCTAGGACTATGAAAGAGCTCATCTTCTTCTGAAGCATGTGATATTGACATATTGTTGTTAGAAAGAAAGAAAGGTTGGGATTGGGCAAGTAGGGTAGGGGGAGGCTATTGCTAAACAACTAACAGTGTCTGCCATTATTTCTATTATCCCCATGTTAAAGATATAGACAACGAAGCTCAGAAAGATAGAGTTGGTCAGCATCACATAGCTAGTAAACTGTCAACTTAGAATTTCTAATCAGACCTCTCTGGCTTAATTTGCTTGCTCTGATCTCCAAATCATCTTTTCTGTCACTAACAAATAGACATAAGAATAGTCCTTACCTTTATAGTATCATATTAACGTAGATAGCATATGTAAAGCACTTTAGCTATTATTTGCTGCTAAAGTGCCATAATATAAAGAGATACATATTGTAGAGCTCCAGAGGGCACTATTCATATAGATACTAGAGGCCTGGTGCACAAAATTCATGCACTGGGGAGTGGGGGATGGGGAGGGGTCCCTCAGCCGGCCTGCACCCTCTAGCAGTCCGGGAGCCTTCGGGGAGCACACCTAAGTTGTCAGACATCCTTAGCACTGCTGCGGAGGCAGGAGAGGCTCCCGCCACCACCACTGCGCTAGCCAGCCGTGAGCCTGGTTTCTGGCTGAGCAGTGCTCCCCCTGTGGGAGTGCACTGACCACCAGGGGGCAGCTCCTGTGTTGAGCATCTGCCCCCTGGTGGTCAGTGTTCGTCATAGCAACCAGTAGTTCTGCTGTTTGGTCTACTTGCATATTAGCCTTTTATTATACAGTAGGTCTTCGGGTTACGTCGGAGATCCGTTCCTACGGTGCGACGTAACGTGATTTTCGCCATAAGTCAGAACCCACCTACATAAGCACCTATGTCACTCACATGGAGCACATATACAGCAGTAATAAAATGAAACAGTAAAAAAAAATTTAAAAGAAAGATAACAATTCCTGACCTTTACTTGTGATAAATAAATAATAAAAAACATAAAGCACATATGTACATATGTCTAAATGACGGAACATTTTTTTTTATATAAATAAATGGGAGATGGCGACGTAACCACGAAACGATGTATGTCGAGTCCGACGTAACCCAAGGACTGTCTGTATAGGACTAGAGGCTCGACGCATGAAAATTTGTGCAAGAGTAGGCCTTCCCCTGGCTGTCGGCACTGGCTTCCCTCCAGCACCTGGGACCCAGGCTTCCCTCTTCCAGCCACCGGCAGGCATCTGGGACCCGGGCTGGCTTCCCTCCAGCCCTGGCTTCATCAGGAAGGATGGCTGGAATGACGTCCAGAAGACGTCAGTCTAATTAGC
This sequence comes from Myotis brandtii, assembly GCF_000412655.1. NCBI lineage: Eukaryota > Metazoa > Chordata > Mammalia > Chiroptera > Vespertilionidae > Myotis > Myotis brandtii. The sequence goes on along the minus strand of NW_005367874.1, from coordinate 700,869 downwards.
ATATTACCCTTTTATTATAATAGATAAGATGAATTTATGTCCAGGAAGTTCACCTGTACTAAGAGGCACAAAAAAAAAAAAAAAAAAAAAAAGAAAAAGAAAACAAACAAAAAAAACACACCAGTAGAATGAGAAGTGGAGAAATCTTGGATTTAAGCACCACAACATAGGCAAGTTTAACTCAATGCCACAACAAACAGGTGAAGAAAAACTAATAGAATTTTCCATGCCAAGTGGTAAGGACCTTCATATATGTATCTCTTTAATTATCACAAAAGCCCTAGGATGATTTTTTTAAAATATTTTTTATTGATTTTTTTACAGAGAGGAAGGGAGAGGGATAGTTAGAAACATCGATCAGCTGCCTCCTGCACACCCCCTACTGGGGGTGTGCCCACAACCAAGGTACATGCCCTTGACTGGAATCAAACCTGGGACCCTTCAGTCTGCAGGCCGACACTCTATCCACTGAGCCAAACCGGTTAAGGCCCTAGGATGATTTTTTAAAAAATTGTATTGCTTTTGTTTTTCCTGTAGAGAGTTACTATGGTGGGGCTTAATTCTAAGAAGGAAACAGAATTCCCTGATTTTTTTGCTGAAAAGACATTGTAGTCAGTTAACACCCTTTCCCTGGGGCTCACTGTGTCCCTTCTGCCAAGGCTGCAGCATCATATAATAAGTACTGATCTTCAAAGCCAGAAGGCCTGGTTTCTAGTCTTGCTTCGTGTCTAGCTAGCATTATCAAAGTGTACAGTCAACATTTCCTTTTCTCTCAATACCCACATTTATCTGCAAATGAGGTGATGAGGTAGACTCCTTGGTCTCTAAGACTATTTTTCAGTTCTAACATCCCCTGAGCCATATAACTCCCACTGCTCCAGCCTCATGGGGATGCTATAATTCAGAATTCATTTGTAGGGATGTTTTGGCTTATTCCTCAAGGGAGGCTACGGCAGTCACAGAAGCAAACATTAGAAAGTCATCTGACATAGCTTTTCTGAAATACAATGTTTGGGCACGGAGGAAGGAGAAATGGAATGGCTGAGGTAGAGGAGGGATTGGCAGGTGGGGCAGGTCTAGTCATTCTTAGCATGAGAGTGGTAATGTGTGGAGGTGTTATTGAGTAAGAGAAAAAGCTGGTTAGACAGAACAATCTATGACCTAACTCCCTGTATATGCATCTGAAACCTCAGGTATGATAAACGGGTCTGCTGCTATTTACCCACAGCAATCTTCATTTCCCAGGTAAGGAGGTAGAAGGAAGACATTATGATGTGGTGGAAAGAGTCCTGGAGACAAGGAAAAGGACATCTAGTTCTAACCCTGTCTTAGATAAGTCATCTCCACCCTCTGGGTCTTGGCTTTTGAGTGAGGTTCTGTAATGATGATCTGGAAGGTTCTTTCCCAGTCTCTGGTAATCTAACAGATGCTATCAGCTGCTTGTTTCTTTGCATGTATCTGAAAATTGTTTTTCTTAAAATGTGCCCTTTCTTCTCATTTTAGAATAGAAATGAAATCCTAGTACGGATTCTTGAAGGCCAAAGAGATAATGGAAAAAAACTAAGGTAGGGAGGCTTAAAATTTAGTCAAATAGTCAAATTCTTGAAACTGAAAATTTGAGAGCTACTGAGGAAAGATCACATAAAAATGCAGGCATTTGGAAATTCTCAGGAAGTGATAAATGAGTCATCCTTAATGTCTGTCCCAATTGGGGGAGCAATTTAGTTACCTTAGCAGTGCATACTATACGGACTCAGTAAATACATAGCTGTTAACTGATTAACTTTAATGACTAAGCAAGGAACTAGCTGATTAGCACAGATTCCAGCTCCAATATCCTATAAGGCACTTCACACCAACAGGACACTGTGGAGGCAATGGAGCCAGCTACACTAGGATGCATACTGGTCAAAAGCATAAGCTGAGGAGTCAGGTGGACCTGTGTTGAAATATCAACTCTGCCATTTACTGTGGGACCTGAGGCAAGTTTCTTAATCTCTCTGAGACTCTGTGTCCTCAACTGCGGGGAGAACAACAGCAGGTACTATGTAAGTTTGTTCATTTAACAAATATTTATTGAGCACCTCCTAGGCACCAGGTATATGTTAGTGAAGAAGATCACTAAGACCCTATTCTTGTGAAGATTCTTTTCAGGTGAGAGAAAGAGAAAATTAAATAAGCAAGTAAATCACCAAGCCAGTTACAGACATCAGTGAGTGCCATCTATCTATACTAATAAAAGGGTAATATGCTAATTAGACCAAACAACTTCCAGACGACCTTCCGGACGTCCTTTTGGACAAAGCCATGGTGGTGGGGCCAAGGCAGAGGCTGTTAGGGGCGATCAGGCTGGCAGGGGAGAGCAGTTAGGGGAATCAGACTGGCAGGGCAGAGCAGTTAGGATGATCAGGCTGGCAGGGGAAAGCAGTTAGGGGGATCAGACCGGCAGGGGAGAGCAGTCAGGATGATCAGGCTGGCAGGCAGGTGAGTGGTTAGGAGCCAGTGGTCCCAGATTGTGAGAGGGATGTCCCCGATTGGAGAGGGTGCAGGCTGGGCTGAGGGAACGCCCCCATACATGAATTTCATGC
>NW_005367874.1:693327-698228 GCF_000412655.1 Myotis brandtii | reverse complement strand
GCATATATATATATATATACACACACATATATATATAAAAGCCTAATGACCATTACAACCAAATGACTAGAATGACTGGAACAACTGGGACAATGATGCACAGTGACCACCAGGGGAAGACACTCAATGCAGGATCTGCACCCTCATGGTCAGTGTGCTCCCACAGCCAACCTCCTGGGATTCCTCCCCCTGGCAGGCCGGCCCCCCAATAGGCCTCGATTGCCAGCCAGGCCGAGGGACCCCACCCGTGCATGAATTTGTGCACTGGGCCTCTAGTGAAGAAAATAAAGCAGTGCTAAGGAGTGAGTGACGAAGGGAGGCTGAAACATGAGTTCAGGGAAGACCTCTCAGTGACATTTCCACAGTAACCCATCACTAAACATTGGCTAGTGGCTTGATTGATACATATTGAAATGAAATGAAGTTGTGGATGTGTTTGCATTATTTTTTGCCTCTTGCAAAGGTTCATGGTTACTCACCTATATATTAAACCATCACCACCAACAGATAGAATGCCTTATGTACTGTCTTATGCTTGGTAGGAGGAACAGGGCTCTGATTCCTTGACATGCAAGAGCTCTGTGGTGACTGGATTCTTCTCTGCTGGCTAGTGGTGCAATAGATAAGAAGGTTTGGCTCTGCCCTTCTAGAGCTGTTACTTAACCTCTTGGGGGCCTCTGATTCTTCCACTTTAAGCAAGATTCCGGTTAGGGTTAGGGTTAGGGTTAGGGTTAGGGTTCCACCTTACCCAGTATGCACGTTCTTGTTTTATAGCTAGTTTGGGTACCAGAGAAGGTGTAGCACCTTGACTATCTACAAACGAATGGGATGTGGCATGACTTCTCCCTATGCTTCTGTTTTCCACAGTGAATTGCCAATCCCATGAGGTTTTAGTTCCAGCGAATTTCCCCTTCAAAAACTAAACAGGTTGATAATGAACCACTTTCTCGCATTTTCCATCAAGACAGCTCTTTGTGAGTTCTAAATGTTCTGTCCAGATTCAAAGAAGCTGGTTTCTTCGTGAGTGGTTGGAATAAGACTTTTCTTGGAAGCTACTGAATATGGATTAGTTGGATTGTTTCGCAGAAAATGAAAAGCAGGCTCTGGAGTGACTACTTCAGCACTTAATTGGGTTAGCAAAAAACTGCAAATGAGAGGTTTTCCTTACGAAGGAAAGGATGTTTACACCCCCCACGCCACCCCCCCTAGGTGGTGGATTTTAACCTAAACGCTAGTCTTTAAATGCAGCCTTTAATTTAGGAACCATTACAAGAATCTATTAGAGCAGAAAATGTCAGGTTGAAAAATTAACACATCACAGGAGTTAATTAGAACCCGGCCTCTCATTAGATGCAAATGGAGAGCCCTCCAACTGCCCCCCAGCCCCCCAAAGTCATGTTTGTTGCATCTCCAAAGTGTGCTGCATGTGTCTTTACGACTGAGAGTGGACAGAGGGAGCTGCCCAGGCACTCAGGCCAGAGCCACTAGGGGCCCATGGCCTGCCCTTTAGGTTAATGGAAGGTCCTATTCATGTGTCCCTATCTTCTGCTTCTCCCCTAAATGCTTTGCATGTCACAGGGTGGATAGCCCTCTGCCTGGAAGTGTTTTCTGCAACAAAGACAAACATGCCATGCCTGTCACCAGGAGCAGACGGGCGGCTGTGTAAACCACTCTGTGAGAGGGAGGTTGAGGGGCTCCAGGCCATTCAGACTTAGCTCTAAGTTGTGGTCTTTGTTTTCTTTCCACATTCAGACTGAAATGTGATTCCCCTGGCTTTCTTTTTTGGAAAATACCTGCGATGAGTTCCATGCAGGGAAAGAAAAGCTGTTGACAGGAAAAGCTTCTGACAGGGGATGGCCTTCTTCTTCGAGTGTTCTGAAAGGAGACAGTTGCTTCAAGCAAGATGAGGCAGGGATGCCAGGGCCGGGTACGAGAGGCCCAGAACATAAAAGGGTCACCTCTAACTATAGAGAAGACTGAGTGTCCACAGTTTCCTCAGTGAGAGCAGCACCATGCACTGCACACAGACCTGGGCCAGGTAGACATGCACCAGAGCCCTTTTCTGTCACTTCCTGGGTAACCTTGGGCAAATTGCTTAACTGCCCAGAACATGAGTTTTCTCAAGCTGTTGTGCAAAATAAAAGAGATAATATGCATGTAAAGCACTTAGCCCTTAATCTGGTATAAGTTCTATATGAGTTATTTGTTATTGATTGTTAAGTGTTCATTCATCCAGCACTTAATGATGTTCCCTCTATGTGCCAGGTCCTGTGCAAGGGACAGCACCTGCTCCTTGTCTTCATGGAGGTCACTGTTTAATAAACCATGTACGCATATCTTTAGCGCAAAGCAAGCCCTCCTATCCTCCCTGCAAGTACCCTAGGACCGTGGTCGGCAAACTGCCGCTCGCGAGCCACATGAGGCTCTTTGGCCCCTTGAGTGTGACTCTTCCTAAGCCTTAGGAGTACCCTAATTAAGTTAATAACAATGTACCTACCTATATAGTTTAAGTTTAAAAAAATTTGGCTCTCAAAAGAAATTTCAATCGTTGTACTGTTGATATTTGGCTCTGTTGACTAATGAGTTTGCCGACCACTGCCCTAGGAGAAGTGCCATTGCTCACTAACGCTGCTTTGTTGAGTAGTTCAGAATCCCTGCGATTATCTCCCTTTGAGCAGCCCTCCACACGTAGCTACCTCTACTTTGGATTTACCTAAAGTTCTCCCTGTGCATTTATCGCATTGAGTTACAGTTGTCTGTTTATGCTTTGTCTCCTGTGAGTCCTAGAGGGTGGGGATCATCTATTTACTTGATGCATACATCTAATTATTTATTCATCTATGTAGGCCAGTGATTCCCAAAGTGGGCGCTACCGCCCCCTGGTAGGCGCTGCAGCGATCCAGGGGGGCGGTGATGGCCACAGGTGCATTTGGGGGCAATGAGTAACTGCTATTAAAATTTTAAAAAAAATTAATTTCCAGGGGCTGAGTAATATTTTTTCTGGAAAGGGGGTGGTAGGCCAAATAAGTTTGGGAACCACTGATGTAGGCCAATGGTCTCATGCGTTACTCAGCACAGGCATTCAGAAGCTTTAACCCTACTGCTGAGTACGTCGATTTCCAGCTGGGAAATTTTCTGGAGAAATGACCCTGTTCCCCATCTCTGAAAGGCCTCTTTTGGGCCCTGGCTTGACTGATCTTTCATTTTCTATCACTTTGGTTCTAGCCTCAGTTTCTTCATCTCTTTCGGAGGCTAACGGAGTCTCCTTCCCCAGGAGATGATGATGATGATGATGATGATGATGATGATGATGGCGGCTGGAGACAGTTGCAGCTTCTATGTGTACAACACAGTTCTGGTACAGAGCCAAACACCAAAAATGTTGATTCCATTCTTTCCTTCAGCCAAGGAAATAGTTGACAATATGAGAAAAGAAAACTAAAAATACAAAACAGAATATGAGCACTAGTGGCACAGACATCCTTCCAACTTATATCCAGCCTCTGCCATATGCCCGACTTAGCTGACGTGGGAGGACACACACACACACACACACACACACACACACACACACACAAGAGTGGTCCTGGCAACAACCCCAGGAAAACAGTGGCATGTGTTGGACAAAAGATCTCAAAAAAAGAGAGGAAAGCTCTTCACCCAGATCCTCAGACCTGGACTGCTGGCGATGTCTTTGGCAAGGTGCTGGGAAGCAGGAGGCTGTCCCACATCAGTAATAAGGTATTCGGCACTTACTAGACACTTACTAGACACTGCGCCAGACACGGAGCTAAATGCCTTACAGGTATTACCTCATTTAACTCCTAGAACAACTGTGTGATGTAGACATGAGCTTCCCACTTCACGGATGGCCAGATAGAGGCTGAGACTCACAGTAACTTGACCACATTAAAGCAACAAGTACATGGTTTAGGAATCCACCTGCTGAGGGTTTCCCTGGCCCACTTGGAAACCTGAGAGGGGCAACTAGGCCACAGCTCTGGGGAGGGGCGGTGCAGGTGGGGGAAGGGCTGAGAATGAGAGAGGGGTTAAGTTGGATTGAAACCAGGTCGCATGGTCCCCAGATCCCCGGAACCCTACGCAGAAGCAGAATAAGTTAGAGATACAGGCTGCAGGCAAGGATGCCTGGGACCCAGGAAAAGGGGAGCCCCGGTAGCTGTGCGCCTTCTAGGCCATCTCCCTCCCCCACACACCCCTCTTCTTCTCTAGAGCAGGTCGAGCCTCTCCCCTCCCGCCCTCTCTCCCTCCCAACCTTATTTAGAAACCGTGTCCCCGAGACAGGAAGGGCGGCGGGCCGAGAAGCACGGAGCTTCCCGGCTTCATTTCCTTTCGAATCCCCCTGTGGAATTTCATTTCATGCGGCGAGGAAATCGGAGCGCGAGACCCTCGGCCGCTCGGCGGCTCGGGGGGGCCTCCCCCACTCGCGGCTGGGAGGCAGGAGCTCCCAGGCGCAGGTCGGCCGAGCCTGGGGGCGGGGAGAGGGGGCCGGGCTCCCACCCGAGCAAGTGGGGAGTGGAAATAGCTGCGCGCGCGGGCTGTACCAGGCACTGTGCTAAGCGTTTTTACGCCTGATCGCTAATCCTCCCGCGTCTCTTTAAGGATGAGGAGAACGGCGCCGAGAGGTTGTGCAATTTGCTCAAGGTCACGCAGCCGGGATTTAAAGCCGCAATTTCCGTAAATCCACATCCCGTGTTCTTTGTATAGGTTTCCCTGCCTGACGGGGAGGTGGCCGTGGACCGAGGTGACAGCTGGAAAAGGAAAGGAACGGGAGCCCACCTATTCTGGGAGCACTTCTCACCTGGGAGAGGGGGGTGCCGGCTGTCCCGGCCGGAGCGACCCGGCTCCATCCCTGCCTCGCCCCCGAACCCGGCGAAACGGGT
>NW_005367874.1:668191-692497 GCF_000412655.1 Myotis brandtii | reverse complement strand
TCCCCGGCGAGACCCTTGGGCAGGGACGCCCCAAACCAACTCGGTGGAACCCGTAGCAAGTCGAGGCCCCCTGCCCGCTTTCTAGGCTGAAGGGTATAATCCTGAAAGAGTGATTTCCATCCCCACCCCCACTTGTCTGTCCCTTCTCAGGGACTGGAAGCCAAAACGTTGTGTAAGTCATCTGGCCTGCGAAAGAACCCACTCTTACACCCCGCCCTTCCGTTTCTCTCCCCTGCCCACCGTGTCTGGCCAAGCCCCTAACCCCAGTGGAGCTGAGGGTTATCTTTGCCAAGGATTCTGGCCGCCGCTGCTCAGTGGGCGAGTCCCCGGCGGGGCAGCCAGCTGCAGCTAAGACTTGGAAGGAGAGATAAGGAGCTGGGAACTTCTCCCTCACCGACCTCATTTCTCCCCCATATTTCTGGGTGGTTTGTTCAATGAAACACCACTTCCCCCTTTTTCTGGGAATGGCCCGCCTGATTGTAGAGGTCATGCAGAAAGGAATGGTTGCATTGGCTTGAGTTTATTCTTATCCTCAGGGTTGATGAGGGCCGGTTTAGTACTTGGAGGGGGAGAAAACACAGCTTGGGAAAAAGGTAGTTTGTATGTTGGAGAAGGCAGTTTGCATATTGGGAGATTGTGGTTGTTGTTTGCAGTCATTACACATGTTTTAAGCTTATGTAATGATACAGAAAACGTTCATCCTACAATTGTAAGTGAAGAAAGAATTTGCCTATATACAAGGTGATTACAATCTTACAAAAACAACACCCAATTCATTGGAAAAGAAAAAGGATTGAAAGGACATTTTTAAAAAAGTGTTCACACTTGTGTTTTGTTTGATGAGACTATGAGGGATTTTTTTTCTTTTGAATTTTAGAAAAGGGAGAGATTGGTGAAAATAGGGGATCGTTGTCCAGGCTAGCTAAAAGCTTTAGAAATCAGTGGTTCTGGTTATAACTTCTGAGAGATAAGAGACAAGCAGGCAGCTTACTTACTAGGGTGCATGTTTTTATATAGGTCATTTTAAAAGTTAGATTGTGGTTTCAGAAAGATGGCTGGGATTAGACCGTTGCTGGTGAAGTGTCCCCTTGGAAGTTCCAGACCTTCAGAACTAGGTTATAAAAGCTTAAGAAATGACCCACTAGCTCTCGGTTTGGAAACAGCACATGTCCTGACATCAGTGGCAATTTTTTTGTTGGAGAAACGGCTTTTCCAGGGATATATATTTTTAATTGCATGTATCCTGGGGCGGCAGCCAAGCTGTTTTGAAGGACAGGACTGGATCCCTTTACATGCTGGAAAATAGTTACTTGTAACTCTAGACTTCATAGACAACATCTGTAAGGAGCCAAGCAGGCTGTTTATCAATGCTGGAGGAATTGAGGACAGCAACTGCACTCTCCCCTGCTGGTACTGCAGTGTCAGGGACTTAACATTTATATTTTCCTATTGTGCTTCATTATTATTCAAAGTGGAAACCTGGCCAAACAAACCCCTGGGGACCAGAGACCTCAACCTGCATCCCATCATTGGATCTAACAGTATCTTAATTACGATACTTTCTGTTTCGATATGAACAATAATTTTAAGGGATAAAGTACAGAAAAGAGAGAATATTACCAGGAGAAGAGGTGGGTCTGCTTTTTTTAAACGTTTATTTTTATAGTGATAAAGAAATGGGGATGAAAAATAAATTACCCAGCCCTAACTGGTTTGGCTCAGTGGATAGAGTGTCGGCCTGTGGACTGAAGAGTCCTGGGTTCCATTCCGGTCAAGGGCACATGCCCAGGTTTCGGGCTCTATCCCCAGTGTGGGGCATACAGGAAACAGCCAATCAACGATACTCTCTCATCATTGATGTTTCTATCTCTCCCTCTTCCTTCCTCTCTGAAATCAATAAAAACATTTTTTTTTTAAAAAAAAGAAAAATAAATCACCCATCACCAAAATGATTATCATTTGATTAGTCTGTTCAGCTCTTTCAAATAGTAGCTGAAAAGGGAGGGAGAACTCAACGTTAAGTCTTTTAAGACTTATTAAGCACAGTACAAAAGAGAATCATATAATTCTTCGAGTCCTTTTTATACATGTATTTATTTATGTTCCCCTGGAAAGGATTACTAGAAGGCAAAGAAGAAAAGTGTGTAGGGGATTACTAGGCATCCTTGTCTGAGGTCAGCATGAATGGCCAGACTCCCTATAGGCAGGTTTAAAAGTAGTTGTGTGCTGTGCCTGGAAGCATTCACAACTCAGCTTTGTGCAAGCCTTTGGTCATACTTCCCAGTCACTGTTTTCTTTGCTCGTTTCATTACTTTTCCAGTTCTTCCTTTGTTCCGTGTATGTGCCAATGTGCACAGAGAAGATCAACATCCCCATCGGCCCGTGCGGCGGCATGTGTCTTTCTGTCAAGAGACGCTGTGAACCTGTCCTGAAGGAGTTTGGATTTGCCTGGCCGGAGAGCCTGAACTGCAGCAAATTCCCACCCCAGAACGACCACAACCACATGTGCATGGAAGGGCCAGGGGACGAGGAGGTGCCGTTACCCCACAAAAACTCCATCCAGCCTGGGGAAGAGTGCCATTCCGTGGGGACCAACTCCGATCAGTACATCTGGGTGAAAAGGAGCCTGAACTGCGTTCTCAAGTGCGGCTACGATGCTGGCTTATACAGCCGCTCGGCCAAGGAGTTCACCGACGTCTGGATGGCCGTGTGGGCCAGCCTGTGCTTCATCTCCACCGCCTTCACCGTGCTGACCTTCCTGATCGATTCTTCCAGGTTTTCCTACCCTGAGCGCCCCATCATCTTTCTCAGTATGTGCTATAATATTTATAGCATTGCTTATATTGTCAGGCTGACTGTAGGCCGGGAAAGGATATCCTGCGATTTTGAAGAGGCAGCAGAACCTGTTCTCATCCAAGAAGGACTTAAGAACACAGGATGTGCAATCATTTTCTTGCTGATGTACTTTTTTGGAATGGCCAGCTCCATCTGGTGGGTTATTCTGACACTCACTTGGTTTTTGGCAGCTGGACTCAAATGGGGTCATGAAGCCATTGAAATGCACAGCTCCTATTTCCACATTGCAGCCTGGGCCATCCCCGCCGTGAAGACCATTGTCATCTTGATTATGAGACTGGTGGATGCAGATGAACTCACGGGCCTGTGCTACGTTGGGAACCAAAACCTTGATGCCCTCACCGGCTTCGTGGTGGCTCCCCTGTTCACGTACCTGGTGATCGGAACTTTGTTCATTGCTGCAGGCTTGGTGGCCTTGTTCAAAATTCGGTCAAATCTTCAAAAGGATGGGACAAAGACCGACAAGTTGGAAAGGCTCATGGTCAAGATCGGGGTCTTCTCAGTCCTGTACACGGTTCCTGCAACCTGCGTGATTGCCTGCTATTTCTATGAAATCTCCAACTGGGCGCTTTTCCGCTATTCCGCAGATGACTCCAATATGGCCGTTGAAATGTTGAAAATTTTTATGTCTTTGCTGGTGGGCATCACTTCGGGCATGTGGATTTGGTCTGCCAAAACTCTTCACACATGGCAGAAGTGTTCCAACAGATTGGTGAATTCTGGGAAGGTAAAGAGAGAAAAAAGGGGGAATGGTTGGGTAAAGCCTGGGAAAGGCAATGAAACTGTGGTGTAAAACTAGCCAGCCTCCACGCTTCCCAAATTTTGACGGGGGGAAATGCCAGCATTTCGGTGCAAATGCTACTAAAAGTTTCATGCAGTGAATCTCAGTTTAAACAAACTAGCCACCCTAAGGTGACCCCCTTCACCCACTACCTTCTCCCTCTCACCCCAGCATCATAAAACTAATGATTTTGCTGCAGACTTTGGAATAATCCAAAATGGAAAAGCCAGTTAGAGGCTCTCAAAGCTGTGAAAAATCATAACATTGATCACTTTAGCAGGTCGCAACTTGGAGCGTGGAGGTCCTGCCTAGATTCCAGCGATGCTGCTTTTCCCTGAGGGGTGGGATTTGAGCTGTGCGTAGGTAACTTGCAGGGAGAAAGATTAACTTTTTTTTTTTTAACTCTTTAAAATTTAAAATACTAACTGGGTCTTTCAGATAGCAAAGCAATCTATAAACACTGGAAATGCCGGGTTCAGAGACGTGTTACAAGAGTTTTATAGTTTGGCTGATCTAACATAAACATTTTCTGTGGTGCATTGTCTGCTGTTTAGAACTTGAGGATTGCTCTCCCAAGAGGTGGTGTCAGAATCTTTCAGTGCCTTTGTCATAAAACAGAATTGTTTGAACAAACAAAAGTACTGTACAAACACACATAAGGTATCCAGTGGATTTTTCTTCTCTCTCTTCTTAAATTTCAACATGTCTGTTTGAGGCTGCTGCTGTTTTTGTGTTGTTGTGGTTTTTTTTTTTCATTTTTCATTCATAAATCAAAATAGGCATTTTTGTAGGAATTTTTTGCACTGCAGCGTGCCTAATGAGGGGGGACGAAAGGGTGATTCACTTTCTGACAATCACTTAATTCAGAGGAAAATGAGATTTACCAAGTCGACTTACCTTACCGACCCCAGAGACCTATTGCATTGAGCAATGGGGACTTAATATATTTTACTTTGTGTGATTGCATCTATGCAGACGCCAGTCTGGAAGAGCTAAAATGTTAAGTTTCTTGGCAACTTTGCATTCACACAGATTAAACTGTGTAATTTGTGTGTGTCAATTACAATTAAAAGCACATTCTTGGACCATGACATAATAGTATACTGAACTGACTTTCAAACTGTGGTCAACTTGCATTCTCGGAATGATAGTGCCTTTTTTTTCCTTCTTTTCGCATAAGAATGTTATCAGAAAAGTCTGGTCTACCTGCCACAATGGGGACTTTTTCAGTGTTGTAGAGGGGACTAAGGACAGCTAATCCAACTACTTGGTGTATAATTGTTTCCCAGTAATTGGCAAAGGCTCCTTATAAGATTTCATTGGAGGCAGCGTGGCCTGGAGTATTTATATGGTGCCTAATGAATCTCCAGAATGCCAGCCAGCAGCTGATTGGTTTGTAGCGAATAAAGTGTAGACCCTATGAAATGAACTGCAAACTCTAACAGCACAGGTCTTAATTGCCTTTTGCGGAGGTATCCAGAGCTTTTAAAATTTATGCTTTATGTTCCTTACAAGGGGGTACCCCCTAGCAGCCTCTCCAAAGTTGCAATTCTTTTAAAATTGTAACTGGCCTTTCTCTTAACCCGCCTTAGGCCTTCTAATCACCAGATCTCCGGGACAAATTGTTGACACTGTCGCAGGTTGTTCTCCTTGTAACTCTTACCTGTCTGCTTCAGCGACTACTTTGCAATGACTCCTTTATTTATTTATTCACGCCCCACTTTTTAAAAAAACAGGTAGGAAAGCTCTTTTATCACTTCTTTTTTTAATGGAAAAACATCTCCAGGGACTCAAAATTCCAAATAGGTAGGCAAATTCTGGAAATAAGCATGGCTTTCTGTTTGTTTCAGCTTTATGCCCATGGTTCGACATGTTCCTTCCTTCTCCCCTTTGCTTTTGTGTGGTTCTTGCACAGTCCGAGATGAAATTGCATATAAAGGCCTGTTGCAGGTTCTGGAAGGGAAAGTCTTGAGGTTTTGGAGACAGTCACTAAGTAGGCACGGGAGGATGAGCGGGGGGGCCTGCTGGGTGTGCCCAGCCTTGGCACCTTGGCTGACCTCCGGGGTCAGGGCTTCAGGAGCATGAGAAAGGGTCCTTGGGAGGACCGGTTGAACTCCATCTGAGACCACATTGCCTATGAAATGTACAATGTGAACTCCCTGGCTGCTTGCAGACAGTTCCCATAGCTGGCCAGGGCCCTGGAGCCTGCACCCAGGGGCAGAGCCTGCCCTTACTCACGCTCTGCTCTGGTGTCTTGGGAGTTGTTCGGAGCCTCTGGCCCAGGCCAGGGAAGGACCGTGCAGCTGGGCACTGGCCTTGCTGTTAGCATGCTGGGGTCTGTAATGCAATTTTCTTTGTCATGTTTTGGCGATGGTGTGACCAAGGCAGCACCTAGCAGAGGGCGCAGAGTAGGGGCTCAATATTTGTGAATGATGCCATAATAATAATGACACTAAGAGTGCATGAGTGAACCTGGACACTGAGTTCTGTGCCTTGACAACATGTCTCTCTAGCAAAGCTCTTGCCTCCTGGGGGGCAGTGTACTTGATCAGAAGTGGCTGTGGATGCAGCTGGGTTACTGGCCTTGGCAATGTCACAGGGTGATGGGCCTTTCCTTTCACACTCATGGAGAGTGTTCATGGTTTCAGGAAAGGAGCTTGTGGCTAAGGAGTCAGTTACCAATTACCCTGAAGTGATTCCATCCCCTCTTACATTGGTTTTGTCTAAAAAGAAAAAAGAAAAAGGTCGATTATTAGCACATTGCTTGAGCACCAACTGTGTGTAAGGTCCTGTGGCAGGCACCGTAGGCGATGTCCCGGAGAGTAAGCTCTGTTCTCACTGCCCTAGACCAGGATGCTCCTGGGTCTGCTGAACTTCGCCATTGGTTTTGGGAAGGTGTGAGTGTGTCTGAATTGCCATCTCTTTCACTGTCTTCATCCCCTAAACCTCCTCCTGGGTCTTTCTATCTTTGATACATCTCTGATCCCTTCCCAGAATTCCCTGCAAATCGATGACGGGGCTCTGACAGGAAGCATCCGCTGTTTCATGGCGTTTTTGTGGAAATCCCAAGGAACACTATGAAATCGGCTGTGAGCACGTGAGTGCCCACATCTAATGTGGCTCTGGGCGTAGGCAGTTCAGGGCTTGGGGTGTTCCATGCAGCTTGCACAGGAAATTTGCGGACAGTATCTTGCTAGGAAAAACGTTAGGGTTGTTGTTGTTTTCTCTGGAGTCTAGAATAAGTCTAGAATAAGTAGCTATAAGTAGGTATACTTGTAGCTTCTTAAACATGCCTTGGCCTCCGGAGATTTTATTCAGCAGAGCCTAAGGGCACCTGTCCAGCCGCCTCTCTGACAAACTCCTTTCTCCTCCTTCATTTAGGCTGGGTCTCAGGGCAGAGAGACGTGGGATAGGGTGGAACTGGCCAGAACCATCTGGTTGAGCTACTTGGTTGATTCATATCCTTTTTCCTCTATGGAGACCTGTTTCCTGCTCTCTGAGGCTGCTTCTGAGCTGGCAGCTTGCTCAGGGGCCTGAAACCTGAGAAGGGGTGACACGTTTCTCCTGAGATGCTCTCTGACTTTCCTCTCCCGGGTCACTCCCTCACCTGCACCCCCAAACCCAGAGTGCGGGAAGCTTCTGAATCCAGTTCTGAGCTGTGACTTCACCAGCACCCCCAGCTCTGTCCTCTCTGCCCCCACTCTGCCTCCTGGCCACAGAATTCAGTGCTTACTCTGTTGGGAGCTAAGCTGGGACCTGAGGTCGAAAAGAGGAACTCGGCCCCGGAGGGCACTCAGTGGAGAGGGATTTCACCAGGATGGTGCAATCTTTGGATTCTGGTGAGGTGACCTCAGCAGCAGGTAGGGAAGAGAGACACAGAGCACAGACTTTCGAACCACCCCCCTCTCTTCCCACTGAATCAGTCTACATCCTGAATTTCAATCTGCGATGGAGGAGATTGGGGGAGAGTTGCTGTTTCAGCCAATTATGTTGAGTCACTGGACTCTGACAGTTCTTTTTGCTCCTTTATTGTATTTGGGTTCAGAGTCCCTGGCTGGGTTTGTATCATGTCTGGCAAAGGACCCAGGTTATCGTTTTTCTTCTGGGCCTAGTTCACAGATCTTGGAAACTCCTAGGAGAGCATTTTGCTCCTACCTAGGATCAGATACCAGAGGCTTAAATAATGTATTTTGCTTCACTATGGCCTGGCCAGAGCTTTCTGCTGCTGCCTCTTGCCTTGCCCATGGGCAGCAATGGCTCGAGGGACATTACCAGGACGGAGGTGGACCCGGATGCCCCCTGCAGGCCTTTTCTAAGCCCCATTGCTCTAGAGTAGCTTGTTTCTGTTTCTGGTTTATCTGTTTCCCTTCTTCTTTGCACCAGCAAATTCTCAGTATTCACCCAGGCGATTGGTAGTGGACCTGTTTGGGGTCCTGTGTGAGCCTTGCCCTTCCAGCTTTTGTAGCTCCCTGATCCCCTGTGATATTCAGTACATGACCACTGTCATTCCAGAAGGCTTCTGAGAAGAGGGGCAAGAGCAAGGGCAGCTGTGCCCCGTTGATGGCTGGGCCCATCTGGTCTCCCAGGTGTGCACCGTTCCCGCCCTGCTGATGGGCCCCGGCCCGGACTCAGCTGTGGGCTTTGACTGGAGCAGGCCTGCTTTCTGGGTCTCTCACCATGGGGCATCTTGGTGGTTCTGAATTTTTTTCTACCTCACAGAAATGTAAGACTTTAAAAGGTCTGAGGATGAAGGCCCCTTGAGCCCATTGTAGGAAGGGTGGAATAAATACCAGCTGGATCTGTGAAAAGATGAATGGGACTCCACCTGCTCACGCCACAGTGAAGCTAGTGCTCCCTGGCCCTTTCCCCAGAGCCCCGTGCCTCCCTGCAGCTCCAGCCACCTCGAGGCCAACCTGGAAACTTTCAGGTGTTCGACATACAGGTACCAGGCAAACCCGGCTACACATGCCCTGAACGCATCGCTGACCGTCGAAGGAAATGGACCCCGCTTTTAAGGATGTACAAACGTGTGTCTGCATTGATGTCTGTACTGTAAATTTCTAATTTATCGCTGTACAAAATAAATAAATAAACTTTGCTATTTAATTTTTGTATTAAAGGAAAATAAACTTTTGTTTATTACCTCGTGTGTGATCGGCATATTCCTGAATGTGTGCGAGATCCCTGGGAAGCACACGCAACCAGCACTGAGAAAAATGGAGAATTCCGTTTGCAGGGCCGATGGAGAACTTCTCTCTGAGAGCCTCTTTGTTTCTTTTTGCTGGGGCTGTTTTTCCCCTCTGGGACTTCTCCTGGGTCAGCAAACCCCCAAGGTCCAAGGTCAATAGCATTTGTCGCGACTGTGCTCCTCACTAACGCCCAGGTGGTCACATGATGCTTTGGACAGAACTATGGTTCTCAGGCTGTCATTGCATGGCGCCTCTTCTTGGCACTTCCCGTATGTGTGGAGGTTTTTATACACCTTCCAAGTCCCTTTGACTTAATCTGCTGGCCTGACAGTGTTTCTCTACCACTGCTAGAGCTTCAGGCCTCTTAAAGGGGGCTTTTTTTTTTTTGACTGCAGAATTTTATTTCTGGCTATACAATGGTTCTATTTTTTGTAACAGACATGGGAGTATGTATGTCTCATCAGTCAGCCAGGAAAATGACTTTTTAAGCTAATTTTATAAGTTGGGTGGTCTGTGTCCCCATATTCAGAAAAACCATCAGACAGAGCAGATTCAAAGCCATTAGCAGGACATTGTCGTGGACCACACAGACAGAGGGGCCGAGGAGTCACTACCACTGGAGATGTCTGCTGAAGTCCCAGAGGAGAACATTGACCCTCTTGGTTTGCGTTTTTTTAAAAAATACGTTTTTATTGATTTTAGCGAGAGTGGGAAAGCAAGAGAAACATGGATCAGCTGCCTTTTGCAGGCCCTTTACTGGGGATCAAGCCTGCAACCTGGACCTGGGCCCTGACTAGTAATCGAACTGGTGACTTCTTGGTGCATGGGACGATGCTCAACCAACTGAGCCACACCAGCCAGGGCCTCTTGGTTTGCCTTTTGATTGCTTTCTACCTGTTAGTTTCACCTAAGTACCACCCTGCTGTGGTGTGAGTAAAAAGCCCAGGGCACAAGGATCTGCACTACTGTTCTCTGTAGATTGCTATTATACTTTTATCTCAAAACATAAACGAAGGGAAGCATGTAATTTAAATTCTCTTCCCTGTAAAGCAGGCCATGTTTCTCATTTTATTACCTACTCATCAAGTAGTTATGAAGTTAAGGAAAAGTCAACACAATCTGAAATGAATTCATAATCCCTTGCACTTGTAGAAATACTCTCCATATAGAAAATAATTGTTTAAAAATTATTTTATTCTCATGGCATCTGTGAAGTAAGCAGAGCAGGCACTGCTTTGCTTTAGAGAGGAGGACAGAAACTTTGAGAGTCCAACGGTACCCCAATGGGAGATGTGAGGTTAGACACCAGGTCTTCTCTGGCCTTGCCCAGGGTTTCATTTTTGTTTTTCTTACAATCCATTATGGGTTGAACTGTGTCCACCCAAAAGACATGTTGAAGTCCTAACCACCATGCCTGTAAATGTGAACTTATTTTGAAATAGGGTCTTTACAGACAGACATCATCAATTTAAGACAAGCTTGTACTAGATTAGGGTAGGCCTTAACCCAATGACTGGTGTCCTTACAACAACACGGACATTTGGACATGTGCACAAAGAAAACACAAGTGAAGGCAGAGGCAGAGATTAGAGTGATGTAGCTGTAGGCCAGGCAAGAAACACCAAGGATTGCCGGCAACCTCCTGAAGCTAGAGGAGAGGCTTCTAACAGGAGCCAACCTTAGCAAACCTCAATTTCAGACTTCTAGGCCCCAGAAACGTGTATTCTAGCCACACAGTTTGTTATTGCAGCCCTAGGAAACTAATACCTACTCTATTCCTCTGATTTCTTTAACCATTGCACATAGTTCATTGGAAATTGATAAGTGCTTTAGCAGGCCATGAGCTTCTGTTTTTAAGGATTATGTAGCATAAACACTCTGATACATTTCTTTATCTGTAAACTGGGTACCTCTAGAATAAACCCCATGACCCCTGACACTCAACTGATTTGAGCTGGTCTCGGCTGGTCTCCTGCCCAGCTACCCCCAAGGGGAGCTCTGTGCACAGGGCCAAGACCTTGACTGGAATGTGGCCCCAAGGGTTTTCAGCATTTCTGTTCTGAGAACTGGTTTTTTTCTCTTTCCCATTTTAGCTTTCACATGCAATCATAATTTTAAAGTTGAGCTGACTCTTGACTAAAGAGGTCAGCTTGGCCTCCTGTCTTCCAAGGTTCTGTGAACAGAAAAAAACCACACTCAGAGAAGGGTGTTGTCTTAACGAGATGGTCCCAGCTGGGGTGTAGGACTGGGACCATCTCATTAAATGTTTTGAAAATGTTGGACCTGCAAAGGTTTAGTCCAAAGGCTTTCAGAATAGACCTTGGTCCCACCTGAAATTCCTAGAATCACTGTGTTCTCATCTTCTATCTCATCCTTCTGCTAAGAAAACCCATGGATTCACCCACCCACACAGCAAAGAATTCCAACTTCTCAAGTTCCCAGGGAGAGAGAATAAAATATAAAATGTTGTATATTTCACATTCATTGCCTGATTTTCATCAGTTTCCCATTTCCCATAAGCACCCAAGAACCTGCTTAATCTCTTGGCTAGCCCATGTTCTCAATGCCTTTCTCTTTAAGAGATTAAATGATTGGCTATCTAAGTTTTCTAAACTGCCTGAGGGTTACATCATTTCACTTGCTACGAGGTAAACGGGTAGAGTATAAAGCAAGAGATGGGGTTGATAAGGCACATAGAAAATCTAGTTCCATTGCTTCCTATCATTCCCTTGCCTTGTTATGTGTTTCTCCTTGCCTGGAACCCCTTCCCTCTTCCTTCAAATAGGTTGTGTCTATTCTTCCTTCAAGACTAGAGTCTTAGGTCATCTTTTCTAGGAAGATTTCCCTGACCCTCCCACTTGCCCGGTCCTGCCTTCCTTTCCTTCTTGCCATTGGTATGTGTACGCCTCTGCATTTTCAACTCCGGGAGACTTCATGGCATGGTTTGTAATGGTCTATCCCCCCACCACACTGAGCTCTCTGAGGATCACTCTGAGCACCTGAGGGTGCCTACCTGTGTGCCCTCTGAACATGAGTTTCAGGAATCTCTGTGGAAGAAAGGAAGGTGGGTTAGGAGGGAGGAAGGGTTTTGCCTTGTTAGGTGGGGAAGCTGAGGGGGTTTGGTGACAAATGTGGCCAGCACAGAAAAGAAACCAAAGGTGACCACAAGAGCCACGACAGAGGCAGGACTTTCTGGAAACACGATTGGACAAAATTCAGAGATAATTCTCTAGCCTCCAAGAAGGATTTCAGGGAGATTACCTACCCGCTGTGTTGCTTATTGTTAAGTTGTCTCTCTTCCACCTTTTTTTCTCCTCCTCCACCTCCTCCTCCTCCTCCCCAACAAATATTTACTGGGAGCCTACTGTATGCAGACTATGGGAGTGGGCTGGGCAAGGGAGAGAGGGATGATTGGAAAAACCGTGAAAGACAAGGTCCAACTCCGAGTCCAAAAGTGCAGATGACAAAACAAGAGAAAGAATTCAGCTGTTATTAACAAGCTTAAAACTCCAAACCTGGAAAAACAAATCCTCTACGGCTTAGTAAATATTTGTTGAATAGCTGAATGAGGGTCTGTCCTGTGGCAGCCACTGTGGTATATTACTGGTGAGGTTCTTTCCCATTAAAGCTGTGGTTCTTAACCTTCTGGCCCTTTAAATACAGTTCCTCATGTTGTGACCCAACCATAAAATTATTTTCGTTGCTACTTCATAACTGTAATGTTGCTACTGTTATGAATGGTAATGTAAATATCTGATATGCAGGATGGTCGGGCGACCCCTGTGAAAGGGTCATTTGACCGCCAAAGGGGTCGCGACCCACAGGTTGAGAACGACTGCCCTAAAGGATCAGTGCTGCTGGTCCTATCACATTTACATCCAGTTGCTTCCCAACCGAAGTCCCAGGGCCTTGTTGGTTCAGCTTGGACAAAACAGCTTCTGAGTACTCAATGGGAAAACATTTCCTGGACAGTTGTCATCTCACCATTTGATCCCTGGAAGGACACGTCTGCCTCAATAGGTGAATGTGTAGTGAGGGCGTGGGGAAGAGGAAAAAGGGAGAAGGGGTGGATCCCAGAGACCATGACTCCTTAAGACTTGGTCCGCTCACCAAAACCACCCTCTGCATTCAGCATGCAGAAAATAAAATTTCAAACTTACTCTTCTTGGGCCATGGGAAGCATTTAATCGTCAGATCAGCGACCTGCCCCCTCGGGGGCGTCTTTTCCAACGCGCATGCTGATTTATAACACTTGCACCGCCACCGAGTAGGTGGGTCTGTGCAGGATGTCTGCCTTGTATCCTCTGGGCCTCGTTCTCTTGCTTCTCTCCTGTCACAATTCTGTGCATCCAGAGACCGCCCTACAGAAGCTAAACAGTGTGCATGGCCTCATTGACCCAGAGGGAGAGAAAGAAATGGGTGATCGCCTTGGCTGAGAACTGCCTGTGGGGAGTTGCAGGGCAGTGAGTCGTTCAATGTGACTGGAACCGGAGATTCTGGGAGTGGGAGAGCAGGTGGGCCGAGTTATGAAAGTCCTGGGAGGCTGTGCTCTCCTGCGCTGGGCACAGGGGAGCCGGCCCAAGTGTGAGGGCAAGGAAGGCTCACCTCCCTGTGGGTGTCTTTCAGAGCTCGCCCTGGCCGTGGCCTGGGGGCTGGAGAGAAGGCCAGCTGGAGGCGGGCAGACCAGTCTGGATTCAGACACGAAGGCCTGAAGGAAGGTGACGGCAGAGAGACGGGAAGGAGGGAGCGATTTTCCCAGAAACCACAACAAACTGTATCCTCCATGGCACTGCTCAGTGAGCCGAATCTTTGCTTTCTAAACGGCCGGTGTTTGCTCTGTACACCTGATACAGCACACTCCCTGCATAGCGAGCACAGATAAATAACAGCCGCGTCGCCACAGGCCTGGGGCGGATCACTACCCTGGCCCAGCGCCCCAGGAGAGCTGGGGTCTCCCCAGTGAGACTCTCTCCCTCACAGCCCTGGGTCAGCAGGACACCATTTGTTGGTGGCTGGAAGACACAGGGTGCTGGTGAGGAGAACCTCCTGTTTAGTTGTTTATATAGTGCAAAGGGATCCCCACCACCTCTTTCGGATTCAGTTTCCTATCAAGGCATACATCCTAGATTAGCTGATGCAAATTCCATAGTTAGGGTTTACTTTAGTACAAACTTAATCCCAGTCACGTCTCCTATCTGGATTTTATTTCTCGACACGGTTTTCTTTGCCGGCTACTGTTTTGTTATCAGTACAAGTCTGGTCGGCCCAACCAGATCCACGGAAAAAGATATCACGGGCACACACATTTTTCCTAGTCCTCTTCCTCTTAAATCAGGAATTCTGTATAACATTTTCCATAAGTGAAAGAGAGAACCACTTCCTAGCTCTTCTGGTCCTTTTTTTTTTTTTTTTCTTTTTCAAACAACAGACCTTCCTTTTGGATTTACATCAGCATTTAGCTAACTTCCTGAACACTTCACCCATTTCCTGAACTTATTCTGAGGAAGGAAAAACATCCTCCTTAAAAATAAATGCAAATAATCGCAGAGATTATTTTTATTAAATAAATGGTGCAAATGCAATGGAATTTCCTGTTACAATGTGCATTTACTGTGGCTATTTCAACAAGAACCTGTTTGGTGTGATCCTGTGCTGTCCATCTTATTCGCAGGTAGTCTGAGGAATTAGAACCATTATGTGGCTACGGGAGAGATGAGTTCTGAACATTTGCAATTTTTACTCTAAAAAAAAATATTTTTAACTGAAAAAAAATCTGAACACTAGGGGGAATTGTTTTCTTCAGGTCAGCAATATTGAAGCTTTGTTCCTTTTAAACCGGGTTTCTTGTGACACCTAGTGGTGAATAAGGGGAAAACACCATCAGGACCAACAATCGGCTCCATGTGTCGTAGTAATAATACTTAGAATTTTTTATTTTGCATTTGCTTAAGAGAAAACACACCCCTTCCAAGAACTACTTAGTGCTCATAGTGCCTAGAAATCCTGAGAATGGTGACATGGGAGGAGCAACCCTTTTGTGTTTCTGGGCATGTTCTCTTTTCTTTTCTTCTTTTTTTTTAAAATATATTTTATTGATTTTTTACAGAGAGGAAGGGAGAGAGATAGAGAGTCAGAAACATCGATGAGAGAGAAACGTCGATCAGCCGCCTCCTGCACATCCCCCACCGGGGATGTGCCCGCAACCCAGGTACATGCCCTTGACCGGAATCGAACCTGGGACCTTTCAGTCCACAGGCCGACGCTCTATCCACTGAGCCAAACCGGTTTCGGCATCTTTTCTTGATTAACATTTCCTCAGAGCCAGCCCACCCCGCAAGGCTCAATGGGTTCAGTTTTAAGAATGAATGAAAAAAATGTGAGGCCTCGTAGAGGAAACACATCAGTATATCAAACTGGGTTCAGTTTTTAAATTAAAAAAAAATTTAATGAAAGTAATGTCTCTGTATTGGCGAGAAGGCCTCGTCCCACGATGCCATCTTAGTGGAGAGGAATGGTACTTTTCTGGTGAATAAATCTCATTGACATCTTAGAGATATATTGTAGGCTGATTGCCTGTCATTTCTGAATGCTTTACAGGGCCCTTCTTGTGTTCTCTAGGGTTTGGCTGCGGCTGATTGTGAAAGAGAGAAGTGATAGGGATCTCAGAGAGCCTGCTTGCTCAGTCCTTATCCCCACCCCCAGCTGCAGAAGGCCATCCGGGACAGATGGATATCTGCCTCCTTGCACCATCCTCAGGAAGAGACTCCTTAATCCATCACTCAAGCTGACATTCTTCCTTAGGTTCAAACCCCTCCGTGTGATATCCAAGGTCCCAGTCTTCAACCCCCTCTTCCTCTGCCAGCCTCCCCTCCCACCAGTTCCTCAGGCATAGCTTAGGTCCTAGCTAATCCTGACCACTTCCAGTTCCCATACACCTCCTGCAGTCTCACCCTGCTCTGCCTTTGCACATGCTGGTCTCCTCGGCCAGAAGGCTGTTTTCTTCATGTCCCTGTGCTCATTTTTCAAGACCCTGTGTAGCCTGGCCGGTGTGGCTTTGTGGTTGTGCATTGACCTATGAACAAAGCTGCAGTTCGATTCCTGGTCAGGGCACATGCACAGGTCGCAGGCTCGATCCCCAATGGGGCATGTACAGGAGACAACTGATCAATGATTCTCTCTCATCATTGATGTTTCTCTCTCTCTCTCTCTCTCTCTCTCTCTCTCTCTCTTCCTTTCCCTTCCTCTCTGAAATCAATAGAAATGTATTTTTTTTTTAAAAAAAAATCCTGTGTAACTGCTTCCTCCCCTGGGGTCTTCCCCCCAGGAGAAGCTGAGAGCGCCCTCCTCCAGGTCACCTGCCTATCTAGCTTGAACATCTATCATTGCATGATTCACACTACTCTCTAGTTTTGCTGAGTCTCTCCCCTAGACATCTGCCAGCTTTTCAAGGACAAGAACTTGTGCCTGGCTTGTGCGGGTGCTCCACAAATGTTCACTGATGTCCTGACACCCGCCATTTGTGGCGTTAGGTTGCTCCTCGTGGCTGCAGTGTTTTGATAGGAGCAAATCAGGAGTGGAGGAACTAGTTTAAGTGTAGAGTTGACCATCAGGAGAGTCAGTCTTTGAAAATGTGTAGAACCATTTATTATCCAAGGTGACCTCAGCCTTCACCCCCTGAGGAAGAAAATGGTTTCACAAAAATGATCTCTAAGTTTCTATCTGGGTCTAATATTGTAGAATTTTATAACTGGGGGAGCTATGATGTCAAACAGGGTTTTTTTTTAAAATTTGGGGGTCAATACTGGGAGTCTATAATTGTATGCAAAGCATTTTATGTACATACGTGTCTTTTTCTCTGGGGAGATAGTCCATACTTTCATAGATGATGGGTCTGTGACCTCAAACGATTAAATACCACTGATTAAGAATCAGTGACCAAAAGGGTGGGCCTTTTGGTCAGAACCTCTCCTGGGGCCATAGGAGTTGACACCTCCCTTCAGGAGGGAGGCTTATAAACCAGCAGCTGCAAAGCCCTGTTGCTTTGCCTCCACTGCCTTTGGATAGGGCGCACCTACAGGTCTGGTCTTCATTTAAAAAGAAAGGCTAAGTCAGGCCGGTGTGGCTCCGTGGTGTAGTGTAGACCCATGAACTAAGAGTTCATCGGTTCAATTCCTGGTCAGGACACATGCCCGGGTTGTGGGCTCAATCCCCAGCAGGGCGTGTGCAGGAGGCAGCCAATCAGGTGTTTCCATCTCTCTATCTTTCTCCCTTCCTCTCTCTCTAAAATCAATAAGTACATATTTTTTTTAAAAAAAAAAAGAGAGAGAGAGAGGCTAAGAAGTATTTAGCTGCGCTCCATTTGTTCCCCTCCTTAAAAGTGAGGGTGTGGTCAGCACCCTTATGAGCAGAAGACTGGGTACCTTTCTCCACATAAAAAAAATAAATGTTCCTACTCTGAGAAAGCTACCTTACAGCACCCACGAGTTCCGCCAAGTCCACGCTGACCCCTCAATAAGTACATTTTTTAAAAAAAAAAAAAAAAAGAGAGAGAGGCTAAGAAGTATTTAGCTGCGCTCCATTTGTTCCCCTCCTTAAAAGTGAGGGTGTGGTCAGCACCCTTATGAGCAGAAGACTGGGTACCTTTCTCCACATAAAAAAAAAAATAAATGTTCCTACGCTGAGAAAGCTACCTCATAGCACCCACGAGTTCTGCCAAGTCCACGCTGACCCCTTTGGGGTAGCATCAGGAAACCTGCCCGTGAAGGCTGAGCACTGGAAAATCCTGCCCCTGTGGTCTGCCCATCACTAGGATGCTTTTGCTCCTTGACAGGAGATGACAACTGCAAAGTGAACTGTGGCTGGCAGGGCGGGCTTCGTGGGTGCACAACCTGGGCAGTCATTGAAGGCCTCATCCTTAGAAAGGCCTCGTGCTTTGTGGAATGTCTTCCTGTTGCTGTCTTGAAATTTTTAATGATATTTTTTAAACAAAAGGCCACATATTCTTACTTTGCAATTGGTCCTGCAAATTAAGTTGTGATTCCTGAGTGGCTGCACATATGTACCTGAAGTCCCACCATGTCGTAGAAGGAGCATGAGCTTTGGAGTCGACAGTTGGGGATTCAAATCCCAGTTCTGTAACTGCCCAGCTGTGTGAGCTTGAGTAGGTTACTTAACCTCTCTGAGCTTCAGTGATCGCCTATGGAAAATGGTGATCATAATGTCTAACTTTTACAATTGTTGGGGCAATTAAACAGGATGTAATAAAGTAATTGGTAGTGGTTGATTGATAATGATGATGATTTGGAAAGAACTAGTCAAGAAAACATGAAATATATTAGCATGAAAAATATATCAAAACAAAGCAAACAAATGAAAAAGCCATACACACAGTCTTTTGGGGCGAGCAAGGATCTTAACGATGAGCTCCTGGCTCACATTGTTTCCACCTTTGTCCTTCCACAGCACTTGGCACAAAGGCCATTATTTTATTCTAGAGAAGTCAGGGGAGTTGCTGAGCTCACAAAGCTTGTCCTTGGCAAAGCCAGGACCCGAGTCCCCTCTGTTTGTTTTGAAGGAATTGCCTGGGGACCCCACGAGGAGCTTTTAAGCACAGTCTTTATATCTTGCTCCGTTGCAATGATCAGATTATCTGGGAATGTTGAAGGCTGTTATGTAAGTGTGTCTTTCTGTATTTGGAGTAAAACATCGGGGGGGATGGGCAGCCTGAAGATGCCTGTGACTGTCCCAGGAACTTGAGGAGGAAGCCATCCATCAGCTCACCTTCACCGAGCTCCCAGTTCCGCACGGCCCAGGGTCCGTTCTCCTTCCCCCAGTCCTCCCATTCATGGGTTATCTTCTGTGATGCTGATGTCCTGCACGTGATTGATCACCCACCGCTATCTCGGGGACCTGAGAGTGACCTTCTGGACGCATTTGTAAGGAACCAGCTTGGAAACAAAAACAAAAACTTGAAGGCATCCTCTGGTGGGCCTGAGATAAGGGGACCTCGGAGCCTTTTGTCATTAGCCTGGCAAAACAGTCCAAACAATCAAAAAATCCATAAGAAAATATTCTGCTTCCAGGGACTTAAAAGAGACTTCTCATTTCACCTACCCCATCAACACGATACCATCCCCATGTAAGAAAACAAATGTGTTTGTGAGAGGAGGAGAGGAGGGGAGGAAAGAAGAGAAGGAGATTAATGGAGAAAGGGAGGGAGGGGGGAGGAGAGGAGGAACGCAGGGGGAAAGATGAAGAAAACGTCAGAGAAAGAGATTGAATGTATTTGGAAGGAGATAGGGAGTAATATAGGGAGTAAACATCAGGGACTAATATTTACCTGAATAATGCTGGGAGGCTAACTCAAATCATCAGGACAACTCAACCCAAGTCACCTTGTTAAATTGAACTCAATCGGCGCGATGCTAATTCCTGGGCTGGGAAAGGTCTGGGCTTGGGTTTGGGTTCGGGTCATTTGTCGTGTGAGCATGGACATGTCATTTCATGTCATAGGCCTCAGTTTCCTCATCCAGAAGTGGGGGGAATCGATGAGACGGGACACGCAAAAGTAATTTGAAGAAATAGAGTGTAACACAAGCAAACACGGTCTCAAATTTACGCTCAAGCTGGATCCATTCCACTTAAATCAAAACAGGCCTTGACATGCCCCCAGCTCTGCTTTTCATGGGCTCAGTGCAGTTTTCTACCTTGTGTTTTTAAAATAAATAAATACATCATCCAATGACCTCGTCCCATCACTAGGCCCAGGTGAACTCATCTGGTGAACCCAGGGTACAAATCTGAAATCATATGAAAAGAAAAGAGGTACATGGGCCGCCCCCCCCCCCTCCCTCCTGCCCCGCTCCCATTGGTCAGTGCATTTATTAGAGTGGCGGTGCAGGCCTGGTTAGAAATGAGATCTGCTTCTGACTCCAGTTCCGCCACTCATGTGCTGTGTGACCCCAGCAGGTCTCAACATCACCCCCCCACCCTCGCTCTTCCCACTCCTGAAATGGAAACACCTCCCTCCCTGTGTTGTTACCTCAAGGGCAGGAGCTTAGTGCCATTATCAGATCACCTGGCGCCTTTAGTCTCTCCCTCTGCTGACCATGGCTGTATCCTTGGTCTCAGCTGGGGAGCACACGGCACTTTCCCTGGTCCCTTCCTCTTTTTCATCCTCTTACCCAGCCCACGCCCACCCATTTAGGTATCTTTCCCTGGTCCCCAAAGCAAAGCCTGGGGCCAAGTGCCTGAGCTACTTACCATTGGGGAGCATTTCTGTGAAGGATTCCAGGAGAAAATGAAATCACTCCTTTATGACTGTGTCTGTCCTGGGTGCCAGCAATGAAAACAGACTCTAGATCACTAATAGGAAAGGGAATTTATTGGAGGGCTATTGGAGGATAGAGAGAACTAGCCTAAGAAGTGGGTGGAAATTAGGGAGATTCTTGTGCTGGGAAGGAAGCAGTGGGGGACAGTGAAAAGGTCTGGGTTTGAGTTTTGGCTCCAATGATAATTTGTTGTGTGAACATGGACCTGTCCTTCCAAGTCTGAGCCCTCCGTTTTCTCATCCAGAAGTGGAGGTCAGAGGGCGGGGCCAGAGGAGTCCCAGCAACGGTGCCGGTGCCGGGGCAGGAGCAGTTTGGCCAGCGTGCTGGTTCGGCTGCTTTGGAACAAATGACTTCCAGCTGTCTCCATGGAGAACCTCCACTGCAGGCACGTCCTTCGATGGCTCCCCGGAGACTCCCAGTTCCAGGGAAGACCACCGGGTGGGCTAAGCCCAAGGCCAGTGCCTATGCTCAGACTGTGGCAGGGCTGAGTGTGTGTGTGTGTGTGTGTGTGTGTGTGTGTGTGTGTGTGAGAGAGAGAGAGAGAGAGAGAGAGAGAGAGAGAGATCCTACAATGTGGAAGGTGGGTTCTATATCACACTGAGACAAACCAGCCCTTAAAAAGAAAGAGGACCCTAGCCGGTTTGGCTCAGTGGATAGAGCGTCGGCCTGCAGACCCAAAGGTCTCGGGTTCGATTCTGGTCAAGGGCAGGTACCTCGGTTGCAGGCTTCTCCCTGGCCTGGGCCCTGGTCAGGGTGCATGCAGGAGGCAACCAATCAACGTGTTTCTCTCACATAAATATTTCTCTGTGTCTTTCCCTCTCTCTTCTGCTCTCTCTAAAAATCAATGGAAACATATCTTCAGGTGAGGATTTTAAAAAGGAAAAAAAAGAAAGAGGGATTGGATGACAGATGTTACTAATAAAACTATGACAAATGTCCACCGCAGCGCAGAAGAGGACCTTTATTGCTCTGGAGCTCATGGGATCTAAGAGCCTGCCTTGTGTGGGGATGCCTCCTCTGGATGGACAAAGGGCCCAAGAATGGTGCCCAGATGTTTAGTGCTCATTGGTGTGGATGGGAAGGATCCAGCTGTGTCTGCTCATGGAACATGATGGGTGTGTGTGTGTGTGTGTCTGTGAATCAAGATTAAATTAAAGCAAATAATTAGGTATTTATTGTCTTTGAAAAAAACACACACACATAAAAATATGAATATGTTAAATGGTGAGTGACCAGCTATTCAGATGGCTCTTGGCTGATTTCTGCACAGCTGTTTCTCCAAACCTGTCTGCACTCAGGCAGATGCTTCAAGCAGCCCACGTGTGTTTCCCACACACTCTTGGCTCCCAGCAAACTCTCCCGAACTCTGGGTGGCCGTGTCACTGATCATTACGGTCCCTGCCTGAGGAACTGACAGTCTGCTTCCTTTCTTCTGAATCCTTCAAACCCTAATTATTCAAAAAAAATAAATCCAAGACTCAAGCCCGGCAGCTGAATGCTTTTTTTGTTTGGGAAAGGCCAGTTTTCAGCAGAAAACTATCCCTGGCAAAATCAGCTCCTGACCCCTCCTTTTTTTTTTTTTTTTTTGCCCCAAGATCAAGTGTTCTGATGAATCTCAGCAGCCATTGGATCCATTTCCTGCCAAATGGTGACAAACCAACAAGAAGATCATGATTAATCACCCCAAGCCCTTCCCTGCCAACAAACAGGACTGCCTAGGGGCAATCCCGAATGTCCGCATTTACTCCAACATTCAATATGGGTTACGTGAGACTGAGTTCTCACTTTTCCATGTTTGTGCACAGCTCTGTGGTTTGCATGGAGCTTTCTATGTTTCCCTCTTTATACATGTTTGATTTGATCCCCATGATCCTCACCAGGCAACCATCATCTTTCTCCTGGATTATTGTAAACACCTCCCACCTTTCTCAATATCCACACTTTCTTTTCTCTTTTTTGTTAGTTGAAGTACATTTAATATACAATGAAAAGCACAGGTCTTGGTTGTTCACTTTGATGAATTTTGACAGCTGTACACACTGTGTAACTGCCATGTACAGCAAGATATAAAACATTTCCAACACCCCAGAACATCCCTTCATTTTTCTTTCTAGTCCGTTTCCCTTCCTCCCCCAGGCAACTACTTTCTGACGTCTACCACGGTAGACATCAGATTACTTTTTCCATACGTGGAGTTCATTTCACAGCAATGGGAACACACAGCGTGTACACTTCTGTGCCGTTTTTCCTGTTGTCTGTATTAGGAGTGCCTTCCTTTTTACTGCTGAGTAGAATTCCATTCCAGAAAATACACCCCAATTTGCTCATGAATTCTTCTGATAGAAATTTGTGGGTTTCTGGGGGCCATGATGTTTGCTATGACAAATACAGCTGCTAGGAAAATTCTTGTACAAATATTTTTGTGAGCATATGTTTTCATTTAACTTGAATAAATACCTAGGAATGAAACAGCCGGGTCATAGGGTAGGTGTATGTTTAACTTTATAAGAAACCACCAAATAGTTCTCCAAAGCAGCTTATCAGATATATGAGTTGTCAACATCCACTCACGCTTCCTCCGGTCACTTCTCCTCATAGGCTCCAGAGAAATCTCTCCAAAACATAACCTTGATCCCATCACTTTTCTGCTTAAGCCCTTTTAATGGCTTCTGACTGTCCTTAGGATAAAGTCCACATTTTGTAACATAGCCCCTGCAATTTGACCCCCCGCTTTGTTTCAGCTACCGCTTCCCCCTGTCTCCCTGCACCCTTGTATCTGCATCCCAGCCACAGAACGGATTCCGTCCATTCCTGGCATGTGGTGAAGCTCTCTCCCTCCCTCCCCAGGGCTGCTGTGTGTGGGCTCCCCTTCCCAGGCAGCCCTTCTTCACCCCTTTGCTGCTGTGCCCATTTATCTATCAAGTGTCCATTGAAAAGTTACTTCCTCAGGGACTTCCTCTGCACCCAGGTCAGGTCCCTGTTACCAGTTCCTGTAGCGCCCTGGCCTTCTCCTTCTTAACAGTCATTGCACTGTTTTAATTACTTCTTAATCACATATATTTATTTGAATAGGTTCTATAGTCACATGATTTAATAATTCTCAAAAGATATATAGTGGAAAGTTTTATTCCCACCCCTGTTTCCATTTGCGAATGTAGGTTTCCCAACTATATGTATATATTTTTTATTAATTCTCACAAAAGGATATTTTTTCCACTGATTTTTAGAGCGAGTGGAAGGGAGGGAAGGAGAGAGAGAGAAACATGGATGTGATAGAGACACATTGATTGGTTGCCTCCCACACAAACCTGGACTAGGCTGGGGATGGAACCTGCAACACAGGTATGTGCTCTTGACTGGGAATTGAACCTGCAACACTTCGGTGCACAGGCTGGCACTCTAACCACTGAGCATATTGGCCAGAGCCCAACTACATTAAACACACACACACAAACACACACCCACACACACACACACACACACACACACACAAACCCTTATATGGTTAAAATTTTGTTTTCTAGACTTTTAAAGTTGCCTATATAATATTTTACATACACAATAACCAATTCTATCTGTATTGTTACACTATCATTAGTATTACATTAATACACTCCCACACTTTGCTTTTCCCACTCACCAATATGTCTTGGCCATTTCCCATTTCAGAACGTAGAGAGCTTCCTCATTCTTTGTCACCGAATCCCAGTGTTTCTCTCAGGCCTGTTGACCACTTCAGCTATTTTTAATCTTTTGCTATTTATAAACAAGGCTGCAATGATAACCGTCATTATATATGACTTTTTATGAGTGTGAGGACATCTGAAGGACAATCGCTTAGAAACAATCTGCTGCTACAAAGGGTAAATGAGTTTGCATTTTAACAAAGTTTGGCAAATTGCCCTCCATGGGGTTGTACCTTTGTATTCCCACCTGCAACGTACCCATTTCACCTTGGCCTCACCCATATGTGTTGCAGAACATTCAGACATTTGGTGATCTGAGAGCAGAAAACTATTACCTGAGAATAGTTAGTTTTAGTTTGTATTTCTTACTTAAGAAACCATGCATCTGGTAGGATTTGTGGTGTTTTTAGTCACTTAGCGCAGTGTTGGCATGTAGGAGATATCCAATATATCTAGTGATATAA
>NW_005367874.1:652087-666883 GCF_000412655.1 Myotis brandtii | reverse complement strand
GCCCCCCCCCCCCCCGCCCCCCGAGTGCACAAATTTTTGTGCCCCGGGCCTCTAGTATATATATATATGTTAAATGGCTAAAAAAAAAACCTGAATGCTTGAAGAGGTTAAGGTGAAATGATTTAGGACACACAGCTCATATGGGGAGACTTTCTGGCATCAAGTACAATGTGGTTTCTGCATCCCCACATTTCTTGGAGGGTCCAGAAGGAGAGAGAAAAGGAGATGTCACTGAAAAGCAAAAGGTAAAGTCTTAGCCTTGCTCTCAGTGTTACCGTTAGAATCACTTACATGATACCAGGTATTCTATTCAAACCAACTGGAGAATGCCTGGCTCAGGGTCAGCTCCTGGGGTCTCATAGCTCTGTATTTGGTCACAAACGTGGCCTTGGGGCTCGATCAGCCCTGGGTAGGAATCGCAGCCCTGCTATTAGCTGAGTCCATCTTCTCCCTAAGAGGCAAGTAGATGACAACACCTGCCTCGAATGGACACCCGGAGGCTTCTGCTTCGCCTGATCCTCTTCCTCCAACAACTCTTCTCCCTGTTCACACTTGTGACCCCAGGCTCCTGGCAGAGCTGAATGGATCCAAGCGGGACTGACCCAAGGTGGGTCAATCAGAATCTCAACCAGAATTTGGGAAAGAACCCAGAGGCTCTGTTATTCCTTGACTTGGGAAGTAGGATAAGACTGTGACTGGCTAGCCCTGTGTGACTCTCTGTTGGAGTTTGAGGGGGCCCAATGAGCCCCCTTTCTTTGCCTTGCTTCAGAGGGAATTGGGGGTGGCCGCGGTTATGGGAGAGGAAGAGTAGCACATGGGCTTTTGTAAACATGGCTCAGTGTGCAGTGCTGAGCCCCTAGTGAGACAGACTCTCCAGGGGCAGCCCTCAACAGCTGGCGGCTGCCTCACGTAGATGTGAGGGAGATTGGGGGCTTTCTGAGAGCCTCCAAAGAAGAAAGGGGAGGAGAAAGGGCTGAGCCAAGAGTGCCTGGTCCTTTTCCCAAATCCATCCATCAAAGGCTGGGAGTGTAAGCCTGATGGAGTCCCCTTACTTGGAAACACCCTGACACGGAGATGCAGAGGGAAGCAGAGCTGAGAGACAATCTCACCTGAGAAGAAGCTCTAGTTATCTGGGCTCTGACACCCCAGCTTCTGCTTCTAGTCTCTCTTCTGAAGCCCAGCCCCACTTTTTGCCATCAAGTCCTCTCAGATACATGGCATTCTTTGTAATGACATGCCCCCCTTTATTTCATCCTTCCATGTGGGTCCTGTTACTGGTAACCAACACCCCTTTATTCGGACTCTGAGTCACACAATCGTTGTGAAATTTCACAGAGAGTGAATATAGGGGGCCTGGTATGGTGAACTCAATATGTGTGTAGTTTTATTTATTTACTTATTTTCAAAAGGGAAGGGAGGTGGCAAAGCTCGTTCAACTCATTTCAGGTTTGAACAAGACACCAAACAAACCCCAAGGTCTTGAAATTTCTACTTGAAGGTCAAACATCCGTTGGAAGGTAGTATATTTGCTGTGAAAACATGTCTGTCACAGGCTGGGAAGACAGCGTGGGGTAGGAGCTGGGGCCAGGCTCCAACATCTACCGGCTGGGAAGGCTGACAAAAGTCATCACCTCGGGGAGCCTGAATGTGCTCAATCATAAAAGAAAAGCCTAATTTGTGTGGCTGTTGGAAGTACTAAATGTGCTCCTGCCGCAGAATGAGGGCTCAGTGAGTGGTAGGCACCATTGTACTATTCGCGACACTCCCCCAAAAACCCCCCTTTCTGATCATAAGAGCTACCTGCCTGATTATCCGGCCCTTTTAACCTGGAGTTCAGAATCAAATTTAAAACGTAGTCATGGCAACCCTGTTCCCATTAAGGTTGTCATATTGTAAACCCTTTTTCCTGACTCTTGATTTTTTTACTCCTGAAGCTTATCAAGCAACGAGACGAAGCTTATCAGCCTGACCAGACCGGGAGCATACACACACACACAAACACACAAACACACACACACACACACACACACACACACACGTTTCAGTCAAACAGTTATTTTTCAAGGCAATTCCCACTTGGGTAACTCCCTGCCAAAAGAAAATGTAAATCACTTCTTAGTCCAGCGTGCAGGGGCTCTGAGAACTAGCCCAAGAGAAATTTAATCTTGGGCTACATAACAGAAACCGGGCAGCCAGCCAGCAAACTTTTGTTTTGTGTTTTAAGAAAAATGGACAGAAATGCAATGTGCTCTTTGTCAAGCGATGTCTACGCTGACCAAGCACAGCCCCTCTGGGCCAAGGGCTCACCCCAGGAAAGAACTGGGGTTGGTAGGTGGGTTGAGCTAAAGGAGGGCCTTGGGGTTCAACTCTCTTGGGTGACTTAAAGGCGGCAGAAAATGCTAAGGGATGAAACACTGAACCTCAGCATCCTGGATGTTGGTTCTAAAAGTGTCACAGATCGGAAGCAACCCAGGGTAGAGTGCAGGTGGGGTGGTGAGGGAGGGAGGGAAGCTGGGAGATGAGCTGGGGCCAGATCACAGAGGGAAGGGAGCTGGCGCCTCCCCTTAGGGCAGTGATGGCGAACCTATGACATGCGTGTCAGAGGTGACACGCGAACTCATTTTTTTGGTTGATTTTTCTGAGTTAAATGGCATTTAAATAGGTTTGCCATCAGTGCCTTAGGGGCTGTGGGGAGCCCTTGGACCATTTTATTTTATTTTTATTTATATATTTTTATTTTATTTTTATCCATCATCTGCATGGTATGTTGTGTGTTCCCTACCCCACCTTGGACCATTTTAAATTACGGTATTGTCTTTTCTATTCTCCAACTCAAGGTTGATTGAACTGGGAGTCAGGAGTTTTCTCATCATCATATAATTACTGTAACAATACTTAGAGGGAGACTTTATGACTTTCCTTTTCCAGTTGAGTAAACGGAGACTCAGAGGGGAACGAAATTGCCTAGATTACCCGGCTAGGTGGAGCCAACACTTGAACTCGAGTTCAAGAGCCTTCAGGCCCCGTCACTGCATTTTCCAGTTTGGCTCCGAGGCAAGGGCAGTATCTCATTTATTCATCTTTGTTTTCCCTACCCCTCCCTGCCTGCCCCCAGCTCTCCAAAATTTAGTGGAGTTTTGGGGGGTTGAAAAAGTCAAACATGACCTCACCGGTGTTTCTCGCTCCAGCAGGCCCTGGAAGTGGCTGCAGGAGCTGGCAAAAGCAGTGCACTCGGAGGCCAGAGGCCCCTCTCTCCCCTTCGGAGCACATTCCCCTTCTCTCTCCTGTCTCAGGGAGAGGAATTTTGCCCATGGGAGCTGTCTCAGGTGCCGACTGCTCCCCTGACCTTTCCGTGCCTCCCTAACACATTCCTGCATCTAAATCAGAGCTGGTCAATGTTTCACTCCCCGGCGACCCTCCCAGCCGTGTCTTCTGGCTGGTGAACAATTAACCTCCAGCAGCTCTCGATCCTCTCTCCTCAGAAGCCTCCCAACACTTTACTGCTGGGCGTCAATGATCTACCAAACCTGACAGGCGCCCCGGGCTTGCTCTCCTCTTCAAGGAGCCTCTCGCGTACATGTTTCCAGCGATTCCGATGACATAGAATTCTTCTAAACCAGGAAAAACACATCTTAGGGACGACTGAGCCGAAGCACCCACACCGACTCCCGAGTCACGTTTTCTGCTGGAAATTCTCACAAAAGACCAGAGAGGAGGGGCAAAGTTCT
Source organism: Myotis brandtii (assembly GCF_000412655.1). Lineage (NCBI taxonomy): Eukaryota > Metazoa > Chordata > Mammalia > Chiroptera > Vespertilionidae > Myotis > Myotis brandtii. The sequence goes on along the minus strand of NW_005367874.1, from coordinate 663,155 downwards.
CTTAACTTGTGCAGTTTTTTTTTCTCTTTTTCATTTTTCAAAATGAGGAGCGTCATTCTTCTCTCTTACATTTAATTTGTAAATTAAATGACAATGTATCTAGGACTTTGGGGCTCACAGTAGCAATTTATTTTATTTTTTTAAATATATTTTATTGATTTTTTACAGAGAGGAAGGGAGAGGGATAGAGAGTTAGAAACATTGATGAGAGAGAAACATCGATCAGATGCCTCCTGCACAGCCCCTACTGGGGATGTGCCCACAACCAAGGTACATGCCCTTGACTGGAATCGAACCTGGGACTCTTCAGTCCACAGGCCGACGCTCTAGCCACTGAGCCAAACTGGTCAGGGCTCACAGTAGCAATTTAATACGTATTCATGCTTAGGAAACTGTAGTGAAGTTTAGAAAACCATAGAATGGGGGGGCCTGGAAACGCTGGATAGAGCTCTACATCTTTGCAAGTGAGGAGGCCCAGAGAGGAGGCTGGGATACATTCAATGACCTTTCAGCCAGTTGGTGGCCTATCGTCTAGTTCAGCTCTGTCCACTAGAAATACAATATATAAGCCATGCATGTAATTTTAAAAGTTTTAGTAATCACTTGAAAGAATAAGGAAACAAGTGCAACTAACCCTAATAACGTTTTATTTAACACAGTGTATACAGTATATTACATTTCAGGTAATCCATATAAAAATGATTAATGAAATATTTTACATTTTTATTTATGCAAATCTTCAATCTGGTGTGTATGTTGCATGTACAGCACAATGAACTGAGACCAGCCACATTTCAAGAGCTTAAGGTGGCCAGCGGCTACTGTATTGGACAGTGCAGGTCAAGCCCAATTCAATTCAGCAAACATTTTGTGCACGTGGCATATGCCAGGCACGCTATTAAATGCAGGGATCTGAAGAGGAACACACACAGCAGGGATATAGGAAACCACAAACCGTAACCCATGGTAGAGACTCACTCCCCATCTAGGCTGCTGAATTACTCATCCATGTTTGGTTGAGCAAGTCAAGAAAAAACAAAATTCTTTAGGGAAAATATCTACATCTCTCGGACTTTTTCCTCTGCTCAGTTACCAGGATGACCGACATCCCCCCACCCCTCTGCCCAAGGCTCTTGCTGCAAAGAGATGAGGATGTTCCGTTTCTCAGTTCCTCAGCTGCTGGGAACTGCTCTGTGCCTTGGAGGCCTCACATTGAAATGGATCTTAGCCTCCAGTTCACCTCCAGGAGGGTTTACCTCGCTTCTTCCCATTGAGCATGTTGTGCACAGCTTGCCTTTGCTGGGGTGCTGCGGGACCAGGCGGGAGTGGCTTTCCCTTTTCCGTAGCCTGGACCACTCTGCTTCCGGCTCCTGCCCACTTGGGAACTGTGTGTTCCGATAAAAAGCACCCAGAACACTAATCCCTACCAAAATGGAACAGGGCCTTGCCGCAGCTACAGTATTTCTTGAAAGAATAGCAACTGCCTTAAGGGCCACCAATAAAGAAGTTTGTGAACCCGGAATGATCAAGGAGAATGCAATGTTCTGCTCGAGATCATCAGCGTGATCCCATGGGGAAGTCTCCCACTAGAGGAGCACAGTGTGTGTGGGAACCAGTCCCTAGAATAGGGTGAAACTTTGCATCAAGAAACAATTCAAAATTAGATCACATCCTGGAACATAGAGCATATGACACCCTGAGAGACTTGCTTGGCTGAACTTGAACTGGATTGACTATAGCATTTAAAAAAGAAAAAAAAATCAAAACCACGGGTTTATTCTGTCATTTGAAACAATTTGATTATTTATATCCCATTCAGTCAACAAATACTTTTTGAGTGCCCACTGGGCACTGTACTAATCATTAAACACACAGGTTTGAAGAAAGAAAAGGTGGTTGTGCCCAGAGGAGGCTCTCAGTCTAGCAGGAAGTCGATGTAAAGAAGAGCAATGCCAGGGAAGGACACCCAACCCCCAGGTAGAATTTAGGGTGAGACCCTAAAGGCTGAGACGTCAGGACTTCAGAAACAGTTTAAAGACACTCATTTTGAAGATGAAGAAACTGAGGCACAGAGGGGTCACACGCTTTGGTTAAGGTCATGTAGCGAGTTAGTGGCAGAGCAATGATGAGAATTCACGTGCCTTAACTTGGGGACCAACATGACCACCTTCGCCACTGCTCCCAGGGCGGCTCTTGGAGATGAGGACTGAGCTGTCTCCACAGTCATTCACTCAGGATGATGGCTCTAGATTGGACATAGAATAGAGGGGGAAAAATGAAGAAAAAAAAAAGAATAGGGAAAAAAACATTTAGTAGCTGATACACCATGTTTAAAACCATGGGCCTGAGTGAGCTTCTCTAGGTAGAAAAGGGAAAAGAAAATGTAGGACTGAGGGCCACAGATCATTGACATTTCATGTTGCATAGAGTAGGAGGAGCCGACACAGGGGCTGAGAGGGAGCAGATGGTGGACTAGGACTATGGACGCCCAGAGGGAAAAGTGCTCCAAGAAGGAAGAGTGCCTCACTGCAGGGAATGCTGCCAGAAGGAAAGGAAGACAATGACCATAATAAAGGCTCATTGGGGTAAGGCCTTCTGGTGACATCGGTGAGTCATTGAGAGGCGGCAGCTGAGGCAGGTTCGGTTGGAGTTTGAGGAAGAATTGGGGAAGTGAGGACAGTGTGAAGTTTGCTCTTTCAGAAAGTTTGGCCACAGCCAGCCGAGAAATAGGGTGAAACCGAGAAGAAGATGGGGTTGGGTCAAAAGAGTTTTGCTTTCTTTATAAAATAATACTGAATGCCAACTGTGATTGAAAAATATAAAAATAAAATAGGCACTTGAGAGAGTTTTGGTGTTTGGTTTTCAGATGGGGCACTTAGCTCATGCTCGTGTGTCCATATTCACCCTGTTCCTCCTTCCCCAAGTGCCTCTTCTGGCAAAGCCCTTCTCACCCTATAAGATCCAGATGTAAGGACCCCGTCCTTTATCAGAAGGCCTTTTCCCAGGCCCAGGGAGAGCCCGGCCCTGAGCCCCATGCATTCTGTGTGCACATTGTCTGCCTTCAGGCTTATCTTCCTGGGTGGCAGTGGAAGGCTTTCCTGTCTCTTCTCCACTGCACAAGAACAGGGTAGGGCAGGGACCATGTGTTCTCAAGGTTGTGTCATTGGCACAGGCAGGTGATCAGAACTTGGCACTAGGGAGATGCTCATTAACTATTTGATGAACAGTTTGGAGTTAGATTATTTCACAGATTATGAGAAACCCCGAGGGACCGTAAGTTTCCTGTCCTACCCCATTAGCTGTTCCCAGGTCCAGAACTGCACTGCCAACCCCACAAGACCCCTGGGGCTGAAACCCTCATGGTCCTATCAAACCTAAAACTTCCCCATAAGCGATCACGCTGGGGTCTGTGGTCTATACTTTTACCTTGACTTTAGCAGCATCTGCCAGATTGAGGCTGGGAAACAGCTTGTGAACCAAGGGAAAAGCACTTTCCTGAATCTGACAAGATGTGAAGCTGATGGGGTAGGTGTGTGGGGAAGGGAGAGTTGGTTCCCCAGAATGAATGCCTTAGGCTGTGGGCTAAAATAATGAAGAGCTTTCAGGGGGCACCACAAGGTGTCACTGTTGATCCTCGGTTAAACAAAACCTGATTTGGGCAGGGATTTCAGAAACAGTTTAAAGACCCTTATTTTGCAAGTGAAGAAACCGAGGCACAAAGAGTTCACACAATTTGGTTAAGATCATGAGGCAAGTTAGTGGCAGAGCAATGATGAGAATTCATGTGCCTTAACTTGGGGACCAACATGACCACCATCCCCACGGCTCCCAGGGCGGCTTGTGGAGATGAGGACTGAGCTGTCCCTACAGTCATTCACTCAAGACAATGGCTCTAGATTGGACACAGAATAGAGAAAAAACAGAGAAAGAAAGGAGAATAGAAAAAACCCTCGGCGTTCACTTTCACATGTGCCTTATACAACGTGTTCAGTTTAGATGCCATCGCTCACAATGAGAGCGTGGCACCCAGGGCCTCCGTCCGTGCCTGGTTTGAATAGCTGAATAGAAAAGGATCAGGTAATGGATTTCATCCTTTTGTGGTTTCGACTTAAAAAGGGTCTGGTTCCCAAAGAAAACAAGAAGCCAAGTTGCTTCAGCAAAGAATTGGCTGAAACCTAAGTAGGAACCAGATAAAAAACAAAACAAAACATTTGCTGAATAGAAGGACGAGGATACGTTTCTGGGCCCTGCTGTTTGGGGAATGGGGAGCTCAGGGCAGGAGACCCTTTGTGAGCCAGTGACCTTGAGGCCAGGTGTTTATTCCAGTGTCTGGAAAGAACAAGGCAGCGGAACAGTCCTAAGGGAGGGACTCTGTCCTCCCCCGCCAGGTGTCTCAGGAGGTCCCCCTCCTCCCCAGTCTGATTCCACCAGGCCTTTCTGGCCCATCTTGGCTTCTAGTGGCGTCGCCTTTCCTTGTCTCCCAGGTAACCTTTGTTGTTGTTGTTAATCCTCACCTCAGGATATTTTTCCCATTGATTTTTGGAGAAAGTGGAAGGGAGGGAAGGAAGGGAGAGAGAGAGAGAGAGAGAGAGAAACATTGATGTGAGAGAAACACATGGATCGGTTTGCCTCCTGCATGGGTGGAGATTGAACCTGCAACCCAAGTATATGCTCCGCTCCCTTGACTGGGAATCGAACCTGAGAGTCTTTGGTCTGCGGGCCAACACTCTAACCACTGAGGTAAACCAGATGGGGCAACTTTTTTATTTTATTTATTAAAAAAGCTTTATTGTTTTCTTAGGAAATATCAATATAAGCGCATGACAAAGATTCAGATACCAAGTAGCAGAAAGAAGAAAATACAAAGATCTGTAATACCTCCATTCAGAAATCATTGCTGTCAACATATTGCTGCTCGGGGTCAGGAAGTCGGCCTGTGGGGCACCTGCCATGTGTTTCTAGTTGTGAAACACCACACACCAACCTGGGCTCTCCCAGAGCTTGCATTCCAGTTGGGGGAGACAGGCATGCAATTTTTAAAAAGAAGCAAAATATAGGGAATGTCAGTCAGATTGTGGTAAGTGCTTTGAAGGTAAATAAACCAGAGAAGGGGACCGAGAATTGAGTGCTGGTGAGGTAGTGAAGTAGGATATTTAAAAAGGGTGGGGAAGGGGAAAAATTTTCCTCTCCCTCCTCTGGTTCTTTAGGCTGGCCGAATAATCAAATCAACAGGAGGCAGATTGCCAAGGGAAAATCAAATTTAACATCGTATGCATGGGAACCTCATATCCATGAGAGAATCAAAGACGCTGCATACATGAGAAGCTCAGATATTGAAAAGGGGATCCAGGGATATAAGACATCCTGAGGTAGGGAAGCCCTTAGGGCAGCCGTGGGCAAACTACGGGCCGCGGGCCGGATCCGGCCGTTTGAAATGAATAAAACTAAAAAAAAAAAAAAAAACCGTACCCTTTTATGTAATGATGTTTACTTTGAATTTATATTAGTTCACACAAACACTCCATCCATGCTTTTGTTCCGGCCCTCCGGTCCAGTTTAAGAACCCATTGTGGCCCTCGAGTCAAAAAGTTTGCCCACCCCTGCCTTAGGGGCATCAATGGGTCATTGCAGGGTGATACGAAGAACAAATATTTAGTAAATAGAACTGCGCCCTGCGCTATAGATAGGTCAAAAGAAGTTATGTCTGATAATTTCTTATTATGGGCAAGGCCTTTCATTCAAATTCTTCTAGGTAGTTAAGCGGTGGGGGCAGAAGTTTCTCTTGAGCCTGAAGCTAATATTGCCTTTAGCTGGATACCACTACGGCACATATTGGGGTGACTCACTTTGGACCCTCCCCACCCCCCACAAAAGTGATGTTTGAACCTGAGGTAGATGAGGAAACATCTGATGAAAGACCCTTGCCTTCCATTTTCCATGCCTATATAATAATGCAATCTTCTTATATAATAAAAGCCTAATATGCTAAGCATCCGGTCGTCCATTCAACCAATCAAAGCATAATATGCTAATGATATGCTAAGGACACTCAACCGCTCACTATGACGTGCACTGACCACCAGGGGGCAGATGCTCTGACTGGTAGGTTAGCATGCTGCTGGGGTATGGCTGAAGCCGGGCTCACAGCTGGTGAGTGCAGCAGTGGTGGCTGGAGCCTCTCCCGCCTCTGCAGCAGAGCTAAGGAGCAGCGAGCTGAATGGTAAGGAGCGAGCAGGCAGGCAGTAAGGAGCGAGGGGTCCCAGACTGTGAGAGGGCGCAGGCCAGGCTGAGGGACCCCCCAGTGCACGAATTTCGTGCACCGGGCCTCTAGTTATAATATAAGCAATATATAACTACATTCTTAATGCTAAAAATTTCAAACAATACAGAAATATATGGGTAACAAGAGAACATTCCTCTTTCCACCCTCCTATCACCTTCTCTTCCTTCCACGTAAAACCTGTCAACAACAGTGTACCTTTTGGAACTTTCTCTCTGCATTTATCTTCATTTCTATCTATGAATATATCACCTACATATTTGGCTTTCTTGCATTTCCTACACAAATGAGATCATCCTTTGTGAAAATGATGCCTTTTTATTTTCAGTGGGCAAGATCTTAATCTTCTTAAACTTCAGAGGTCTATGAGACCTAGGAGCCTCATTACTAATACGAAATAGCTACATTTCGTGGCTGAGTGTAGGTGGATGTTTCACTTCCTCCCCTGGGCTGTTAATCTGGTATTCAGCCCACTATATGGTAATAATTTGTTTCTGCCTCTGTCTCTTCTACTGGACAGTGAATTCTTTGTGGTCAGAGACTGTCTTTTCATCCCAGAATTTCCAGTGCCTCCTACAATGCCTACTACATGGTGGGTGTTCAGTAAATGAACAGGCAGTTAATTACACTTCATAAATTACCATAGAAGGCTTCCAACATTGGATGGGATCCTGGCTGAGATCAACGGTATGTCTGTGCTAATGGGAGGCGATTCCTTCTCCAGTGAAAAATCTGTCGCTGTGGGATGCAGCCTCTGTGGGATGGCGGCCAGAATGACTGTGGTCAGATTCTTTAAATCAAATAGTCCAATGTTACCATTAGAATTAAAAGACCGATTAATGAGGCCTACCTTTCACTCCCTTTGCTGAAAGAAAATGGACATTTAATGAGTAGACAAATGTGCTAAGCACTTTATAAACCGCTTCTCTTTCAAGGCCCTAAAACAACACAGTGAGATTGATATTATTATGCAGATGAGGAAAGCAAAAACCAAGGAGATTAAAAGGGATGTTATGTGGTTCCATTCAGGTACCCATCATCTAGATTTATCTGTCTTAACATTTCCCCATATTTGTTTTAGACTGTTTTCCTCTGGAAATAAAACACCGTGTGTGAATACACCCTGGAGGGCCCTGTTCACAAATTTAATTGCCAACCCTGGATGGGACATTAAAAAAGACACTTAATACAACTTCGTCACTTAGTCAACAGACATTAATTGAGCCTAGGCCCTATGACCATAGGAAGGAAGGAGGCTCTGTTCCAGGCCCCAGAGGGGCTCCCTCTCTAGGGGGAGAGAGCTGATACAAAAGCTTTTACAGTTGCCAAGCTGAGGCTCTTCCAAGGGAAAAAGCCAGGCTTAGCGCTCAGGGACCAAGGGAGGTCCCTGTAGCACATCCCTGCCCCGTTGTGCAGAGTGGCCCTGAGCAGAGCTGGTCTGACACAATCCAGCAGAATCCGTGAGAAACACGCATGGCTGTTTTTCTCTCTCCACTAAATTTTGCTGCAAAGAATTAAATTCTTTTCTGGTGACAAACACTTCCTGTTACGATGAGACACACCCAGTCAGCCAATACCAGCAGAATTATATTAGGAAAAATCCCTCTAATTCCTCTAGGCACACATTTTTGGGTTCCCCTGGAGTGTTGCCATTTTCCCAGGGGCTAAGCCAGAGGTGGATTTGAGGGACAGCAAATAAGAACAATACATTAATAAGGGTAACAATCACAGTTAATTTATTATCTCCAATTAAATTTTTGTGTTCTGTGAAAGCAATTCATTCTCACAGAAAAATGTCAAAAATTTGTGTGTTTTTTGTAAAAACAAAACTGAAATCTGTAATCTCTCAACTACTGTTAACATTTTGGTATATTTTTTCTTTTTATTATTGTTTTTAAATATAATTTTATTGATTTCAGAGAGGAAGAGAGGGAGAGAGAGAGAGAGAGATTGAAACATCAATGATGAGAGAGAATCATTTGATCGGCTGCCTCCTGCACAACCCCCACTGGGGATCGAGCCTGAAACCTGGGCATGTGCCCTGACCAGGAACCGTGACCTCCTGGTTCATAGGTCGATGCTCAACCACTGAGCCACACCAGCTGGGTTTTATCTTCTTTTTTTAAAAATCATATTACATGCATTTTATATCCTGCCTTGTTCACATAACATTGTGTTGTAAATAATTCCCCATTAATTATATTCTTTACAACATAATTATAAGTCATTACATAAACTTTCATTATGCAGTTGCTCTATGATTTAGTGGGTATTGTTGGACATTCAAAATTTCCCCCATCTTTTGGGTATTATATTATTACAACGCTAAGCAATTACTTGCCTTACTGAGAGACACCTCTGGTCTCCTTTCTTACATTCCCCCATTTCCTCACCATGAACCTGCAGAGAAGGCATAATCAGGGTTTTAGAAACGAAGGAACTGGAATTCAAAGAGGGTAAGAAGCTGTCCCAAGGTCAGAGTCAGTTGAACTCTGAGCCAGCCCTACCCGTCATCAAACCCTGGGTGTGTTCGGCTCTCTCTACGCCATGCTGACTTGTCTGTCTTCCCAGATGGAGGCGTTTTCTTCTGCTCTCCTTTGTCCAAACTTCTTAATCCTGGTCTCACTCCTTTCACGTTCCCATGGATACCCTGGTCCCTCAGTAAGATCCAAGCCTTTCCACTTAAACACTCTGCATTTGTGTATTCCCAGGCAGCTGGGCTGATGCGATTGATGGTTCCCAACTGCTGGGCCATATGTTCTCTCCCTCCTTCCTTCTCAGCTGTTCTGGGATAGACGGGCTGTGAGGTAAATCACGTCTCCACGTTGTAAAACTGAATCCTGATATACTCACTAAAGCCTTCATGGTTATTTGTGCCCCATTTGGATTCCCATTTATATGCTCAACAATTTCTAAGATCTGAGGTGTCCTCAGCACAGTATAAACAGGATGCTAAACTTTAAAAAAACCATCAAGCTCAAACTTCTCTTTTGAATTTCAGTCTTATATATTCAACAGTCTAATTGACATTGACCCATAATCAGACATTTTGAAACTTACCACATCCAAATCAGAATCCTTGATGTTTTGCTCCCCAGTCTGGGTGTTGACTGTCTAGCCAGTAGCCATGCCCTGCCTCCTCCTTAGTTCACAGAGCCTTAATTTTGCTCAGGGACAACGTGCCCAGACCAGGATGGAACCAGGATTGGTCTAAGGCCATCCTGGCATCTCAGCTCTGTTGCTGGGTACTCACGTTCTTGGCCTCCAGTGAGGGGTGGTCAGTGAGATTTAAAGGAAGTCTGCTAGAGAATCTCTAGATACAAATTGTCCTTGAGATAAAGGTCAGGCTGTAGTACATATTTCTTGTGCAGAATTTCAAGTCATCTTGGCCTCTCTTCTCACTCCAGCCATCTCGGTGGTGATCAGCTACTTGCAAGATTCTACCAGCTCTTCATGGTGCAACTTCAGCCAGCAGTTGAGGGCTTCTTGCTTTCTGCCCTGGGGGAACTCATCGTCCCAGCCACCCCCTCAAGCCAAGGTGCCATCGTCTCTCATTTGAACGACTTCAGAGGTTTCCTAATTGATCTCCAACTCTTGCCCCTCCCCCAATATACTCTCCACATCATACCAGTGTGATCTTTTAAAAATGTAACCTGAACCATGCTGAATCTACGCTTCAAATCTTTCAAGGACTTTGCATTATATATCGAATAGAATTCAAACTCCTTCCCATGACCTGCAAGACCTTGCATGATCTGGCCACCTGCCCATATCTCCAACCTCAGTTTACCTCAGTTCTCTCCTTGCCCAAGCAGCCCCCCAGGTCTTCCACCTTTGGGGCCTTCACAATGCAGATTCCTGTGCCTGGTACAGTTTTCCTAACACCCCCTGGGGCATTTTTGTCAGACTATTGTCAGCTTAAATGTCTACCTTCTTAGAGAGGCCACCCAGGATGAAGCAATTTCCCATTATTCTTTATTACTACATCTTGTTTGCTTTCTTCATAGCACTTGTGGTAAGTTGCAATTATATATTTATTTGTTCACCTTTTTTTAAATGTATTTTTTTTTTTATTGATTTCAGAGAGTAAGGGAGAGGGAGAGAGAGAGAAACATCAATGATGAGAGAGAATCATTGATTGGCTGCCTCCTGTACAATTCCTACTGGGGATCGAGCCTGCAATCCTGGCATGTGCCCTTGACCAAAATCGAACCCGGGACCCTTCAGTCCACAGGCCGACGCGCTATCCATTGAGCAAAACTGGCTAGGGCTCTTTGTTCACCTTTTAATTGCTTGTTTCTCTGATTAGGTTAGAATTTTTAGAACAAAGACAAGGTTTTTATTCTCTATTGTAGGCTCAGGTCCTTCTACAATGCCTGCCTTAGAATGTGTACTCAATAAATACTTGCTGAGTGAATGAATAAATTGTGCTAATAACAACATCAGTTGCCATTTAATGTGTTTCTTAATAAATCTTTATTGTTCAGATTATTACAGATGTTCCTCTTTTCCCCCCCAATAGCTCCCCTCCACCTGGTTCCCACCCCACCCCATGCCCTTACCCCCGCCACTGTCCTCATCCATAGGTGTAAGATTTTTGTCCAATCTCTTCCCGCAGCCCTCACACCTCCTCCCCCTCGAGAATTGTCAGTCCACTCCCTTTCTATGCCCCTGCTTCTATTATATTCACCAGTTTGTTTCTGTTCATCAGATTTTTTTATTGACTTAATGTTTAGATTCACTTGTTGATAGATATGCATTTGTTGTCACTTTGTTGTTCATAATTTT
>NW_005367874.1:646971-650160 GCF_000412655.1 Myotis brandtii | reverse complement strand
AAAAAAAAAAAGACCGTACCCTTTTATGTAATGCTGTTTACTTTGAATTTATATTAGTTCACACAAACACTCCATCCATGCTTTTGTTCCGGCCCTCCGGTCCAGTTTAAGAACCCATTGTGGCCCTCGAGTCAAAAAGTTTGCCCACCCCTGGGTTAGGCTCTGCTCTTGGTGCCTCCGCACCTCCTACCCAGTCTCAATGCGCTTTTTTTCTTTCCTTCTAGTTGTAGAACTTCCACTCAGCCAGCTTTCCCGTGGTTCTGGATGATAGCCGTTTTGTCTTTTAGTTGTAGTTTTAATGTGGTTGTGGGGGGCAGCACGTACAGGTATATACCTTATGCCGCCATCTTGGTTCTCTTAATGTATTTCTTATTTGTGTGTTCAAATCCTGGCTCTGCCACTTATTAGCTCTGCGAGCTCAGGTAAGTATCTTAAACTCTCTGTACATCAGTTTTCTTATATTAAGTGCAGATAATAAGAGTCCCTAGTTGAGTTGTAAAAATAATTAAATTATTATGTGTGTGAAGAGCTGAGAACAGTTCCTGGCAAATAGTAAACATCATACACATGCTTAGCTGCTACTGTTGTTATTATTATTCTCTCTGCAAGGAAATTGTAGCTCAGGGAGATTAGAGACAGATAGCGAGTGATTGGCAGCCTGGGATTCCAACCATCTGGAGGTGTTTATTAACATAGATCCTCAGCTTTAGTGGAAGTAAAATTATAAACTATTTGAGGGGAAAGTTGTTGATGGGTACTACTGAAAGTGTCAGACACATTATAACCTTTTTAACAATCGATTGCTTCTAAATGCTTTTGAAAGCATAACCAGATGGCACTTTTTTTCAAGGATGTTCCTGTAAAAGTGGGAACAAAAATGGCTTAATATAATTACACTTTAAAAAAATTTATGCTGCATGATTGGAAAATTTGTGTGTGGAAAAAAAAGCAAGGAAAACTTGGTGAAATGTTTTGAAGGCATCTACAGATGCAGAACAACCCCACTTCCTCAGTTCCCATTCACCTTTTAACACTCTCCAGTCTGGCTTCTCCACCTTCCATTCAAACTAATCCCATACACGTCACCAATGCTGACTGACATCAGTCGTATTTCCAACTGACCGATCCAATGGGAGCTTTCTGGACCCCAGTTTACCAGATAACCTGAGGCACCTGATGTTATTGACATCACTTACTGACAGCACTCCTTAAAAAAAATGTTTTTATTGATTTCAGAGAGGAAGGGAGAGGGAGAGAGAGATAGAAACATCAATGATGACTGAGAATCATTGATCAGCTGCCTCCTGCATGTCCCTTACTGGGGATCGAACCTGCAACTCAGGCATGTGCCATGACCGAAATCAAACAGTGACCTCCTGGTTCATGGGTTGAAGCTCAACCACTGAGTCACACCAGCCAGGCGATGATGCTCCTTTTTGCAACTCTCTGCTCTCAGCGTCACCAGCATGACTTTCCTGCTGCTCCTTCTCTGATTCTTCTTTGCCATCTAGCTGACCCGTCACTCTCTCCCTCTGCCCCAGGGTCCAGCTCCTGGTCCACTTCCCTTCTTATACTTCCCATTTTCTCCCAGGAAAATAGGGCCCAAGATCATCCCATCAGCTCTCACCACAACCTGCATCTCTAACCAGAAACTCTTGACATTCTAGTCCAGACTCAATTGCTGGTCATTTCCCCAAACAGTTGGAATTTTAGAGTCTAGAACTCTCACATATGAGCTTTCCTTTCCATCAAATTGCAGCTGCTATGAACCCTCGCCCCCCTTTTCCGTGGACATCCTACCATAACATCCTGCTGGCTCTCTCTATCCTGTGTTATCCCCAACCCGTTCTCAGCACTCCTGGAGATGACCTTCTGGATATCAGATATCCACTTCTGAAAAATGCCCTTGGGGTTATATTGTTTTGGTTTTCTTTCTTTACTCTGTCTAGAAAAAAAAACATAGGTAGTGGCATTACCTATTTACCTCTCTCCTCAGCTATTTGCACCTGGTGGTAGTTTAATAACTGGGCCTCTGACATCATGATTGCCATCTGGTGGCAGCTAACTGACTTAGCCAATTTCTAGGGGATTCACACTTTATAATCTCAGGGAGGTCTTGGGCTGAGGGAAGGCAGGTGGACCTGGAGTGGCAGATGCTTTGAATACAGACTCTTATCCAAGTCAACAAAGATGGAATGACATAGTCTGAGTTCTAGCTCTTAGGAAGCAGAAAATTGAGTACAAATGCCTTGTCCAAAGGGAGGCAAGACTCCAGCTGGAAGACATTGTCAAAGGTCAGGAGATAGGCTGAGTCTAAATAGAGCAGAAGTTGGGAGTAAAGAGAGCGGGGCTGCCCTAGCCGGTTTTGCTCAGTGGATAGAGCATCAGCCTGCGGACCAAAGAGTCTCAAGTTTTATTCCGGTCAAGGGCACGTACCTCAGTTGCAGGCTCCTCCCTGGCCCAGGCCCTGGTCAGGGCTCATGCAGGAGGCAACCAATCAATGTGCTTCTTTCACATCGATATTTCTCTCTCTTTCCACTCTCTCTAAAAATCAATGGAAAAATATCCTCAGGTGAGGATTAAAAAGAAAAAGAGAGAGAGAGCGCCGGGCTCTGGTGATTGTAAGGAATGTCCCCATAGTTCTGAGCACAGGTGTGTCTGGTTAAAAGCACAGCATCTTCTTAAATGAATGCCTGGAGGGACAACTTCATTTTAGTGAAAAGAAAACTCCACGAATCACTTGGCAATAAGGAAACCGAGGCTTGGCGAGGTTACACACTCTCCTCCACCCATTACTCATGTGTACATTCAATACCTTGATTGCTCATCAGCTCTGTGCTCAGCACTGCTCTGGCCTCCAGGGAAACAGGACACGCAGCATCCAGTTTCTGCCTTGAAGACGCTGCCAGTGCTGGTTCAGCGGAGGGAGACAGACGTGAGTCATGGGTTTCTCTGTCTACTCTTCCCTGGAAGTGTCCTGGCTTTCGTAAATGGCCATGGCTTGACATGCAATGCCTTTATGAGAATATCTGATAATCAGTAGAAAACCAAAGGAATGACTGGAAGATGCCTTGAGTTATGGGAACAGCTGCGCTTCTCGGGATAACACTGGAAAACACTACACCATGTGAGCAAGGGGCTGCAGGGTCCAGCTGCTTCCCTTTCAAGTGTCCACTTTAAATTCTGCGT
>NW_005367874.1:624471-641971 GCF_000412655.1 Myotis brandtii | reverse complement strand
ACCATTCATTGCTTTTGAACTATTTTACACTCTATACGTTGTAGGTAATTGACAGGTGAAAATGATTATTTCTTTTCCACACACAAATTCTGTCCAGTGGAATTATGTACATCCATTTGTAAGTTCATTCTAGCATTCCTGATTGACCTACACAAGTGTGACATTTTGAATTCTCCATTGAACTGGAAGCAACATCTTACTGATTCATTCATCAGTTAATGGGTTAAAATCTTTATATTGGTATGAGAGTTGAGATTATTAAAAAATTATTCTTTTACAAGGGGAATAATCTTTTATCTTATTTTTAAACATCTTTTTAAAAACAGTTTATTGATTTTTAGAGAGAGAGAAAGGAAGAAGGAGAGAGAGAGAGAGAGAGAGAGAGAGAGAGAAACATCCATGTGAGAGCACAACATTGATTGGCCACCCCCCTACCAGCGATCGAGCCTGCAACCCGGGTATGTGCCCTGACTCAATCGAACTGGTAACCTTTCAGTGCACAGGATGATGCCCAGCCAACTGAGCCACTGGTCAGGGCTCTTTTATCTGTTTTAAACCTCTGCTACTTTGGGTCTTTGTTAGAATGATCAAACCTCTATCCTAACTCATAGCTCCTACTACTGTATTTCCTTAACAGTCAATATTGACTTTGTTTTCTCTTTTCTTTTGTGTTTATTTAATGAGAATCCAGCACTGACTCTTAGTCACCAAATCCAAATATCTCTGCTAAGTCAACATTCATCCTCAATGAGAGACAAAGTAGAACTATTTTTTCCAACTGTGGTGACAACCCATCAACGAGTCATGAAATCAGTTTAGTGGGTCACAGCGAGTATTGATGGGAAATATCAAAGTACATCACACGTAGGAAAACTACCTTGTGAAGCGTTGGATTAAAATACATTGTAAGTTCATGAATGAGTTTCCTAGGGCTGCTGTAACAAATTACCACCAACCAGGTGGCTTGAAAACAACAGAAATGTATTCTCTCACGGTTCTGGTCCTGGAAGTCGGAAAGGAGGTGTTTGGGGCTGTGCCCTCTCAGAAAGCTCTGAGAGGGAGGCCTTCTCAGACTCGTCCAGCTCCTGGAGGCGCATGGTGGTCTTTAGCTTCTAATAGTGTAACTTCATCTCTGCTTCCACCTCGCTCGCCTTTTCGGGAAGTCCTTTTTATCTCTTAGAAGGATACACTGATTGGATTTAGGGCCCACCATAACTCAGTATGATCTCATCTCAATCCTTACCTAAATTACACCTGCAAAGGCCCTATATCCAAATAAATTCATATTCTAAGGTTCAGGGTGAACATAAATTTTAGGGCCTCTATATGAATAAATATATATTCTTTTTTTATTATTGACAGTATTACAGGGGTTCCCCAATTCCCGCCCCCAGCTCCTTCCCCTCCTCAGGCCTTCACCACACTATTGTCTGTGTCCACTGGTTATGCATATATGCATATAAGTTCTTTGGTTAATCTCTTCCCATCTCTTCCTCTCCCACCTCCCTCCCTCCTGATATATGTCAATTTGTTCCTTGCCTTCATGCCTTTGGACCTATTTTGTTTGTCAGTTTATTATGTTCATTAGATTTCACTTATAAGTGATTCATGTGATATTTATCTTCCTCTGACTGGCTTATTTCACTTAGCATAATGGTCTCCACGTCCATCCATGCTGTCGCAAAGGGTAAGAGATCCTCCTTTTTACAGCTGCAAAGTATTCCATTAAGTGAATGTACCATAGCTTTTTTATCCATTCATCTACTGATGGGCACTTGGGCTGTTTTCAGTTCATAGCTATTGTAAATTGTGCTGCTATGAACATAGGGGTGCATACATTCTTTCTGATTGGTGTTTCTTGATCAGTATGTAGACTCTTTTTCTTATCATGGGAAGAGGTTTCAAAGTTTAAAGCACAGGACTAGAAGACCCCACTAAGTCTTCCACTCTGATTCCAGTAAAATACTTAACATTGTTGGCCAGCCCTTCTCTTTTTGGAATGAAAATAATCATAATTAATTAAATAATAGTAATAATTAATAATAGTAATAATAATAAATGATAATAGCAATCATAGCAGTAATTAATAGTAAATCATTTCAATCTCATAATACCTTAGAAGGTGAGCTTTAATAACATCCCTGTTTCAAGGCTATCATCAGCTAGACAGCTCAGGAGCTACGATTCAATTCCAAACCCATGTTTTCTCACCACATCATGTTTCTTTGGGACTTTCATCCCCCTCGGCTTCATAGTATTGCATTGACCTGAGTGTTTCTAACCTGGATTCATTTTCTGGCTCATATCTTTCTCTGTCTATCTCCTAATATTGTCACTCCATCAATGTCTGGCTATGGCCTGCTCCCCCCAATCTCATTTGCTTCCTTGGCATCTACTCACAGGCATCGAGAAGCTCTAACCCCATCTGCAGGCAGCACGGAAGGAGCCAGCAGACAGCAAAGCCTGAAGGGAGATGAAAGAGGGAACGACTGATCAAATGAGGTTCAGAGAGATGACCAAGTGCCAGGCGGAGGAGCTCCCATGGCAGATGGGACAGACACCGCTTCCTCTGAGACATAGGGTCATTTAAAATATATGTATTTTTCTCAATTTCAGAGAGGAAGGGAGAGGGGAGAGAGACAGAAACATCAGTGATGAGAAAGAATCATCAATCAGCTGCCTCCTGCACGCCCCTACTGGGGATCAAGCCCATAATCCGGCATGTGCCCTCACCAGGAATCGAACCATGACCTCCTGGTTCATAGGTCAATGCTCAACCACTGAGCCACACTGGCTGGGCCATGTGGCCATTTTACCAGAGCAGCAGAAAACAGGGAGTTCCTGTCATTGGAAAAGGTCCTCCAGTTTCTGGCCTGAGCCTTGATGTGAACGGCAAGGCTTTGCCACGTGAGGAAGGTGCCCCATTTTACGGATAAGGCCAATCCAGCCCAGAAAAATAGGAAGTAGTGCAGAGCGTTTAGTAACTTTAGTTGCATTGTTTATGAAAGAAACATGGGAAAGCAGAAAGAAAAATCCAGTGCCCAGAAGCCTTCCTCTGCCACCTCATTGGCTGGGGTGCAGGAATCCAAGACAGCCCTGTTCCCAGCCCGAGGGGCAGCCACAGCCACAGCCACAGCCGCAGGAGCCCTGAGGGATGACAAACCGCTCTCTCCTCAGGATGACGGATGGGCTACCCTCTGGCAAATGAGGAAGATGGGAGCTTCCACTGCTTGCTTCTGCCAACGGGGCCCTTTTCTATCAGCATGCATTGCTGAGGGGGCAATAAAACCATCAGAATGTGGCTCTGGCTTCTTTCCATCTTATTAGGCTCCAGGTAATTATCCAGGTAATTCAGGAAAAATAAACGGCTTTGCCTGAATTACTCAGATAATTACCTCCATGTTCCAATTCAGTCCTGGCGGTGGAGGGCCAGCTGTAAAGGTCTCACGGGCCTCAAATAGCCTGATAACTGAAAACAGGCGGGTCATTTAGGAGACGGGGGTGAAACAGTGGAAGGGGTTGAGCTCAAATAATTAGGAAACCTGTGAGTTTCCGACCAAGCACTGCAAGCGACCTGCTTACTGGTCAGCTGCTTCCTGCACTGAGCCAAAGGCCATTTTGAGGATGGTAAACTAGAAATTGCTAGCCAGCATGCTTTAATCAATTATTATTAATAATGCATTTTTTGGTGGTTTCATCAACAACTGATGTCAACTTGTTCTGGCCTAAAACTGGATGAAATAGAATGCTTTATGCAAAGGTTTGAGAGTCCAGGGCAATGCTTCTCATTTCGCCACCCATTACCAGCCGTGGGCAAACTACGGCCCGTTTGAAATGAATAAAACTAAAAAAAAAAAAGACCGTACCCTTTTATGTAATGATGTTTACTTTGAATTTATATTAGTTCACACAAATATAAGTTCTTAGTCCAGTTTAAGAACCCATTGTGGCCCTCGAGTCAAAAAGTTTGCCCACCCCTGCATTAGACTCATCTCGGGAGCTTTAAAAAAAACAAACAGGATTTCCCAGGCCCCACCCCAGACCAATTAAATTGGAATCTCGGGGGATGGGGCCCTCGACATGGGTATTTTTTTTTAAGTTTTCCAGATGATTCTAACGGGCAGCACCACTGCATGTCAGATAAAGACTCAAAGGGGAAGGGAGATTTCTGTCACCGGAGGGTCCTGTCCAGGGTTTAACACGTCTGATGGATAAGCTTCGGACTGACAGGTGATGCTGTCTGTCTGTCCAGCCTGTTCCCCAGAGTTCCAGGCAGAAGGGGCCCAATCACTGGATCCCAGGGCCCTGGTCTGAAGGGCTAGGAAGGAGCGTGGAGGGCCTGTCTGCTGACCCCCACCACTCCTGTATAAAAGGCTGAGGGTCCGTGCCCACTCTCCACACCAATGTTTGAGTAACTGAAAGACTTGTCCAAGGCCACTCACCCACAGCTAGTTATTGACAGAGATGGGCTGAAAGTATCATTTCTACTTCCTGTTAATTCCTAAAAACGTCCCTTCCCAAAGCTGAGCACCAGCTGCCTCCCCGATGAGCCACCAGGTCTCTCTAAGGCGCATCCGTGCATCACATCAACATTCAATAAACGTAACGAGACCGTAACTGCTGGAAGACGTGACTTCATCTGGCAGCAAATGTCTCCCAAGGGCAAACCTGCCACATGTTAGGCAGCGCTGGGAACGGGCAAGCTCGCTCTTCTGAAGCACATCCTTGGATCCCCTGCCTCACAGCATCTGGATGGTAACTGCTGTCAGCATGCAGCTACCTTCCTGGTTTCGCTTCCAGTGGCCCAGTGTCAGAGCCTGAGGACAGAATTCCTGTGGTCTAGACGCCAACGCTGCTGCCAGGGCTTACAGATGGGGCTCTCCTTTAAGTCTTGGGGGGACGTGGCTCAGAAATGATGGAGCAATCTCTCAGGAATGGTCAACAATCTCTCCGGATACGGCAGAACATCTGTTTCCTCCGTGCGGCCCTGCGGAACCTCGGCTGCCTTCCCCGGGCACGTGAGGCTCCTGCCGGGGTTTTAGGACACGCACATTCAAAGGACCATTTCTTTTGCCCCGTGACAAGCTCTTCAAAGGGCGAAGGGCTTGGATTTACAGTGATTCCCCCCAGTTGTTGAAATATGGAAAACACGATCTGCTACAAGACAATGCAGTGCTTATTCCTGGTGGAGGGCTCTCCACGCCCTGGAGAAAAGCAAATAATAGCATGCACCCTCCCTTTCACTTAGAAAATAGTCTAGTCTTTTAAAATTCTCCTTGACTGCAGACAGCCCTGGTATCCTTCAAGGCCCCGTTCCAATGGCATCATCTCCTCTTATAAAGCCATCCAGGGTCCTCCAGCACCACCCCTCCCTGGGGGCAGAATTAACCACACCTTCCATGGCAGCTCAGTCTTTCTACTCAACTCAGTACATCTTGTAATAGTTTCTTGCTATGTGTTGTGTGCCTGCATCCTTGCCACTCGCCCTGCATTGGACGATGAGCTCCTTGAAGAAAGGGATCATGTAGGTAACATTATTACATTATCCTATATAATAAAAGGCTAATATGCAAATCGACCAAATGGCGGAATGACCAGTGGCTATGACGCACACTGACCACCAGGGGGCAGATGCTCAATGCAGGAGCTGCCCCTGGTGGTCAGTGCGCTCCCACAGGGGGAGTGCTGCTCAGCCAGAAGCCCTGAGCCAGGCTCACAGCTGGCAAGCACAGCGGTGGTGGCAGGAGCCTCTCCCGCCTCTGCGGCAGCGCTGAGGATGTCCAACTGCCAGTTTAGGCCCGCTCCTCAGCTGTCAGTTGGACATCCCCTGGGAGCTTCCAGACTGTGAGAGGGCTCAGGCTGGGCTGAGGGACCCCCCTGAGTGCACGAATTTTGTGCACAGGGCCTCTAGTAACAAATAACTATCATGTGGGGGACTGAATTTGATTCCTAGTTCATTTTTTTGGTTTATTTTGTTAATCCTCACATGAGGATATTTTTTCCATTCATTTTTTACAGAAAGTGGAAGGGAAGGAGGGAAGTGGGGAGAGAAACATTGATTTGAGAGAGACACATCGATTGCTTGCCTCTAACAGGGATCAGGGGTAGAAGCTGCAATCTAGGTACATACCTTTACCCAAAATTGAACCTATGACTCTTTCACCAAAGGCTGATGCTTTAACCACGGAACAACACCAGCCCAGGACTACTTCAAAATTTTTTTAAAACAGTGGGATATTTAACACTTTTAGGTGCTCCAAGTCCTTGCAGGGAATATTTCCTGAACCTCCTCACCCCTCCCTCCCATTCGTCTTGGCACTATGAAACCTTTCTCCTGAGACAGTCCTAGTTCAATGCAGGAGCTGCCCCTGGTGGTCAGTGCGCTCCCACAGGGGGAGTGCTGCTCAGCCAGAAGCCCTGAGCCAGGCTCACAGCTGGCAAGCACAGCGGTGGTGGCAGGAGCCTCTCCCGCCTCTGCGGCAGCGCTGAGGATGTCCAACTGCCAGTTTAGGCCCGCTCCTCAGCTGTCAGTTGGACATCCCCTGGGAGCTTCCAGACTGTGAGAGGGCTCAGGCTGGGCTGAGGGACCCCCCTGAGTGCACGAATTTTGTGCACAGGGCCTCTAGTAACAAATAACTATCATGTGGGGGACTGGATTTGATTCCTAGTTCATTTTTTTGGTTTATTTTGTTAATCCTCACATGAGGATATTTTTTCCATTCATTTTTACAGAAAAGTGGAAGGGAAGGAGGGAAGTGGGGAGAGAAACATTGATTTGAGAGAGACACATCGATTGCTTGCCTCTAACAGGGATCAGGGGTAGAAGCTGCAATCTAGGTACATACCTTTACCCAAAATTGAACCTATGACTCTTTCACCAAAGGCTGATGCTTTAACCACGGAACAACACCAGCCCAGGACTACTTCAAAATTTTTTTAAAACAGTGGGATATTTAACACTTTTAGGTGCTCCAAGTCCTTGCAGGGAATATTTCCTGAACCTCCTCACCCCTCCCTCCCATTCGTCTTGGCACTATGAAACCTTTCTCCTGAGACAGTCCTAGTTTTCTCCCAGGACCTTCATGTTTCTGGTTATTCCTGACTCTTTTCCTGTCCCTTTCCTGGTTGTTTCCCATTTACTGTTTCACATCTTGGGCATAGCTGGTGCGTCATTGTAGCTCTCTGATGCTCTTTTCTGCTTCTCTCTGCCCGTGAGTTCATTATTCTCTCTACAGACTGGCTTCCTTCATCTGGTAAGGAAACATGGTCATCAAAACTCCCAAGTTTCACCTCTTGCAACTTTCACCAACAGAGGAACGTTTACTGTCTTCTTCATTTTAGTTTGGAAAAAAAAAAATGAGAGAAAGTTATTTTGTTAATCCTCACATGAGGATATTTTTTCCATTCATTTTTTACAGAAAGTGGAAGGGAAGGAGGGAAGTGGGGAGAGAAACATTGATTTGAGAGAGACACATCGATTGCTTGCCTCTAACAGGGATCAGGGGTAGAAGCTGCAATCTAGGTACATACCTTTACCCAAAATTGAACCTATGACTCTTTCACCAAAGGCTGACGCTTTAACCACGGAACAACACCAGCCCAGGACTATTTCAAAAAAATTTTTTTAAACAGTGGGTGTCAGGGACATTTAACACTTTTAGGTGCTCCAAGTCCTTGCAGGGAATATTTCCTGAACCTCCTCACTCCTCCCTCCCATTCATCTTGGCACTATGAAACCTTTCTCCTGAGACAGTCCTAGTTTTCTCCCAGGACCTTCATGTTTCTGGTTATTCCTGACTCTTTTCCTGTCCCTTTCCTGGTTGTTTCCCATTTACTGTTTCACATCTTGGGCATAGCTGGCACGTCATTGTAGCACACTGATGCTCTTTTCTGCTTCTCTCTGCCCGTGAGTTCATTATTCTCTCTACAGACTGGTTTCCTTCATCTGGTAAGGAAACATGGTCATCAAAAGTCCCAAGTTTCACCTCTTGCAACATTCACCAACAGAGGAATGTTTACTGTCTTCTTCATTTTAGTTTGAAAAAAATGAGAGAAAGGCTCTGATTGGCTTTGCTTGGATTAGGTGCCAACCTCTGGATCAGTCAACTGTGGCCAGGGATAGGGTCTGTAAGAATATAGAATTTCCTGGGCAAGTCACATGCTGGCAACTCGGGGAAGAACTATTTCCAAAAGGGCAAAGAGGGTTGGGTAGTCAATATCATAGGGGAGTCCCTATGATAGCCCTGATCTACGGAGTAATGTCAGCCAAATTTTTCTAGTCCTCATTAAAGTAATGATTTTTAAAAGGTGCCTTCCAGTTCAAATTTCTAAAATTAAAGCTATAACCACAGCTTTCCGTCCTTGCTACCAGCTAGTTCACTGGTTAGGCTTCAGGCTTCACTGGAAAAGAAACCTGATTCATGCAAACATCTTCTTCCATTATTCATCTGCTAAAGAGCAGCTACATCACTGACAGCGCTATGAGAACAGGACAGATGTTGATACAGGTGGGATAATTTGGAAAAGGCTTTTAGTTCCAGTGCTTTTTCTTCTTTTGTAAAAAATCCATCACCTCTGCAGATCTAAGGCTCAGATGTTTGTCCAAGCCCGCCCTCTGCTGGTGAGATGGAGCATAGCATGTTCTGTGAAAACAGTTGGTAGAGAGGAGGTGCTTTTCACAGAGAACACCTTGGATCATGCAAAGGCTCAGATGTTTGTCCAAGCCCGCCCTCTGCTGGTTAGATGGAGCATAACATGTTCTGTGAAAACAGTTGGTAGAGGGGAGGTGCTTTTCATATTTCTTAATCTCTTGGGGCTCCTCCACTCTTTCTCAGGGCTGCATTATATGTACGTGTACGTGTATGTGTACATGTTCATGTTCATGTTCATGTTTATGTTTGTGTTTGTATATATAGAGAGAATAGGGAGAGAGGGAGGGAAGACAAGGGAGAGGGAGACAAATAGAGGATAAAGGGGGAGAGACATTGATGAATAGTTCTGAGAGTAATCTCGGGGAGGCTTTAAGGAGAAGGAGGTTTTGTGCCAGGACTTCAGTATAAAGGTGATTTTATCACAGAGAAGTTGTGGTGAACAAAGGCCTGGGAACCCACCAGTGCATGTGAAAACATTTCTGCTCTGGGAAGACAGAAGATTAGACTCTGGATCTTCAGGTGCCACCGCACTGGTGTACCGAGTCTCGAAGGTGCCAATGACTGTGGGTGTCTTGCTCACCCCTGAATGACCAGAACCCAATGCCATGTCTGGCCTATAGAAGGTGCTCGGTAAATGTTGAAGAGCTTATTAATAAATGAATAGATGAATGAATTTAACACAATGAGCGTAGTAGTAGGGCCATATTGCTTAAATGTGCAGGGAATTCACCAGCAATTATAAGAGCCCAATCTCTTCTTATCTCCTTATCTTCCGTCCTTGCATGCACTGACCCCCAACTTCTGGACCTTACAATTATTCCCACTGACCACAGCTCCCAAATCTGTGATCACAGCTCCCCAGAGTGATTGTGGTCACTTCATTCACATGTCCTTGGTCATGCACTTCTCTGGGGTTAGGGTGGGTTGGCAGAAATGTTGGGGTCACTCTATGGGGTTGCACTGCATGGTCAAGCTGGGACTGTAAGATACTTTGCCACTTTTGAGGGAGTGGATCTCACCTCTTTGGGGCTCTGTTTTTAAATATAAGAGAAACATATAGAAAAACATCAGGCTGGTTCTCAAGCATTCTGGCTCCTTTTAGATCGAGGAGACAATGAAAGGGGTGAGGAGAGAGGCTTCCCCTCTGTCCCAGCTACGAGGAGCATGACTCCCGAGATCCTCATCCGCAAAATGGAAGAAGCGATGATTGACAACCGATTTCCCAGCCATGACTATGATTATTCAATACCATGTGGACTTCCTGAGAAGCATGTATGGCTTCAATTCAAAGGACTATGTGTAAACCCTTGGCTTTTCCCATTTGTTCCATGCATGGAAAATAAATGTGCAGTCAGCCATCTTCTTGGCCTGCCCCCCTGTTTCTGCTCAGTGCGAGAACACCTTGGATCATGCGATGGGGAGGAGGAGGTACCTGAGCTGTCAGCACTGTCCACTCCATGAAGCCCTCAGTGAGACCAAACCCAGAAATCACCCTCTGAGCAGAAACTGCCAACGGGATGAGTGTAGACCTGCCCACTGATGACCAGAGAGTGTCTGACTATATCCTGAGATTTGTAGAACTCACCACCTCTCTTCTGCAGTTCCACTTGCCTGTCTTCTGGTGAAGAAGGGCTCCTGTAGCATTCCATGAGGCCCAGGTAGGGAGCATCCTGCCTCAAATCTTTTGGAGTAAGCATTTCCATCATGACACTCATAGAAGTTGCTTAAACAACATCAGAAGGACAAAGATGATAACCCCTTATTTATTAACTTACTAGAGGCCTGGTGCACAAAATTCATGCACTGGGAGTGGGTGGGTCCCTCAGCCCGGCCTGTGCCCTCTCGTAGTCTGGGAACCCTTGCTCCTTACTGCCCACCTGCTAGCTCCTACTGCTCAGCTTGCTGCTCCTTAGCACTGTTGCGGAGGCGGGAGAAGCTCCCTCCACTGCCGCTGCACTCGCCAGCTGTGAGCTCAGCTTCTGGGTGAGTGGTGCTCCCCCTGTGGGAGTGCACTGACCACCAGGGAGGCAGCTCCTGCATTGAGCGTCTGCCCTCTGGTGGTCAGTGTGCATCATAGCGACCGGTTGTTCTGATCGTCCTGCCGTAATGGTCGCTTAGGTTTTTATTATATAGATGGACTATGCATGCATTATTTCTAAGCCACACCATAACCCTAGGAGTTAAGTAGTATAGTCATTCCTACAAGAGGGCACTGAAGCTCAGAGAAGTAGTCAAGTAACTTGCCCAGGACCACATAAATGATGACGTTGGAAATCAAATCTCACATCTGCCTGGCTCCAACGCCCGTGGCCTTCCCACTGCACCATGATAAGCTGGAGGGCCAGCTTCAAAATAAAAATATCCGCTGAGCTCCCGCTACTTCCGTGGTGTAGTAGACATAATCATGCCTCTGCCCCTCCCCCTCCACCAAAGCTGGTGGTGTCCTGATCCCTGGAAGCTGGACTCTTCCCTAGCATGAGAAAAGGGAATTTGCAGATGTAATTACATTAAGGATCTTGAGATGGGATGAGTATCCCAGATTAATGGGTGGGCCCAATGTAATCCCAAGAAGTCACACAGTAAAAGAAGGCAATGCGATAATGGGAGGAGAGTCAGAGAGACTGGAAGATGCTATGCTGCTGGCTTTGAAGTTGAAAACCAGGGCCATGAGCCAGGGAATGAGGCCACTTCTGGAAGCTGGAAAAGGTAAGGGATTTTCTCCTGGAGCCTCCACGCATAACATGGCGGCACTCACACCTTGATTTAGTCTCTATGACCCATTTTTGGGCTTCTGGCCTCCAAAACTGTAAGGTAATACATTTGTGTTGTATAAGCCTCTAAGTCTGTGGTCATTTGTTATAGCAACAATCGGAAACTAACACGCCCTGGAAAATATTACTAATTGTCAGATGACAGGAGGTGACTTGAAGGTCACTGCTGGGCAGGAGTCACCATGAGAACCAGTGATTGTGAAAAGCAGAGGCCAATGCTATTGGCCCGAATGGGGGGGGGCACCACCTGCCATACTTCTCAGACACAGCTGCCTGGCACCTCCCCTGGGCTCTGGCTTCAGCTTTTAGGAAGCGCCCGGTGATGGACTTGGCTCCTTCCTGACCCTACCTTTCCAGTCAGGAGCAATTCCAGCACTGGCCTTTCCACCCCTCCCTTTCCACCATTGCCAGGGCCCATGTCAGGCCAGGAACACTAGGCTTTGGAGAAAAATTCCAGCTAAAACAGTCACTTTCACAGGCTGTGCAGTATGCATGATGGCTGCAATCACAGACTGAAGGCCAGATTTTTAATGTCTCGGCCTTGGTAACCTCATCTGTAAAATGAGGCGAGGAACACATGCCTCATGGAGCTGTTGTGGGGAAATTTAGGTGATTTATGCAAACTGCACTGCACAGTGTGGGGCACCCGGTCAACGCCCCCCAACGACAGCTATTGCTATTGTGATTACACACTTCAAGCGTGACTCATGAACACGAGCTCCAAAGTGGTCTCAGGTTTAATATCCAGGCGGGTATCTGGAAAGCTCTCAATTCCTCTGTGTCAGGCATTGCACCACAATACAGAATTACAGGGCTAGCGTGCTTTGCAATGAAGAATTAGTTTGGATTTTAATGTTTCCACCCATAGCTGGTGGCTTTGGCTTTCTTCTTTTCATGTTAATCATTAGAAAGCAAATTTTTAAAAAATATTTAAGGGTGGTTGTTATGGTATTTGGAGTCTATGAAGGGTTTTTGTGGACAAGAACAGGGGTCTAAGAAAATCTGGTACATGGAGAATAAAGAGATAAGGACTTTGGGTTTTAGACATATGAGCTGTGTAGACTCGATCATCACATTCCTCCTCCTTCTGCTTTTCTGCCTCTTCTTTATAAGGACTCTTGTCCTTACACCAGGCCCATCAGACAGTCCAGGGTAGTATCCCCACCTGAAAACCTTTAACTTAAGCACATCTACAAAGTCCCTTTTGCCAGGTAAGCCCACAGTCACAGCTTGCAGGAATGAGGAGGAGAAGCCATTGGGGGGCCATTATTCAGCTACCACAGGAGTAAGGGACATGAAGGACAGAGGATGGGCGGGGCTGGATAGAACAGGTGTTGTAGATGGAATCCTTAGGAACAGAGCCTGAGACAGGGATCTGGGCGCATGTGATGACTTCTGTCGAGGAGGGTGGGAAGCAGGACGGGAAGTGGACGGCTGAGCAACGCTGTGGTCACACGCTCTCGACTTGGCTTGACCCTCAGACAGAGGCCTCCGAACTTACACTGCTCCACAGACCACAGGTTTGTTCCTCTTGAGGCAAGAGGCCTGCCTAGTCTATTATTTTTTAACTTTTTATTCTGAAGTTATTTTAAATTAACAGAGAAGTTGCGAAAGTAACACAGACAACTCCCATAATATCCTTTAATTAGATTCATCAATTTAAAATTTTTCTCTACATTTTAGTATTCTTTGTCTCTTTCTCTATCTTCCTCTTCTCTCTCTTTGCATTGCCTCCCTCCCTGACCCCCAATTTTTTCTGATTTTCGGAAGCATCTGAAAGCAATTGCTACAGCACGCCCCCCTCAAATTATATTTTCCTACCAAAAGCACAATGCAGTTATCATAATGAGGAAACAACATTTATGTAATACTTTCTACAGTTTATATTCCGTTTATATACTCTAATCTATACTTTAGACTCCGACTATGTCATTCATCCCAATAATATCATTCATAGCATTTCTCTCCCTCCAGCCCAGGATCTAGTATTGCATTTAATTGTCATGCCTCTTTAGTTCTTTTTAATAAACTAGAGGCCTAATGCATGAAATTCGTTCAAGAGTAGGCCTTCCTTCCTCTGGCTTCCGGCACCAGCTTCCCTTTGACACCCGGGACCCAGGCTTCCCTCGCAGCCCCAGCTTTGTCCAGAAGGTCGTCTGGAAGGATGTCCAGTCTAGTTAGCATATTATACTTTTATTATTATAGATTAGATAAGAAAATTTCTCAGCCCCTCTTTGTCTTGATATTGGCATTTTTAAAGGATATAGTCCAATTAATTTACAGAAATGTTTTCTCAAGTCTGGATTCATAATATTCGTCCCTTGCTGGCTTATTGCTTAGGTCAAGTGTTCTTCCTGGGTGTCCTACCTGGGGGCACACATCCCTGGCTGTTCCTGGCTGGTGAGGGTAATGTTGAGAACCTGGTCACAGTGTTGTCTGGTTTCCTCACTATAAGATTGACATTTTCCCCCTTGCGACCAATTAGCAATCTTTGGGAAACACTTTGTAATCATGCAATTATCTTGTGTCTCATAAAACTTACTCCTAGATTTAGAATCTATTGGTGATTGATTCTTGCTTGAACTATATTTATTATTATGTTTGTAAAATGGTGACTTTTTCCCCAACTCCACCTCCTCCTTCTCTGTGGGTCATTGGCACTTAGCTTATATAATAAGAAAGAGCTTTCCTTCCTTCCCTGTTTATTAATTGGTTGATTTGTTTATTATCTATTTATTATCAGCATGAACTCATGGATTCTTATTGAGTCAATAAATTATAAGCCTTTACTATCCTTAGTTCTTATGACCCTCAGAGTGCACCAGGTTTGGCAGTTTGAAGATGATAATAAATAAAGAGTGTGCAGTCATATAACTCCTGTGTCTTTTTGGTCTGCCCCATCATTATTATTCTGAACACATTCTTACTTTCCGGCACAATGAGATGCTCCAGGCTATCTTGTCCCTTCCCTACCGTTGCCTTTTCTTCCTACATATGCATGGCTTAGTGTTCAGCAACAGCTTCAAGAGGCTCTTATACAAATTTCTGGTGTCTTTTCCTGTGATTTTTCTTTTCTTTTCTTGTAAACAAACAAACCAACACAATCCATGTTTGCTTAATTTTTCTTATTTCTTAAACAAAACATAGCATATTATCTACACTCTTTTGCCCTTTGCTTTAACATTTTTTTTTATTGATTGATTTTAGAGAGAGGAAGAGAGAGACATCAATTTGTTGTCCCACTTACTGATGCATTCATTGGTTGATTCTTGTATGTGCCCTGACTGGGGATTGAACCTGTAACCTTGGTGTATTGGATGATGCTCTAACCAAATGAGCTACGCAGCAAAAGCCCCTTTGCTTTTTCTCATTTAGCAATGAATTGTGGAAATGGTGCTTTCTCAGCTTAGAGAAGTCATTGATGACTCTACGCATCGTCCAATGGGTACTTTGTCCCACAATCAGCCACCTCAGCTCCCATGATCTATCTTCTCAGCGTGGCCAGATGGCCCTGCTCTGTTGGGTTTCCCCATCAGGTGCAGGGTCTGGAGCAGCCGTGGGCAAACTACGGCCCGCAGGCCGGATCCGGCCCGTTTGAAATGAATAAAACTAAAAAAAAAAAGACCGTACCCTTTTATGTAATGATGTTTACTTTGAATTTATATTAGTTCACACAAACACTCCATCCATGCTTTTGTTCCGGCCCTCCAGTCCAGTTTAAGAACCTATTGTGGCCCTCGAGTCAAAAAGTTTGCCCACCCCTGGTCTGGAGAGTCCCTCCAAGCAGGCTCCCCTCAGCTGTCTCCCTTTCTCAGAGGTCATATTCCTGTGCTGCTCAGTACCCAGCATCTCCAAGCAGTTGTTTCACGCATCATGTCCAGGTTTCTAGTTGCTCCTGGTGGGAGGGCGAGTCCATTCCCAGTTACTCTATCATGGGAACACGCCCAGGAAGAAATTTGCATGTAGAACAGAATGGCTTCATTTTGCTCAACCAAGTGGGGTTCCTTCTTCCAAATGAGCTCTTTCTAGCATGGCCAGAATTCTGGGAAATTTTTTTCTAAATTTTCATTGATTTTTAAAGAGCGTGGAAGAGAGAGGGAAAGACAGAAATATTGATGTGAGAGAAACACATCAATTGGTTGCCTCCTGCACATGCCCTGACCAGGGCCCGGGAGGAGCCTACAACTAAGGTACGTGCCCTTGACCAGAATCGAACCTGGGACCCTTCGGTCTGCAGGCAGACGCTCTATCCACTGAGCCGAACTGGCTAGGGCAGCCCTGCTTAGCTTTTGAGGTCTCCTGTTCTGAGATGGTTTCTTTATACAACGCATAGCACCTTTAAAGCTTCCTGCCTTTTAAAACTTGTTTCAACCTTATAACAAGCTCATGGGGCAGATACTGCTGTTGCTCTCATTTTACAGGTGAGGAAACGGAGGCACGGGAAGGTTGGTAATTTGCCTAAGATCATCCAACCTGAAAGTTGATAATTTGCCTGAGATCTTACAACCTGAAAGTGGCAAACCCAGGTAGTTTCCCCCCAGAATTCGTGCTCTCCAGCCCTCTCTGCACCATCTCTCAACCCTGTATGCATAGTGCTAGGCCTGGGCTCTGGAAGGAAGTGGACCTGCTTTTCAATCTTAATTTTGTTGCTTAGCAGTGATGTGACCTTGGGCAAATAACTTAGGCTCACTCAGCAAGTTTTAAGGTCTGCGTTTATAAATTAAGGATCATATTAGCGTCTAACTTAGAGTGCTGTAGAGCAATTTAAATTATATATTAAATTATATATAAAATCATACCATTGTACAATGATCTATGTCTGTATGTGTCATTAATTAGCAAATGCTTGGCAACGACGTGCTCTTAATAAAGTGCAGCTCTTGTTATCACAACATCACAGATCAAATCTGACTCTCGGTGTAATTACGACCCCACACCCCGAGGCAGACACAAAGGCCCCAGTTGAGGTATTGCTTCTCTTCACGCCAGCATCTGCCTCATTGTCTGGCATATAATATGGACACTCTGTAACCATACTTGGGGGAAATAGTAATGAACAGATGGACGAGTGAGTGAGATGCTGACCACACAGTAAGAGGACTGAGAGCTTTCTCATGGCTGACATCCTTGGCCCTCTGTCTGGGGACCTGCGGGAGGGGGAACCTCACGCTCTCAGAAGACGGGCAGGTGGGACCGTGAGACCTCGAGCTTTGACAATGCACTCATTGTCTTTCACAGCGGAAGGACTGGCCCGAGCTCTCATTTACTCTGTTTGCTTGGAAGTCCTCCAAGCAGTGACCACGCAGGAGCCTCAGCCAGCGTCTGGGTTTGCTTTCTCCTAATGGGACACAATCGCTGCCCCGGACTCCGTTTGCTAGCTTCAGTCCTCGACAGCTTCAAAGGCGCGAGGGAAGTCCCAGCTCTGTTTTCCTTCCGAGGGCTTCCCGGGTCCCTGCCATGGTATTTGAAGGCCGCTTCTCATCTATACGGTTGACCACTTCTTGTTTTTCACTGCACATGAACTTGCTAGAGGTCTGGCATGGCTGGGTCAGAAGCCTCTATTTGCCTGCCCGGGCTGTGTGAACTTGAGGGAGTTACCTCAATACACTGAGCCTTTGCCCCGTCATCTGTCAAATGGGGGTGTTAAGATTAAGTGCTACGCATGTGACGTGCTTAAAACAATGCCTGGCTGTTTAGGCAAGGTTCTCCAGACAGAGAGAGCCAATAGGACATAGAGAGAGAAAAAGATTTATTATGAGGGATTGACTCTCATCATAGTGATATGGAATTTTTGGACTGGAACCCGGATTCTTTGTCCGCCAGAATCAAAGAATGAATCCATGGACAGAAAGTGGTATAGCAAAGGTGGAGATTTATTGAAGAACAGATACAGACTCCCACATGGGGAGAGAGAAAGAGTCCCACAGAATGGACTCCCAAGTAGGGAGGGGGAAAGGGTCCCACTGAGTTCCTTTTCCCTATGGCTTATAAAGGCTGCAGATCCTGGTCTTGATATCCCCTCTGATTGGTCACTATTCCCTTAGACTGGTTACTATAGTAACTCCTGGGCTCAAAGGT
>NW_005367874.1:594375-624019 GCF_000412655.1 Myotis brandtii | reverse complement strand
GGGAAACCTCTGTGATAGGATAAAAAGTAAAATGATGGACACATACTTAGGTGGGTGCAGGATCAATTAACATGATAATGAAGGAATTTGTAGTATCTGTCCTGGCGCCCAGAACATTTGGTTGTGCCCCAGGGGCTCCAGAAAAAGGGAAGTTACAAGTTACCCAGACATTTCAAGGGTATGTTATCTTAGAGGCAAAAAGGCAAATGGGCTCAGTAAGGATCAAAGTTGATCTTGTCAGTGAAGATACTGGCCTAGGACATAACTGCCCACCATAACTGCTTTTAGTTAAAGTTTAATTTCAGACCATCCTTTGTGGTTACTTTAGGTCTCTGAGTCTGCTAGGCTGCCACGCAGGCCTTCCCTGAGCTTGTCAGGTCAGCGTGTGGCCCCTTTCGTCCACAGTTGTCTCCTTACAAAGCATATTGCCTAAGATGGCCTTTCCTGTCTCTCCCAGAAAAGTCCCTGCCATGGGCAAATCCTGCCTTTTTAGGGCTCTCCTTTAAGCAGGCTGAGTCAACAAGGATTTTTCAGTATAAATGATAACTCTGAGATGGTTGTCTCCTCACAAAGCATATTGCCTAAGATGGCCTGTCCTGTCTCTCCCAGAAAAGTCCCTGCCGTGGGCAAATCCTGCCTTTTTAGGGCCGAGTGACCTGCCTGTTTTTACTGCCCTGACTGTGGAATTTCTGGCCACCAGTCCTCAAACTCTGGACATCCCCACCCACTGTCCTCATCAGCGAGTCATATCAGGACTTGCTGAGTCTGCTTTCTGGCAGTTGTGGAGATGGAAGGCTCTGGAGGACACTCCCTGGACACAAAGAGGTATTCACCATGTCCTCAGCTGGCAAGAGGGTGTCCACGTTCTTGCATTATCATAATTATTGTTATTAGCACTATAGTAACAAACAGGTCCACCCCTAAACCCAAATAGTTGAGAGCACTTTTACAAGAAACAAGGGAATTCTCTAACAAAATAAGGAAATTAACATTGCTATAATGCTATCAATTACAGGCCTTATTCACATTTCGCCCATGGCCCTGACAATGTCCGTTATGACTCCCCTGCTTCCCCCACGGGGAGGCGCCAGTCCGGGGTTATGCACGGCATTAGTTGTTACTTCTTTCTTCTCCTTTAATCTGGAGTTTGCACAGAGCTGACGCTCAGTTCCTTTGTTCTTTCCACTAGAGCCCGGCCGCCCTGCGCTCAGTCAGGGAGAAGGAACTCAGGACATCAATCTTCCTGGGCAGCACCCTCCCCGGTACTGCTCTGGGCCGCTAGTCAGGTGCTGGACTCACGCCAGTGCCTGGGAGGTGTCTGCATGGCCAGGGCATCCTGTACCAGAGCTAAGAAAAGTAAATGATGTCTTTGCCTTACCTATTTGAGAACAAAGCCCTATCTTAGCAGCTCATTTCTTTAGTTTTGGCAAAAAAAATATGCTGCCTGTGAGGGCTGCACAGTGCCAAAGTCAAACTTTTCAAAATGGTCCTCGCCCTCCCTCCCTGTTTTCCTCCCTCCTCCTTCCCTCCCTGTTTTTCTCCCTCCTCCCTCCCTCCCTCTCTCATGGTCTCTCTCTCTCTCTCTTTCTCTCTCTCTCTCTCTCTCTCTCTCTCTCCCCTGTCCCTCCTTCTCCCTCCCTCCCTTATTCCCTTCCTCTCTCCTTTCTTTCAATTCTCTGAGCTCAAAGGTCATCTTATAGAGATCTTTCCTGAAGGGTAAACCCGTGGTTCTCCAACCTGAGAAGCCACAGTCAGGCTGGCTCACCAGGCAGGGCTCCCTCTCGATGCAGAACCCAGGCTCCCACTTTGGGTAGCTGCTACAAACACATTAAATGCACATAGCAAGCGTGTACGTTTTTAGATGTCTTTTTATAATTCTGCTTTTGCAATTATTTGTTTATATTACTTATTTCCTCTAGGTTCTGGGAAATCTTTGTGCATTCTCTGGAAATCCTGTGACATGAGGCAATCTAACCTTAAATCGTCTTCAAACATAATGAAAACGTCAGCAAATAATAAAGGAAAAGGTTAATAAATCTGATTTTAAAAAGTCAGTCTGTTACGTTTTAGAGATATTTAGATTGGTAGTCTTCTTGGTTTTGTAAATTCTCTACCGTATTTTAGAACGGTGCGTTTTGTGTCTGTTGTTGTTTCCCGGGGTTCAAAGGTTTGCACAGTTCCCGAAAAGACTGGGGCCTGGCACTGTACCCTTGGGCCCAATGGGTAGCACGACCCAGGCCACATTGAGTGCCAGCTGTGTGACCACTAGCTGTGTGTCCCCGGATGAGTCACTCAGCACCTCTCGGCTTCAATGTTCTCATCTCAAACTGGGATAAAAATACCACAAAGAAATGATTTCCATGAGATAACACACGTGCCTGGGAAGTATTAGGCCAGTAGTATATAGCAGCTATTATGAGTCATTACTAAAAGTATGGGCAACACGGAGTTATATTGTGCCTTATATGAGGTCAAGTACGTGAAAACATTCGGCAAACTACAATGTGCCCAGGGAAAATGTTGTGGGTTTTCATTATCCTCACACAGATGTGACTGTGCCACTTCCCTGATCAGACAGCTGCAGGGAGTCCCTGCTTTCCACACAATCAGCCCAAGCAGGCCTAAGGGGCTGATGGTCTTTTGCAGGCTGGCCACACCCCCATGGGGTGAGGGTCCCCGCTGCGGGTCATGGCTGGCCTGGGCGAGGGGCTGAGGGCCTTTTGGGGG
Source organism: Myotis brandtii (assembly GCF_000412655.1). Classification (NCBI taxonomy): domain Eukaryota; kingdom Metazoa; phylum Chordata; class Mammalia; order Chiroptera; family Vespertilionidae; genus Myotis; species Myotis brandtii. Next base: position 621,292 of record NW_005367874.1, on the reverse strand, counting down.
TGGTTTGCAGGCCGGCCAAGCCCCTAGCTTTGTCTGGAAGGACATCCGGAAGGTCTCTGGAAGGTCTCCCGGTCTAATTAGCATATTACTCTTTAATTAGTATAGATGACCTGCGATTTGATCTAGTGCTTTCCAGCCTCCAGGCTTGTCTCTCTCTGATCAGTGCTCTACAGTGACATTTCCAAAAACAAACAGGATCACGTCCGTCACCTGCTTAAGGCTCGTTTGTGTAGAGTCCTGGCTCTCACCCTGCTCCACGAGGCCCGGATGTTCTGGCTGCGCCTGCCCGAGGCCCCACCTAACATCACCGCCCACCCACCTGCCGCTCTGCACTTCCATTAAAATTCTCCACGTTCCTTAAATACATGACACTCTCCTCACCTCTGGAGTTTCACGTTGGCTGTTTATGCTGTTTGCTCTGCTCGGAGCACTCCCTGCGGGCCCGGCCACCCCCTTCCTCTGGACCTCAGCCTTGAGGTCCCACCCGCACCCCTACATTAGAGTAAAGCTAACATTTAACATTACTACACTCAGCAGACATACTGAGACTGTGTGTGGGAGGTTGGTCTCTGATGGTGAGTGATGTGGAGCAGGGCACTTGTCCTTTTGTGTCCCATGTTGTATCTTTGGGACCCGGAATGGGGCCAGCTCTAAATTCACCCATCCATCCACCCACCCAGCGATCCAGGCAACAAAATATTTATTGAGCACCTGCTACATAGTGCTAAATAGTGACTAATGGTGCCAATCCACCTTGGAGATTGGAGATGGGGGGCAGGGGGAGGTATTCTGCACCATAAAATGTTTATTTAGCATCAAAATATGTGACTTTCTTTTAATATAGTTTGCCTTATAAATCACATGATTTGTCTAAACTTTGTAAAAGTTTATGAAGGAAGAACCCACGCCCTGAATAAGGTTTGTCCCAACCCCGCTGTGGGACCGGGTGTAGGGTAGAGGCTAAAGCACAGTGTTGCCGTGGGAGGGCTGGGTTCAGCTCCATGTCCAACCACTGGGCTGAGCAGCCTGGAGCAAGCAATTTAACCTCTTTAGCCCCCAGTTCTTTCACCGGTAAAATGTGTCTAATGGCGACTACGTTATTGGCCTCACGGGGCTTTTGAGGGATTCATGAGATCATGAATATGTGTTTTATGAACTGTGAAGAGCAATATGTGGTTGTAAGAAAATACGATTATGAAGGTGATGACCAGGGCCATTCTGGGAGGGGAGCAAAAGAGGTGTCAAATTGTAAAGCACTCTATAAATCCAGATTCCAGATTAAGAAAAATGATGAACAGACAGGCCGGAAGAAGCATTTTGGGGAATAAAGAGTGATAGGCACATAGCACCCTCCTCCATTTCAGTAAACACGCAGATGACCTGGACATGAGAGGACAAGTCCAGGACATCATTTATGATTTAACAGCCTTCCTGTCATCTCCTAAAGCAAATATTTATACTTCAGAGTCAGTGACGTCACCGAGCTGTTACTCCCTGGAGGAATTCGGGCCACCCTTCATGGAGACCGAAGAGAGACCTGCGCTTTTTCCTGTTTTGGAAATTCGCTGGTTCTGCCGGTCTCTTTGCGGAGTTGCTCTGTTTGTGCAGATATGGAGCCATAACTCGGTCCCATTTGCACGTGCCCACGGAGGGAAGCGATGGCTCCCACTATCCCACACGGCCAAGGCTCAGAAAGATGGGCTCACGAGGTTGGCAGTACTTTGTAATACAGAGCAGCTCAAGGAGCCACAGCAATCGAATCAACACCCTGGCAGGGCTGGTAAGCGTCTGTCTAGTTCACTGCTCATCCTGGGCACCCACTCAGATTCGATGTGGGAGGTGAGAGGAGAGATAGGTAGAAGAAGGTGTTCATTAAATCACAACAGAGTGAATAATCTAGGCACCTCTAAACCAGGGTCAGGTAGCCACACGTGGTCCTTTGCCATTGTTCACTGGGTATTGTGGGCTGAGGAACTCCAGAGAAAAGAGCAAGTTCCATCACCGTTTCAGAGCTCAAAGGCCCTGCCCCACTTTCCCAATCCCCCCTCCCTTCTCCTGAGCAGGGCCCTCTGTACCTTCCACCTGTCTTCCCAAAGCCCCCTGCTTTGAATTCTCCATCTAATCTTCCTGAGCGAGCTTTGCTCCATTACAATGAATCACAGAGTGTGGAAGCATGAACAGATGTGATCATCACTAAACACACTCTTTTGCAATGATCTAGTTATGAACTGACCTCCTTTGCCCTCCTGTGAGCTCCGTGAGGACACCACATCCTCTTCTCTATCCGGGTACCTTTGCTTCTAGCTAGGTTCTGGAACCAAGTAAGTACTCAGGAGGTGGTTGCGGAATTTAATCAGAAATCGTTGAGCCCACTCCTCTCGAGGAAGTGCAGAAAGTGAGGTGCAGGGTGGGAGTGGAGCCCAGGTCTCCTGTCTCAGTCCAGGGCTCAGATCACTCACTGGGAGGTATTGTGCAGGAGAGAAAGAACAGAGTTCAAGTCCTGGCTTCACTACTAATTAGCAATGTTGCCTTGGGTTAGTTAATTAGTTAACGTCTCAGACCTTCAGTTCTGTAAAATAGGATTAACTATACCTATTTTTCAGGGTGTTTTCACAGATTTGAAATACTATATTAAAAGAGATAGGCACTGAGTTAATTGTAGCTGTAATCATTATTATTACCTTTTCCCTCCACATTTGCGTGCAGTTGCTAGGGATGCCCTCCTGGCTCTTCTAGAGCAGCAATTTGTCCCATCTGCTGAAAGGGTCTCCTGCACCATCAGCCTGGTCAGATCCAGACCCGAGATGATCCAGCCCAAGGTGCTCGATTCCTGGAGGCAGAAGATGACAGGATCCTGTGGCCAGCACAGACCCTAAATTTACACTCCCTGACTCACCTTTGTGGTCTCAGCCTCGTTCTGGCCAATGACCTAAGTTTCCATCCCAGTCCCAACATCTTGGAACTACGAGGTAGAAGGAAATGGATTTCATGTATTCCCACCTGGCCCACACTGCAGAGATCCTTGACACTAAGTCCTAAATTTCCTACAAAATACTTCTACTGACAGAGCACCCCAGCCCACCCACTCTCTGCTTCCGGAGGCAGCCCATTCCCTTCCTGTTCAGCACCAATTAAAACTAGGGTCTTCCTTTCATTGAGTGAAAACATCGCCCTTATAAGTTCATCCATTGGTCCTGGTTCTGCTTTCTATAACCACATAGAACATGGTAGTCCCCCTTCAATAGGACACATAAGTCCCTAAAAGATGGTAATCATTTCTCCCCTAAGTTATCTGTTTGGGATGAGAAATTGCCATGTAAGCTTTACAAGAGCACACTTCTTTCAGTTTCATCTAAATAAGTGCCTTGCATATCATAGTTGCTCAATAAATATTTTCTGAATGAATGGACCTCTATAATGTGCTGGACAATTCACTGGTCACTATATCAATTATTACTAACTAGTGGCCCAGTGCACGAATTTGTGCACATTGAAAGGAAATTAATTAGAAGAAATATTTTAATATCACTATTCGCCCTTTCTCTATAATAGAAGTGTCAACCAAATTCATGATCGACAATGACAGATGGAAACATATGCGTGTGATTGGCTCCAGTGAAAGCTTTATATATATAGATAAACTTGCTTAATTAGACCTGCTTTCTGATGTAGCTAAACTTTTTCCAGCCCAGTGAAGCACCCCAACTTCTCTTTTGAGTAATTGTTGGCAACACAGCAGTAAATATCAACACGAAGCAGATTATTATTATAGATCATGCAGGGAGAACAAAGGGTAAAATATTTAACTGTAGCAGTGTTTGACTATATTCTGCACAGTGAGAAAATCTGAAGTCATTTTCAAGGTCCACCATTTCTTACTTCTTTTCAGTCAGGTCAAGTTTCTAAACTTTCTAAATCTCCGTTTTCCAGCTAATGAAAAGAAAATCGGATTCTACTGAGTCTCCTATCTACCTACTCCGGGACTTCTGTGAGGATCAAGTGAGATGAGGTACATGAAAATGCTTCACAGACATTTGGCTAAACTGTGAAATGTTTGCACCTGGCTATAAAGCAAGTCGTGTTCCTGGGCTGAAGAAACTCCAAGGATGCTAGTCACTAGGGAGAGGAAGCCAGGTGTTGCTACATGATGTCATTACCCAGCGCCCACAGCCACTGGTCTGGTCTGTGGACCGCATTTTGTGCCATGGGGTCTTGGCAGCGTCAGCTGAGATTTGGTGGGCTGTCACTCTGGGGTGGTGGCAAGGCCTGTGTCCCACTTGGGGGAAGCCGAGTATTGCTTTGTGGGTGCCAGGTCCGCAGTGCCGTTTCTCTGTAAATGTTCACTGCAGGTCACGGCAGCTCTTGCGTTGAGTGTCTGCCCCCTGGTTGTCAATGCACATCATAGCGACTGGTCAGACAGTCGGACACTTAGTATATTAGCCTTTTATATATATAGATTCTCACAACAATATGCTGGAAAGAAATCACTAGTCCCATTGTATAGACATTATTTTGCATTTAAATAAGGATCCTTTCTTTATTCATCTTCATTTCACCTGTGATATCAATTGTTTATTTATTTATGTATGTATGTATTTATTTTTTTATTATTAATCCTCATTCAAGGATATTTTTCCATTGATTTTTAGAGGGGGAGGGGAGACACACAGAGAGAAACATCGATATGAGAGAGACACATCAATTGGTTGCCTCCCGCACACATCCTGACCAGGGCCAGGGATCAAGTCTGCAACAAGGCATGTGCCCTTGGCCAGAATCGAACCAGGGACCCTTCACTCTGCAGGCTGAAGCTCTATCCACTGAACCAAACCAGCTAGAGCTCAGTCCTCCTTTTAAAATTCAGATAAAAGCAAGTGTTTGTTTGTTAATCTTTTAATAAAACTATTTTACTTAAAACAATTTTATTGGTACTCTTACTTTTCGGATTGAGCCAAATATTGGCTTTTTGTTTATTAACAAAGGTTGTTTGGAGCAATGATGTGTGTTGCACTGAGTTCCTTGGTTCTGGTTTAAGGGGCAGGGAGCCCAGCATTCTGCAAGGGCCAGGTCCATGTGCTGGCTGGGCCTTTCCCGGGCTTTCTGCCGAACCTCAGAGGTTTTCCCCCTATTTGAATGATGCTCAAGTGGCTGGGCCAGCAAGTCACAGCCCCAGCTGCCCACAAGGAGCCAAGAAGCCTGGGGCTGACTGAGGCCTCTGAGCAGTGGCTTGTTTATGTGGGTGAGAGTATGGGCTCCCACACAGCAGCATCCAACAGGCCTCACTGGCATTTTCATGGCACAGAGTCGCCTGTCGGTCATTGCTGTGTCCCTAGATTACCTGGCACCATTCCAGTGGGATATTGACAAAGGAAAGTGAGAGGTAAATAAGCAACAACATGGTACCAGAGGACAAAGGGGAAAAGCAAGCACACAAACTTGAAGGAAAGACTTCATGGCCATCGACCAGAACGTGTCTTGATCACCACTGAATGTCCGGGCCGATTTGCACATGGTTCACTTTTCACTTGAAGATGCTGTGTTTGAAAAACAAATAACCAAACCAGCCACGAGTTACCTTTGAGAACCCGAGAAATAGTCATAACTTAAATATACCAGGAGGGGGCGATCCAAGCATGTGCAAAGGTCAGCACAGTTAGCAAAGGCAAGTTCACTTGGGGAGAGATTTTTTTTTACAGTATACTTTTCAAAACTTGAAGAAATCTGAGATCATTTAGTCTGAATCTGCAGGCCAAGGTATTTGAAACTGTCGTTTAATTTGGGGAGTTATTTTTTGACTGAGAGAGAAAAGGGCTCCCTAAATGGTCAAAGACACTTATCAAAATAAGCTTTGTTCAGAATTATGTTATCATGACAAACAACAAAATTAGAATGACAGTGTATCTTATACACTTAGATCCCTTCCGCAAGGCATTTGAGAAACATCTGAATGTTGGCCACTTTTAAATAGATTTTCATTAAGGACATACATTTCATATGAAGAGTGTGAAGAAAATTGAGTACTCATTAGCATATAAATGAACAGAGTTGTGCATGATCTGTATTATACTTGTACCGAGGTTACGAGTTCTCAGGTATGTCATGCATCTTTGCAGTTACGTGCACATATTTTTCCTAGTGCATCTTCTTTCCATATGCTAACCAGTTGCTCACAGGGATTAAATCGAAGCTTCATCAAGGATCAAACATCTCTTGCTCTGTGCGGCATACCCTGCTGCCCCCTCCCCCAACCAGGACGTGTGGTTAGTTGCTGCATTCTCAGTGGTCCCCTGATCCCTTGCTATAAGTAGAACCAGAGCAAGTAGAACTCTGGAGACAGACTGCTAGGAAAGGAATTCCAATTTAGCGGTTTTTTTTTTTCAAGTTGCTTAACTTCTATGTGCCTCAATTTCCCCATCTCTAAAATGGGGATAAAATCAATGCCTACTTCATAGGTTTGTAGTGAGAAGTAAGTGAATAATACATGTAAAGTACTTAGATAAGTGTCTCGCATTTAGCAGGTACTCAATAAATGCTTGTTTATTTTATGAATGCCTCAACCTGTTGATAAGAACAGATTCACAAGGAAATCGCAGAATCCTTGGATGGGTTTTTACTGGCTATAAAAAGTCAGTGGGCCAGTGGCAAACAGGAGAGTTGACTAGCGACACCCTCTACAAAAGAAACTAATTGGTGTCAGGTCCATCAGACAGGCCTCTCTGTCCCACTTCTAGAATGTGGTGACGATCAGTGAGCCAGAAATATGGAGCACTTCAATAAAAGTGTAGAGCTTTGTCTCAAAAATGCCAGCCAGCCACTAGAAGAGTGCTACCTGTAGTCACAGAATCTCTTGCTTTGTTTTTCATCTTTTCACTTGTAACATAAAGAGCTTAAAAATAGCCAAATCACTAACTTGACTCTCTAGACAGATCGATAATGTTTCAAAGAAAATATTTTTTAAATGGCATCTGAAAAATACTATATAAAGGAGTTACGGGGCTCCAGAGTTAAGAAAACAATGACCCAATACACACTATAAATGAAAAGAAAATATGCAGGGAGACAGAAACTCACAGTAGGAAGATAATTTTTAAAATCAAATCAGACTTTCTTACTCCAAAAGATGATATTTCCAAGCAAAAATGGGCCATTTGAAAAAATATGGGCTGAAAAGAAATCTGAAAAAAAAAAGAAATCTGATCACAAATCTTAATATCCAGATTTAGAGACTGAAATGTGATCATTAGATGTTTTATCCTTTCACACAGTGGATATTATAATTTTATTTTTATTGATTGATTTTAGAGAGAGAGAGACACAGTGAGAGAGAAACATGGATTTGTTGTTTCACTTATTTATGCATTCATTGATTGATTCTTGTGTGTGCTCTGACTGGAGATTGAACCCGCAATCTTGACATATAGGGATAATACTCTATCCCACTGAGTTACCCTGCCAGGGCTCACACAATGAGTATTACAAATAACTAGAGGCCCAGTGCATGAATTCGTGCACCAGTGGGGTCCCTTGACATGGCCTGCGGGGATCGGGCTGAAACTGGCAGTCCAACGCTGACAGCTGCTCCTGCCTGCCGCTTTTGCTCATTCCAGCCCTGCTGCGCCTGCCACCACCACTGCTCAGTAGGTTTACTGCTGCTCTGCTGCAGTCTCTGGACTGCGGTGGCCCTGTGTCTGGCACCCGTTGGCCAGCTGAGCAACACTCCCACTGTGGGAGCGCACTGACCACCAGTGCACTGACCACCTGTGTTGAGCATCTGCCCCCCAGTGGTCAGTGCATGTCACAGCGACCATTAGACCGGTTGACCGGTCATTCGGTCATTTGGTTGACCAGTCACTTAGGCTTTTATATATATAGATTGGAGTTTTAAATAAAAAATTTTTTTCCAGATAAATGTCCATAGCATTTTCCCATTTTTGAAATCTGAGATGAATGGAAATGAAGATAATGTGGGATATTAAACAGCTTGAAGAACTTAAAGAGGCATAAAGGAGCTGATCAGTAAAAATATAATGAAGGAATTGAATACATTCTTCCTAATATATTATAGTCGATTAACAAACACATTTTTTCCCATGAGAATAAAAAACTGGTGGCATTTCTGTGGGATCATCCAGCTCTGTGTTTGGCTGGTCTGGCAGATATCCTGCAGTAGTTAAACGTGTCACTTTTAAAGGACAATGTCCTTATGTCTAAGAATGGCTTACCCATGGAGGATATTAGTCATGCTTCAGTTATATTTACCAAACATGGCATTTCCCATCAGGGAACTGGATGTAGAGCAAGGATTACTAAATCCCAGAAAACAAATGCACTGACCAGGCAGGACAATCTAACTCAAAGATTTATTAAAATGTGAGGGGAACATTGAATTAGTTCAATTTCCAAAGTGGCAATTCCACTTCACTGACGCCCAGACAGATGTGGAGAGAGGGTAACTACAGAGCCTTACCACCTGGGAGACAGAGCAAGAGTCATGACCACAGTGACCTCACAAGGAGAAGACACAGGGACATCCCAAGCACAGGGATGTGTCCCATTTGTTCCTGCAGCTCCGTTATGAGCACAGTAACTGGCACCGTGGACTTGTTGCTGAATGAATGATTGAATAATCGCAGAGATGGGGAAGGGCACCCCAGGCTGAGGAGGAGAGCTTAGTAGTAGGAGAGGCTTGAAAACACAGATACAATCAGTACAACTTCCTGGAAGCCCGGTTGTATGACTGGGTGGCAATAGGGGATGAACCTGACCACCATATTGGGTGGTGGTGGATCCCAGGCTAAAAAACTAAGCTTTATCCTCTAGTGGTCAGAGTCTAGTCAGCAGGACACATAGGGAGTGGCCTTGGACAGCTGTGGGTGAGCTGGGACACTCAGGATGCAGTTTGGAGTCTGCTATGCTAGTCTATTGGACAGAGGCTAAGGGCCAGAATCAGGCCCATGGAGAGAAGGGCATGGACAGAGCAGACATCTAAGGAACACATTGCTCGATTACATGTGAGATGTGGGAGAGGAAAGCCTCTCTGGGCCACAGGCTAACTCATAACAGACATCCATTTGTTTTCCCAGCAAATATTTTCTGTGCTAGACCGAGGGCCAGACAATGGAAGATGCTTTTACAAGGCTCAGGGTCTAGTGAGAGAGACAGACACACATATAACAACAGCAGTGCAATGCATGCTAGAATGGAATGGAATGGAATGGAATGGAACAGAATGGAATGGGTACAAGACATCACAAGAGTTTTATTCTGGAATATATTTGAACACAAGAAATATCCAAGACCAAGAAATGCTATGATACAGGCTGTGTAAAGCTACTAGGGTTATTTGTTCAATCATTCAGTTAGAAACATTATGTATTGAGAACCTATGTGCCAGGCACTGCTCTAAGTATGTGGATACAACAGACAAAAATCCCTGCCCACACGAAATCACATTTTAGTGGCGGAGAAGGACGACAAGAGAAATAAATATAATATGGGATATGTGAGAGTGATTAGTGCTGACCCGAGACAATAAATCGGGGAAGGGAAGGAAGAACCCTCCCTCCGAGGGCTGGATTTTTAGAGAAGACGTCCAGGGAAGGCCTCTGAAGAAGACAGAGCCGTGGACGGCAAGGCCGAGCCACTGTTCCCACGGCTGCTTCTCCAGCTCCAGCCACTTGCTCTGTTTATTTCATTTTCTGAGATTCTCCTCATTCTCTCCAACGCAAACACTTCAGTCTTGATTCATTGGACTGGAACTCGCTAGTTCTCAGAACTGTCCTGGCTCTTTATGGAAGAGAGAGCCCTGGTCCTGTTAGAGTCTGAAGACAAGGGGGCAGTGATAAATCAAGACTAAGAGAGCACTCGGCATTTTTACACACTCGATACACACACACATACAAATACCACACTGAAGAGTCATGGTGCACTCTCTGCCCTCAGAAAGCATCAGCTGGACAGGAGGGGATGGCCATGTGCCTCCCTGGGCCCACGTTTTCATGGCCCTTAGAAGCCAGGACTCCCCCAGGGAGAGTGTGGCCCTGGGTCCTTGCACTTCCTGTTGGCAGGGCTGTCCCAAGGCCCACAGGAGGATTCAGTTGATGAAGCAACCAGTCCTGCAGGCAGGGTTGGAGCAGAGCCTGTGCTGAGCAGTGGGAGCACAGAGAGGCACAGGTGAGCTTCTGCTTGGAGGACTAGGTGATGCCTCCTGGTCTCCTGCCCGCCACCCGCCTTGCCCACTGTACCCAGAGGGCCATTTCTCAACACAGCCTATCACACCACCTGATCTTGTCTTGCCCTTTGCCCTCCCTTTCCCACACTTGGCTTCAAACTTTTTCCTCTTGGCTTGTGTGAGGCCACACTTTCCTGGTTTTCCTCTGACCTCATGGGCAGCTGCTTCCCAGTCTCTTTGCTGCCTCCTCCTCCTCTTCTTCTGCTATGAACCCCACCTCTAACGTTGGTGGACCAGGATGCTGTCCTCAGCCCTCTTCTCAACCTTAGTCTCCTCATTCCCTCCCAAGTGATACTATCTTACTCTGGGACTTTAAATGCTATCTATGTGCTGATCCAAGATCTTTCAACTGAACGTTACAACTGGAGATCCTCACTGCACAACTGGAGGATTTACCTCACATCTCCACCTGGGTGTCTATTAGACATTTCAAACCTAACGTGACAAACACAAAAATTCTTGATTTTCCTTAATTGTTATTTATTTATTAATTTGAGAGAGAGAGAAACATAGATTTGTTGTTCCACTTATTTATGCATTCATTGGTTGATTATTTTTAATATATATAATCTTTTAATTGATTTCAGAGAGGAAAGGAGAGGGAGAGAGAGATAGAAACATCAATGATGACAGAGTTTCATTGATCGGCTGCCTCCTACACCTCCTGTACTGGGCATCAAGCCCACAATCTGGGCATGTGCACTGACCAGAAATCGAACCATGACTTTCTGGTTCATAGTTTGATGCTCAACTGCTGAGCCACACCAGCCAGGCCATTAGTTAATTCTTGTATGTGCCTTGACCAGGGATTGAACCTTGAAGTACCAGGATGATGCTCTAACCAACTGAGCTATCTGGCCAGGGCTTCTTGATTTTTCATTCTCCCCAATCCTCTTTCCCATCTCAGCAACTGGCACCTGGACTCTACCTGCATGCTCAGGCCCCAAACTTAAGTGTCACTCTTTTTCTTTTTTAAAAAATTGAGATACAATTGACATATTAATTTCAGGTGCATAACATAATGATTGGATATTTGTATATATTGCAAAATGATCACCACAAGTCTTGTAACACCTGTCACCCTTCAGTTACAATTTTTTTTTCTTGTGATGAGAACTTTTAAGATTTTTAGCAACTTCTAAATATACAATACAGTATTATTAACTATCATCACCATACTCTGCATTACATCCCAGGGACTTATTTTATATATTTATAACTTTTTAACCCCTTTGCCTATTTCACCTTTTGAACAGACGAAATTTGATCTTGCCAGGGCTCTTGTACTCCAGATCCCTCAGCCTGGGGCATTTTCCCCAAATCCTCAATGGGCAACTCACAGTCAGGTGTAGCAAGCCTGTGAGCTCCCAGTGGGTAATGCCAGCATGGAAGAGAATGGCTAGGCTTGGGGTATTTTACTGTTTCACCACCAGAGAGGACTGTCTACCAGACAAGGGTGCCCAACAGCAGGAGGCAGAGGGTTATATCACCAGAGGTGAGAGCTAAGGAGGATGGAAGAGCTGGTATTATCAGAGACGTAGTAACCACTGAGAAACGACACAGATGTTTGCCCTTTCTCTCTTCCTCTGCTCTACCCCAGCCCACTGGAGGAGCTGGAACCCAGAAAAGAGAGGATCTTTGAATCAAATAGGAGGGTTGTTTTAAAGTAACCCACATTGAGATGTATTCCCCCAAAAGAACCAGGTAACTATGGAATCAGTCTGCCCAACTCCAAGACCACCATCTCCTCACACCAGTCTGCTGCCCTAGCTCCCAGCCTTGTTTACTCCCTTCTCTGGTTTATTTCCTTCTCTGGGAAACAGCGGACTAAAAACAGATGTGTGTTCATCTGCTAGAAATGGTTGTGTTTACCACTCATGGACTCTAGACTTCACCCCATGAAAAGGAATTTTTAAGTTTCCTTCCCTTATCAGAGGCCCTCAGAATGCTGATCCAGGTGGAGAAGGCATGCAGTAGGAACGATAAAAACCGGAGATGAGGCACACTGTTAGCTGCAGCCCTACGGTTGCTCCTGGATTAACAAGGAGGACTGTCAGTCTGCATTCCATAAAGTGCTCTGAAGGGTTTACCAATTAAGGCGACCAGACATGCTTCATTTCCCGGGACATACCTGGTGCACACCTGCTGTCCTAGCCTTTTTAGGAATAGAATTCCCCTTCAGTCAGTCTCAAAAGAATTCCACTCTAGATGATGAATTAAATGGCCACGCTACCAAGTATCCATGGAAATCAATTAATGGAGGCAATTTCCAGGCATCCTGGAGCTGGTTCATGACAAGGACTAAGGAAAGGGCAGACATGAACAGTGAGACTCAGGCCAAGCAAGAAGGAAGGTGCAGGAGCTGTCCACTAGGCTCTCTGGCCCGGAGCTGACCGCCCTCAGAGAGGAAGTGCTGGGCACAGCTGTCAGAACCGCTCTGGACACCCTGGGTGGCTGTCATTTACATGTTAGCACATGGCGGTTAGAGCATCATTACTCCAGTGCCGGCTTGTCATCCTCAAAAGTTCTGAACCGAAGACTCCTCTAGGTGTCAGAGAGAGGCCACTACCTTAAATATTGGCCCAGGTGTCACTGGGGGCTTGCCCTCTATGGGGCAGGTAGATGAGTCACACATAGTGAAGGGCATGATCCCCATGTCCCCACTTACTCTCCAGGGTGTTTTTTGTTTTTAAATCTATTTCCGGTCCAAAAAAAGTAATGAAAGAATATACACACAAATCTGCCATAGACTGGGTCTTTAGTATTCACGGACAAAGAAAAAATGGCCTTCTGAGTTAAAGGAAGATCACTGAAAAAAGTCCAATGAAGGTATGGAATCAGAAGAAAAGTAAAATGTTGACAAGTATACAAGTGGCAATTGTATAGGGTGGGTTAAGTTGTAATTTTTTTTGAAATGTGAATTTAGACTTTTTTGCACAGAAGTGTTGGTTACTTGGTCTACTTTGAATTAATCCATTCTCACATGCAGAAGTCATTATTTAGATTCATTTTAACAAAAATTAAAATTATCTCAAAAATAACATTTTTATTTTTGAATGTGATTTTTAAAAATATTTGTTTTAGGACAATAAAAATGCTCTGATAATATCATGCTGATGTGCATTTGTCCAAATCCATACAATGCACATCAAGAGTGTAATCTGTGGACTCTGGGCAATCACTATTGTGTCAATCAATGTAGGTCCATCAATTGTAACTAATATACCACTCTAGTGAGACATGTCGATAATGGGGGAGGCGATGAATGTGTGTGGGGGAAATCTCTGTACCTTCCCAATTTTGCTGTGAATCTAACACTGCTCTAAAAAATTAAAATCAAAAAAAAATTCTAACATTTTAAATTTTATTGTTCTTGCTATATATTTTCCCTCCTTTCTGTTCATCTCTTCCTTATTTCATATATTCCTTTAGCCAATATCATGTGGCCACCATGTGCTAGAAGATGAGCATAATATACTCCAGCGGATCAAAATGTTTTGAGCATAAATTAAAACTATAACATTCCAGGTTAAGAAGAGCCATTTAGATATATGCACAGGGCATTATGGTAACAAAGAAGAAGGATACTGATGTTGTAGGGAAAAAGAATTCATGAGAACAAGATGATTTACACATATTCCTTACATCAATTTATTTAATACTCAATTAAGACCATGCAATGGAGGTGGACACTGTTATGATCCCTGTGTTTGGCAAAACAATTATCCACCAAATATGGTCACGTACTAATCACCAAAACTTTTGAATATATTATCTTACAAGGCAAAAGAGACTTTGCAGATGGAATTAAATTAGGATCTTTGAATGAGAAGATTATTCAAGTTGGCCCAATATAATCATAGGATCCTTATTAGAAATTAGGAGAGGGTCAAAGAAAGATGTGATGATAAAAGCAGAAGTCATAATGATGCTGGACCATGAGCCAAGGAATGTGAGCCACCTTGGGAAGCTAGAGAAAGCAAGGAAATAAATTCCCCATCCAGAGTCTTTAGAAGGAATGCAACATGGATAACCCATTTTGGACCTCTGATCTTCAAACTTATAAGATAATAAACTTGTGTTGTTTAAAACCAGTAAATTGGTGGTACTCTGTTATACCAGCAATAGGGAACTAACATGGTCTCATTTCATAAATAAGTAAATTGAGGAACAGAAAGATGAGTATCTAACCAAGGTCACACAGGTTAAGATCAATCTAGGATTTAAACCCAGAGTCTGTGCTCACTGATCTCTAAAATACATATATATATATATTCACACACACACACACACACACACACACACACACACACATATACATACACACAAATATATACAATACAGTATTATTAACTGTATTGGGGGGAGGGACTACTTCCTTTATAAAGTTCAAAATTCCAAATAAAGTCTATGAAAAATATGTGCCCCAAATTCTGCCACCACCTTCTGATACTCAGCAACAAATGATTTTCAAGTTTCTTCTCTGCCGTTTCATCTAAACACTTTCAAATCTGGATACGAGGTTCTGGTTAAACCCAAAAGGCACTGACACCTGACAGCACTTTGAGCTCATCAGACTTTGTGCACCTTGACTCAAAGGCTGTCACAGCAATCCCCAGAATGTATTTATTAGAACACTAAATAGCTCATAAGGAGAAAACAAGGCTGTGGTGATCAAAGATGTTTATTGAAATGCAGATATTAAATCATTAACATGTCTCCAGTACAGGACTTCTTAGAGCTTTTCATGTGCAAACAAGCATGTGAATCCCTGATAAAGGGGGGCTACTGAGGGGCATCTCCCTCCCTCTTTATTTGTGGTAGAAAATGTGGAGGGATGAGTGGTTAAGGCACACACTTTAGGAAACATTCTACTCATCTTACTGGAAATATATGCTTAGGGTGTATAATAAATACACCAATAATCTTAATATCATGAGTCCTTTTTTTATTTCAACTTCCATGATAGTTTAATACAACGCTTCCTTCTATTACCACTGAAAAGATGGACACGTTGAATGATTTTACCGCCTTGAGGTACGCAGCCTGGAGCACATGGTACAATTCTTTAGTGAAGTTACATCTATTTGAGCACTAAACATTGATGCTATTTTGGCTTTGTGCCACTGCCTCTCCTTGCTGAGGAAAGTTTAACCTTTGCACAAGAACGACATGAAGAAATCAAGGTGTATTTATTGATTTTTTTAAAAAAAAAATCAGTTCTGATCTAGGTGTTCAGTGAACACCTCTTTACACCAAGCAAAAGCAAAACCAAACAAACCCCCCAAATACCAGACATAGAGATGGAGACCGCTCTTCTTCCTCAGGCTAGATTCTTGCTAGATTCCAAAGCAAATTGTTCTCAGAAGATTCCTGGTGGCCCTGCACCTCTTTGCTATGCATAGTATTTTTTTTTTAATCCTCATCCAAGGATATTTTTCCATTGATTTTTTAGAAAGAGTGGAAAAGAGAGGGAAAGACAGAGAGAAATATCGATGTGAGAGAAACACATTGATTGGTTGCCTCCTGCATGAGCCCTGACCAGGGCCCAGGCCAGGGAGGAGCCTGCAATGAAGATACGTGCCCTTGACTGGACTTGAACCTGGGACCCTTTGGTCCGCTGGCCGACTCTCTATCCACTGAGCCAAACCGGCTAGGATGCTATGCATAGTATTTCTTATGAGATTTAAAGAAAGCACGATGGTTGTACATTTCTTGAGTGCCTTAGCAGGATTATCCTTCTGAAAAGTTCAAGAGACACACAAGCCAAACCACCTGGGGGAGGTTTAAGCATCAGTATTGTATTTGGATGTCCTCACAAATAGTCAGAAGGCGGACTGAAGTTACCCGGGGAGCGAGAACAGCAAACATCTGCCTTGTGACCCATTTGTAATCCATTTAAAAAGAAGTGTTCAGGCTGAGAGGCAAAGAATGAAAACATAAAATAAGTCAAACTCTTTCCTTTACCTACTGTGATTTTCCTATTGACACAATGTTCATAAAGGCACTTATTGGAGTGATGATTCTGATCCATTTTGCCTTCTCCCACTTGCCATTGTTGCTACTGTACTTGATTATATGTGCCTGCAGCTTAGAGTATTCCAGTAAAACAGGCCCTTTTAAAGCAAGGGGGGAAAAAAGTCATGTTGTTTTTTCTTATAGCACCTTCCAAATATTTTTACTATAAAATAAGTAAAGTACAAGAGAAAAGTGTCCAAATGACACTCCCCGAAAGCACCCTGAAAAGTATGCGAAATAATTCTGATTAGGCCGTGTGACTGTGCCAGGCTCCAAACAAGTCCTCATTCTGCCGTGACATCTGCCGAGCAATGCATCCATTGTTCTCTGGAATTTAATTCATTTTCAATTACTCCATCCAAATGATAAAACATGAGATGTGCTACACTCCAGGGGGAAAATGCAATGATTGTAGTGTGACCACAACTGTTCGCTGGGAAGCAACACAGCCTGCTCGAATGAGGCCCCGATTCTTGTCTTCCGAAAAACAGCTAGTTCAAGAAATGTGAGTGAAATCCTGTTAAATCCTGGAAGTACTGGCATCAACCATCTAGCCGACTCTGGGGTGGGCCATATGCAAAGTCTTCCCCAAATGTAGAGCAACAATCTTCGGAAGAGGAACTATTTCAAAACTAAAAACACCTTGGGTACTGACTGACTGTAAGATGTAATTTAATGTGTACTAACATCGTCAACAAATTATTTTACTGATCAAGGACTACTGCGCAGATGCTCCAAATCCAAAATATGGGAACTGCCTGTCTCAGACGTGCTGTGAAAGGTACCACACGTTGTACGCAGTCGGGAACACTGCCATCTGGAAACATTAGTGATTAGGAGTTTAAAGAACAAACAAAACAAAAATAAGATGACTCTTAGGAGAAAATACACACTATACACACATTAGAAATTATATCTCCTGTATGCCACATATTTAATATAAACCTTTGCAACAAGTTCAGATGAAACAAAAATCAAAGTTCTCAAAAAGTGAAAGATTAACTTAATCGCTAAAGAGTCCCCATTGCCCCAAACATCAGTATGCTTTTTATTTCTATGCAAAAGTAGGCTTTCCAACTGCTCAAACGATATGACATGATACACAAACCAATTTTCAAATCATGATGCCAGTCATCTTGCAATTTTAAAAAATGGTGTAAAAGATATTATGACACATTACACACACACACACACACACACCAATGACAACATGTGGCCTCTCCTAAAATAAGGACATGAAGACCTTTAAGTGCCGCAGGAAGGATGAACGTGTCACCCCTCCCTGCAATCCAGGTAGTTTCCTTTAATCCAATAGCAAATCTGGGCGTACTTGAGAGGCGTGATCCTCACAGCGACGTTGAAATCCTGTGGAGACCCATTCATGTCTACCCACTGGTGCCCTGAAAAGATGCCAATGATTTTTCGCTCCCACTTCTGCTGCGGTCTCTTCCACATCCTCACGTAGACCCCTGACCCACTGGCCCCGGGCTGGGCATCACACTGCTGGTAGAGCAGGTCATAGGTCTCATCTTTGACGTCGCAGAAGCGGTACACCAAGTTGCCCAGTCGGTCATTGTCATAACCAGAGAAGTGGATTCGGCCCCCCGGCAGCTGCTTGGCGGGAGGGCTCACCCCGATCTTCATGAACTTTCTCTTGTGGAGTTTTTTGAGTTCCAGGAGAGCATAGTCATAATCCATGCCAATGTCGTTGGCATTGCCCTTGATCCAACCTTTGGGCACATGGGTGCGTTTCACTCGGATCCATTGAAATTTCATCTTCTCGGGCACGGCTGCGCTGGAGTTCTTGGCCCCTCGACCATCTTTAACCTTGGGCTTCAGGAAGCCCACGCGGAGTTTCTGGGTTCCTTTCACGTAGGTTTTGCCATCGTGTATGCAGTGGGCAGCCGTAAGGACGTGCTTCTCTGACACCAGGGTGCCTGTGCAGCCTGTGGATAGCTTCACCGATGTCGAGAAGGGGTAGTTGAGCAGGAAGTCCTTCCCAAAAATGCTGAACCTGCTGTCGTAGCCGTAAATCTGCCGCTTCCTCCGGGACTTGCCCGAAGACTCGCCACCACCACTGCTGAGGACATAAATGCCCACCTGGGTCTCTGTGCGGCTGCCGTTGGCATAGAGCGTTTCATAAGACAGGTACTGCTTGACCTCTTCATAAGTGGGCAGTGGGGTTCCCTTATGACACTGGGGTCCACATGAGGAGGACACTTCCAATTTGGCTTCGGCCCCGAAGTCTGGCTTGGCTAAGTGGAGAGTGGACTGGGGCAAGATGACGGGGAGGCGGTAAGCAGGCCAGGTGGGTTTCCAGTGGGCTCCGGAGGGGCTCACCTGCCCGACAGCACAGAGAAGGAGGAGGAGCACGAGGAGGAGGAGGAGCCCTGGAATCCCCGCCATGCTGAGCACCACTCTCTGTGGGAACAAAGACAAGCGGGTCAGGAGGGCAAGGGGCCAAGTGCTGGTTTACTGCAGACGCAGTCAACGGCATGCCTGTCATTGTTTCATTTATATATGTGTAGACTTCAGAGAGAAAGGGAGAGGGAGCGACAGAGAGAGAATCATTGATTAGCTGCCTTCTGCACGCTGCCCCACTGGGGATCGAGCCCACAACCGGGGCATGTACCCTAACCGGGAATCAAACCGAGATCTCCTGGTTCATCGGTCGACACTCAACCACTGAGCCATGCCAGCTGGACTGTCATTGTTTCTAAGTCTGCAAACCCTCCACAGGAATCAGGGTGTGGAGAGGAATCCCGAGATGATGGTTTCACTACAATGCAAGGGCTTGGCCTTGGAACATTCCCATGGCCTGGTGTCCAAAACCAAGTCGGGTGATCATTCCCTTCTATGTTGAAGATGCCCCTGAGGATGGCCCACTGCAGGGCAGTGAGCGTAGGGTCATCAATCCCCAGATGAACTGATGGACCAGCCTCAATTTCCGGGTAATTTTGAGCCTTCTTTGTGCTTCAGACTAAACCTTCGTGCCTTTCTTTCCTCTCATTCTCATTAAAGCATGAACTTGGAGCATCTACAGAGCAACTTGCTCACGCAGAGAGTAAATTTAAATTCCTCAGCTTGCTGAGTGACACGGCAGAAGGAGGGATAGCTCCACAGTGTTACTCGTATTAGGACCCTCATCGCCTCTAAATACTGGGTGCATTTCGAAGGATATAAGACTTTTGCGTTTTTTGTGTGTGTTTCTTTGTTTTTTTTTTGCTTTGAATTTAGAACAACCTTAACTATTATAGATTTAGCACGACTTTTGCGTTTTTTGTGTGTGTTTCTTTGTTTTTTTGCTTTGAATTTAGAACAACTTTAACTATTATAGATTTAGTATCAGAGTAGTCAGGCCTCTAACATATAAAATATTTCTTCTTCCTATAGGTTTTGTCTTATACCAGCAGGACCTTAGTCAAAGGTCGATCGCATCATGACTGTCACTGTTGGTTACTTTTTCAGGCCTTTGTATCTATGGTCCCAGCTAGTCTAAATGCCTTGAATTTGGGCCTACGCTAGCACTCGACACCGATTTATTTATTTACTGTGTGCATGAAAGACTGAGCGAATGATTGGCATGGCTCAAAAAAATCCTGTTTTTGAATGATACCTGCTGAGCACTAATGACAGAGATGTATGAGGGTGATGTGGTAGCTCAGAGAAAGGCCATGAAGTCAGCTTTGGGAGTAAGAAGAACAGGGGAGGGGTTCCAGAGGAGGTGAGGCTGGAGATGGGTGCTGAAGCCGAACAGAAGTTACATCACAGAAGACAGAGTGAAGGGGCCTCTTAGAGGAAACAACAGTTTGTGAGGACAAGGAGTCCTGCAACAGGGCACATCATTTCAGGAATCACGCTTAGCTCCGCAAGGGTAGAACAGAGAAGTGACAGACATCACAGAAGACAGAGTGAAGGGGCCTCTTAGAGGAAGCAACAGTCTGTGAGGACAAGGAGCCCTGCGACAGGGCACGTCATTTCAGGAATCATGCTTAGCTCCACCAAGGGTGGAACAGAGAAGTGACAGAGGCAACAGGCAAGAGCTGGATTGTGAAGGGCTGAGTCTAGGAGATGAAGGAGTTTGGATTTCATCCTGAAAGGTATGTTTAAACCCTGAGATCAATCACCCCACAAGAAAAACAACAAGAAAAAGAAGATGGGAAGTAGAACTTTCCCAGATGTCGAAGCATCAGTCGGTTTTGAATGGCTCTGAACCTTCTATTCAAGGGAAGCTGACTAACAGGTGAGGTAATTCATTCATGCTCAGACATCCCAAAACTAGGACAAGGAGGGGTTAGGTCTCAAGAGGCTAGTGGAATGTAGCAGGAGTCAGAAGGAAACTGTTCCATTATTCTCACCCTCTCCCTCTTTGGAAGTACAGACCCATTTGCAATTTTGGGGTGCCATTGAGCTAGCTGATCTAGTCCAGCTGAGCATGCCAGTCCATATCCCCATTATCCACACATGGTATTTCTAAAAATGTGGGTGCCCCACCCACCTCTGGGATCCTTGTGCTTGTCTTTCTCCCCTCTGTTACACTGGATGGTTGGGTATCATCCAGTGTACCAGAAGGTTGCCAGTCTAATTCCTGGTCAGGGCATGTGCCCCCGGGTTGTGGGCTCCATCCCTGGTGGGGGTGTGCTTGTCTGATTCCACTTCTGTCAGGGCGGACAGGGATGGGAAAGGAAGGCAGGAGGTCCTGGAAAGCCAGTTCCTTGGGGATTCCTGATTCCTTGAAACTGCTTCTCTCCATTTTTTCAAATAGGAAGGATCCATGGGCCCTTTTGTGGGCAGGAACTACATCTGATTATTTCTCTAAATCCTTTAAATCATGGGGTGCATGTGCACAAATGACTGAAAGTTCTTTAACCAAAGAACTACATGCATATATGCATAGCCCGTATCACTGACAATAAAAAATAAACTAAAAAAAAAAGATGAAAGTTCCAGGTAGACAAGGCAGGGGGTGCTAAGGCTAGTACAGGCCAACTTAATAGGTGGGGTAGGTGTGGTGAGGATGACCATGTAGACTTCAGGGGATGGCTCTGTACCTAATTGCTCCCATCTCCTGGGCGAGGACCCAGCTCTTGGGCATACCTAGGGCTTGGACAGCCTTTTCTCTATGTAAGTTGCTGTCTAGGTGACTAAGTACCCCCACACCAGAATCCCTGCCAAGTGTGATATGTACTAGGAGGAATCATGTACCTCCCACGAGGCTGTATCTTGGGCCCCGAGACACCACCCCCTCCTTCCTTCGACTAATGTGGAGAACGTTAATGCCGGCTAATGTTGAGCAGCAGATGTGGTAGGCCAAGTGTTACTTCAGCTAGTCTTAAGAAAGAAAACACAGACTCCAGACAGAGGTGCAAGCTGCCAAGTATTCCTGTTTTCAAAATATAATTTTTAGGGGAGAGAGAGAAAGGAGGAGATGAGATCTTATTATGCTATGTATTATCATAAGTTGTCAATAATATTTTTGGTGTGCATGATGAACATAACAGTGTTCATAAAATATGCTCATATTATTATCTAGATCATGCATCTTCAAACCCCAAACCTGAAATTTGCATGTTAACTGGATGCTGGGAATAGAGAGTTTGAATTATCTACTGCAGCAGAATCGCTCCAGTGGCGTTTGTCTTTAGCTTCATCCATTTGTCCAAACACTGAAATAGTCCTTTGGCAAGGATATCGGGGAAGAGAACAGTAGGAAAGAGTCTGGAACTAGGATCCATCTAGGAGCCTTGCATTCATGAATTAACCCCCTCTCAGGCAAAATTAACTCTAATTTCATTTTTCCAAGTGCTTTGCCTATAGTAAACCCCTGTTTAAAAAATACTTTGCCCTGGCTGGTGTGGCTCAGTTGATTGGGCATCATCCAGTGCACAGAAGGTTGCTGCTTTGATTCCTGGTCAGGGCACGTGTCCCT
Organism: Myotis brandtii; assembly: GCF_000412655.1. NCBI lineage: Eukaryota > Metazoa > Chordata > Mammalia > Chiroptera > Vespertilionidae > Myotis > Myotis brandtii. Next base: position 599,114 of record NW_005367874.1, on the reverse strand, counting down.
AGGTTATGGGCCCCATTCTCAGTGCAGGTGTGTGCAGGAGGCAGCCTATCAATTTATTGCTCTCACATCAATGTTTCTCTCTCTCTCTCCCTCTCTCCCTCCCTCCCTCCCTCCATCCCTCTCCCTTCTTCTCTCTCTAAAAACCAATAAAAAATGTAAAAGAAAAAACCTTCAAAGGCCTTGAAGCATGACCATACCTCTCTTTGTTGTTGATTTTTCAAAGTCTGTCTTTCAAAAAGAAACAATGTTTTTACAAGTCAGTTCATGAGAGTTAGTGGGTATGGAGAAATTAGAACAAGACTTTTCCTGAGTGTGAGCGCTGGGCAGTTAGCTAGGCCCTCTCACTAGCCACAGCTTCACTCCAGCCTCTTGACATAGGATCAAATTTATTCTTCAGCAAAATGATGGATGACTAAGCCAAGAACGTCTAGGATAACTTACAAATCACTTACAAATCAGTGCTGCTAGAGAGGGCTAAAGAGTGAACCAAAGAATATTACTATTCTAGACAGAGTATTATCTAATGAGTATTAGATAATATTACCAATTCAGAGTCCTTACAAGTTAAATTCTGGGCATTCAGCCAGTTAAGGAGTCTGCCATCTATAAGAACTGCAAAACCACAGGGCAAGGTGAAGTTCTAATCTAATACCTTAGAAATAAACTTTTTCAATACCTCAAAAACCAGGGATTCTATTAGTTTGAAACATTGTTTACAAGTTCCCTATATTATTACTTAAATTTATTAACTTGTGGGGTACAACCTTGTTCTGACATTTCCTACCTTTTAAAAATACATATATTGATTTCAGAGAGGAAGGGAGAAGGAGAGATAGAAACATCAATGATGAGAGAGAATCATTGATTGTCTGTCTCGCAGTCCCCACACTGGGGACCGAGCCCACAACCCGGGCATGTGCCCTGACCGGGAATCAAACCATGACCTTCTGGTTCATGCTCAACCACTGAGCCATGCCGGTTAGACTGACATTTTCTATCTTGATTAAAGTTTCTATGTAACTCTAAAAGCTATAAAACTGCATTTAAAAAAAATTTAATTCAGATTTAGAAATTAATGCAGCTCAAATTATTCTGCATTGAATCATTAAAAAAAACAAAACAAAACAAAACAAAACAAAAACCTGATCCGAAATTGGGAAATAAAGTTGTGTGCACTCAGGTCCTCAGATGGGTTTAAAATTGACATCATATTGAAGTTCTAACTTCATAAATTGTCCACTCCTTTACCTAATGTGTGTTTAGGGTGGCTTAAAAATTGTTATGAATATAGGTGATATCACTCTCTCTCCCTCTCTCTCTTTTTTTAAAGAATAGTTTATTGATTTTTAGAGAGGAAGGGGAAAGAGAGAAACATTGAACAGCTGTCTCCTGCACACACGCGCCCTCCCCCGCACTGGGGATTGAGCCCACAACCTGGGCATGTGCCCTGACCAGGAATCCAACCAGCAACCTCTCTGTGCACGGGATGTCGCCCAGCCACACTGGCCAGGGCACCAGGTGATCTCTTTAGTCTTCTCAGCGCTGGTCTTTTCAGGTCTAGGAGTCTCTAATTTTATAATTTTCTAGGGTCACAAAAGTCCGGGGCAGGCGCTATGCTGTTCACAGATAGCATCTGTGCAGCCAGCCACAGCTCAGGCAGGGGCTTTCCTTTAGGAAACTCTGGAGGGTGGGGCATTGGGGAAAAGAAAAAGGAAACTTTACCATGTTAATCCCTTGCTTATCTGGGTGACAAGATTTCCCTGATCAGTCATCAAAGAAAGCAAAGGCCTCCAGCAGAGGGCGGCTTTCAAGAATGGAAGGAAGGATGTCTGGGTGTGAATGCTCTCAGGAGACTGGGAACTGACCTGCTGCTTGCTCCCCCGAGGCCCTCACACCTTCCCCAGGCACCTTCCCCATTAATCACACACCAAGGAGAACGGTGATGCTTTAAAATCAGGTAGGTGGCTTTGCATTAATTTCTCGACTCGCCTGATTATAGAATAATTCCCCAGGAGACAAATAATCATTGTTTCCATTTTTATCAGCTCTAGGTAAGCCTGTGCCATGCCCAGTTATTTAAATAGAAACACTCTAGAATGTAAACAGATGTAATAAAAACATTCATAAGCTCACCGCTGGAAAGGTAACTAAATGGGTTACATAACTTTAAGTTCTCTCTTTACATATGAATCACCTTACCCTTACAGAACTGTCTGGAAAATGCACACCTTGAACAAGGAATGAAGATGTCCAAGTCTTACCTGATTGTATCTAAATCTGGATGAAGAAAATTCAGGTTTACAACATTTCGTTTTTAAGAATAAGCCTTTGTTCAGGATAAGAATCCCTCATACACATATTTATGTTTTAAAGTTCTCGGCTAAGTATGTTCGTGCATCGCTTCACCCAAATGGCAAAGCAGAATGGAAAATTGAGGTAGGCAAATATTTTCTCACCACGCTTGGTAATAGAGAAACTGTTTTCCTTTCCCAACTCTGTATACTGACTCACAAGCGGATTACACAGTCCCCGCTCCATCACTCACTGTGAGCCACTGTCCCGCTGCCCACTGTCGAAATATACGCATCCCTCATGAGGACGTGGCCACTTCAGGAGCTCACTACTAACCTTACGGTGAGGGAACAACTCGCATTATCAGATGTGCAAACAACACTCATCCCCTTGGAGACTGGGTCCAAGACTGCTCTCTTCTAGTTCTGCACCTTAGACTTCAAAACTGCAGCAACACAGGCCTCCTCCAGAGGGCACGTGTTTGGGAGAAAGCTACAACTCCTATAGCAAGTAAGTGCTGGGAGGGAAAATCTACTCCGAGGACAACGTGTAAACTATTGCACAACGGATGAACTCCTGTGACTACTATACACAGTTATGACAGAAAGAAACAGTGGGAAAGTTGGTGAAGATAGAGGTTTTGGACACCAGTTGGAAGCATGAACAAAGGGTTTTCCATGGAATCTGTGGCCAGGGACACTGAACAGTGAAACCAGACTAATTCCTAAAGCAAATACCTAAAAATGAACAAAGCTCTGTAGCCAGGCTTGCTCTCATTTTCCAAAGTCTCCGAATCTGTTAAAGGAAAACAGACCTGATCGCATAATGGCTTAAGAATTACAGTCCCGTACAGGAAAGAAATGCAGGGCATTTACAAGTGCAGCCACCCTAAACATAATCTTGTGGGCAATAGAAGCTTAACTTCTCTATCAGATTTTAGGCAAAATGAACTACCCCAGTGACCGGGGACAAACCTGGCAGCAGTACAAGAACAGAGTGTATAAAACTGTCAATGGTGAATCCATGAGAAACAAATCCACCCTCCCCACCCCAAGTCAGTGGGAGTTACGCCTGAATAATGCCGGGTGAATTGAATCCTAAGGGATCTATGAGAAGAAACATGGAGAACCTGAGACTCTGAAACAAGGCAGAGCGGGCCCAGCAATGTTCCCAGACCCACTAATGGCCTCCTTGGCATTTATGCTGCGGATGGAAAAATGCGCCCACCATTCACCATCTACCTGAATAAGTTGTCGGTGTTACAGAATGAGGTCCATATTAGTTACCTTGGAAGAATGCTTCCTTTGCAGTTCAGGCACAGGAAGGGATGAAAACGTACCTCTTGACTTTATATGAGACAAGCACAAGAGAAACAATGTATTGAAATGCAGATGGTGTGCATATGATCACCAACACTTCCACAAGTAGAGAGAAGGGCTTTCTGTGGCATTTCCCAAGTGCCTACTCCTCACTCCCCCTCCTATGCACTCCTGCCTAACAGAGACGTCTTGCGAGACAGCCGTAAGTCTATTTTGAATGCCCTTAGGCACAAATAGGACCCTGGAGCAAGTGCAATAAATATCCTGATATTAAGTTGGCATTCGGCTTTTGGCCACAGCTGCCTTCAGACTATGAATTTAACTCCTTCTCACACCGCCACTCGTAAAAACGATTCTCACTTTGGCCTATCTGATCCTAAAAAGTGCTTGGGGGGACCCCCTCAAGTTCAATTTCAGGAGCTGAAAGAAGTCAGCCCCATGCCAACACTAACCGGGAGCTTTCCACCCCCTACGGGCTGTTTCAGAAATCTCCTGGGTGTCGCCCAAAGGGCAATAAAACAAACAGGATTTTTATCAGCTCTTTTCTGGTGAAAGCAAACCAAATTTGTACTCTGACGGGGAGTGGAGGTTTTCCTGCACCTACACAGTTCTCCCTCCTCTTTTAAGGCACTTTTTAAACTTTTTCTCAAACTTTTATTCCTAAGTTACCTCGTGATGGAGGACCACAGGCGGAAGAAGTCTTTGCTTTCAACAACTAGTTCACAGACACTAGTTTCTTAGGGAAGCACGGGTCCTTCACTAAGGCTCCGGAGGAACGGTCCTAGTCCCCAGCCCGTGTCCACTGCCCTGTCCTTGCTCGCTAAGGTGCGTTCACAACCACGTGCCCAGGGTTAAACTTTAATGTTCAGATCTTGGTGGAACATACACACGCAAAACTCAAGGGGAACAAGTAGTGGCGGTTGTGGTGGGTGTAGGAGGTGGGGTGTTGCCACCCGGGGGAGAGCTTGCCCAGAGCCGGCTCTCTCCACTCCCACTCCCACCAGGCATCCCAGACAGCAGTGTCTTCGGAACCTTCTTTCCCCGCCCGCTTCCCGGGTGACAGTGGGTGAATCCAAGTGCCCAGCAGCGCCCGAGCCTCCGCGGACTTCTTCCTGCCGCGGGCCCCAG
>NW_005367874.1:583039-593795 GCF_000412655.1 Myotis brandtii | reverse complement strand
CCAGGACCCTTGCGCCTTCACCCTTCCAACACCGCTCCCCCCCGGGGCGGGGGGCTGGAGTGCGCTGCCTACTCGCAAAACTCATTACCTCTCCTCCCCCCAAATCCACCGAGCTGGGGACCTGGATCACACCTGGCGCACAAGGAAGCCCCTCTGCCGATGTGAAGAATTGGCGAAAAGCCGTGCGCTCCCCACCCCACAAGCACCTTTGAGAGATTTTAGGTGACGACCAAGTTCCTCCCAGCTTCGCCCCGTTTCTCAGGTGCCTGCAAGGAACGGAACCCCGCATTCTGGTGACGCGCCCACCAATGCTTTGTCTCCCCTACAGCACCCAGTGTGGTGCGTGGGGACCTGAGCGCGCACAGCAGGGGCAACTTAAGATGCTAGCTGGTGAGCCCGCGGGCTCAGCTCTTTGTCGCTGCACCGGCTGGTGGAGCCACCTCCTCGCCCAGTGGGCCGGCTTCCCAAAGTCACTCCAAGTGGCCCACAATTCAGTCTTCCTCTAACCAGGTGGGTGACTTTGCCCTTTAAGAACCTAGTGGTAGAGCCTTCCTGTTCTCTCCCAAATACATCAGAATTTTATTTAAATGGCCATTTACTGAGCGCCTCTCGGAACCAGCTTCACATATAAGGCCACTGTGGTGAAGGAGATGCAGGTTACCAGTGTTTCACAGCTAAGGAACCGGGGGTTTACAGAGGGTGAATGACTTGCCCCAAAGCACAGAGGCCACGTGTTTTTTTTTCTATCAAGTCTGGTAGCCTTTCTATCCCCCATCAAAGCCTGCTTTCAAAAAGAGAGGGCCTAACATACCATTTCACACCAAAGTGTTAATGACATAGCTAAGGCGTTTGCGTTTGTAATCTATTTTAAATAGGAAAGCCCCCAAATACATGTTATTGTGTGGTGTTTCTCAAATGTAAGAGAAACCCATATTCTCCGCTATTGTAAGGGCAAAATTTTCTTAGACCTCCTCAGTATTGGTTTAAATTATTTTCTTTAAAAATGTTGCATATAGATATATACACATATAACCAGATATAAGCTTAAGTTACAGCTTTTGAACAACTCTGGAATAAGTCCAAAACAAATTTATAAATAACATAAAATCCTCCTCCCAGAACTATAAAATTTGAGTTAGTAATGTTTACTCAACTACTAGCCTTACGTGGTACTGACTGCCTAGGTCGGGTCCATTTGAGTTCTGTGTGGCTCTCCACTGTAATGGTATATGAAGTGCCCTGCATTGACCCAATTTTCTCACCTTTTTCCTGTTCCAGCGATCACACCTTTCCTCACGCCCTGTGTCATTGTAATACAGCATTGACTCTAACACATCATTTAGAGATGAACTTTGTGCTGTTCCTTTGTTATTAGCATCAGAACTGAAGTGGGAACTCTTGGTGTCGAGGCCTGGCACACAGAAGCACTGAAATCAGGAACAAGTACTTGGTATCATTCACTTGTTATCATAAATAGGAAAAAATTACATGATGAATCTTCAAGAGTCTGGAGCACCCAACTGGAGAAACACCATTAAAAGCCAAGTACTTAATAGAGGAGCTGAGGATGGAATTGGAAGGAGGGAGAGAAGGGACAGAATTCCCAACTGTGCTCCAATTGTATTAGCTTTACTCCAATTCAACAAATATTTACTTAAGCACACATTACCCATACAGCATTGTGCTGGGCTCCAAATGAAAAAGATGGCCACAGGAAGACAGAACAGGACATAAATAAAAGGCATTTATTGGCATTCAACTGTGGGAGCACCACTCCAGGCTCTTCCACTTCTTGGCTGTGTAGCTTTTGGCAGAACCTTTCTGTGCCTCAGTTTCCTCCTCTGTAAAATGAAGACTACCTCATAGGGTCGTTGGAAGAACTGAGTGAATTAATACACATAAAATGGTTAACACACTGCCTGGCACAGAGCAAGCCCTCAGTAAATACTGGCTATGTTATGTCTGTTATGCTACAAGAACGTCCCTTAGCTCCGTCTTGCAGCATACCCCGGCCCACTTTGACATTCATTAAAGCTCCTTTGTCCTGGCAGCTTTAAAAATAACATTGCAACCAAGTTAGGGAGGAATAATCATGGAGAACAAAGTAATTATTGCCATCATTCAGAGTCAGAAACTGAGACACCTAAGGGCCCAAAAGCACATCTCTCCCCTATCGCCATTCCCACAGCTGGTCTCAGGCCTATTGGCCCTACCCAGGCAGGAGCTCTCCCTACAGATGACCCAGGGGAGCCCAGGGCTTGAACAAGCACCACAAGCTTCTGTTGTTTCCTGGAGCTGTCAATAGTAAAATGAGAGGATACTATGTGGCTCCAAGGTTGTCACTGTGATTGCCGTAAGGACAACGTTGAGGACAGATGTATAGGGTACTTTGACCTCCAACAGAAACACCCTGTGTAAATAGCAGGTATCCTTTACTTTCCTTTTTGTATTTGCTCACTCCTCTCCCTAAATAACAAAATAAGAAAACCAAAATCCTCACTGCTTCTTAAGGATTAAATTCAACTCCATAATTGTAATTCTCAAATACTTTCCATATGCATAGCAATTGAATGCAGCCAATCAATGTTTCTCTCTCTCTCTCTCTCTCTCCTCTCTCTCTTATACCCTAGCTTGTTTGGCTCAGTGGATAGGGCGCCGGCCTGTGGACTGAAGGGTCCCAAGTTTGATTCCGGTCAGGGGCACATGCCCGGGTTGTGGGCTCGACCCCCAGTGGGGGGCGTGCAGGAGGCAGCCAATCAATGATTCTCTCTCATCATTGATGTTTCTATCTCTCTCTCTCCCTTCCTCTCTGAAATCAATATAAATATATTTTTAAAAAAGCAATAAAAAACATTTTTTAAAAAATTCATTCAGGTCAAGGCTCATACATTTACTTAGTGCCAGCTCTGTATAAGGTGACTGTATAGGGGCAAATAATCATCACTTTTAGGAAATTATGCTACAAATACAAACAAAGCAAACTCAACGATAGGAGAAAGTGAGATAAGGGCTGGGTCAGGCTACAGCTAATGAGCACTTAGGCAGGGGTGAAGGCTCCTATAAGGTGGTAGAATTTGAGCTGAAACTCAAAGGAGGAAGTTTGAGCAAGGTTTGAACAAAGATCTCATTGGTTCCTCCACTGTAGAAATGAGAAAATCAGTGGGTGAATGAAAGGGGTAGAACAAGGATTGGATTGTAATTATGGCTGTGTTTCCTGAATACATAGTATGTGCCGTGTAGTGTGCAGGTAATCTTCAAGGCAAACAGAAAACTGGAGACTATGATTATCTCCATTCTGCAGATGAGGAGACTGAGGTTCAAAGTAGTTTAACAGGATAGTCAGTGTTTTGCAATGATGACTTCTGCTCAGTCTCTTCCACTCTTTTATCAGGCTCCATTTCGTATTATATTGCTACCCAGACCTGCCTTTTCTCACGTTTATAGTAAGAAGGTTGCTGATGTCTTTGAAGCTCTAAACATCCTTTTGATTCTATCTTGCTTTTGTTGTGGTTGTGCAATCACTTAGTAATGACCTATTAAATGGCCACAGGGCAGGAGATGGGACTGAAAGATAACTGGAAACAGGGTGGCAGGGCAGTGAGAGATTCAGTGCCAACTCTAAACTGCTAAACTCAATTTCAGTGCTTACTTTTCTTTCTTTTTTTAAAATTGATTTCAGAGAGGAAGGGAGAGGGAGAGAGAGATAAAAACATCAATGATGAGAGAGAATCATTGATCGGCTGCCTCCTGCAGGCCTCCTACTGGGGATCGAGCCTGCAACCCGGGCATGTGCCCTTGACTGGAATCAAACCCGAGGCCCTTCAGTCCGCAGGCCGACACTCTATCCACTGAGCCAAACCAGCTTGGGCATCAGTGCTTATGTTTCATGAGGCCAAGATCTATATGCAGCTTCACAACTTGTCAGTTTGAAAGTTATCAATCAATGAGGATTATTGTGAAGGAGGTAAAATTACATATTTAAAAATCATTTCCACGTGGTTTCATTTCCATGATACTATAGATCTAGTGGGTTACTTAGTAAGTAAAGGGGTTTTCAGCACCATGTAGTGAGTGTAAAGAGAAATGGGCCAAGTGAGCATCCCTACCATGGGGGCCTTGGGTAGCAAAGAACGGGAATCTAATCTAGAATTCTGACTGACTTGGATTCAATTTAGAATTTATATAGTTGCTGGGTGACCATGGGCAAGTTTCGCACCTCACTTTTCTCATCTATACAATGGAGCTAATTGAGGGCTGTTTTAAGGACTCCTTGAGTTACTCAGTACAAAAAGCACACAGCACCGGGCTCAGCACAAAACAAATTCCAAATTGGCATTACCCATTGTTAATATTATTACTACTACTACTACTGTCAGTGCTCAACAAATGTTTTAAAATTTGTTGAATGAATTAATCAAATTGTTACAGTATCAATGCCAAAAAGTTTAATCCGGGCTTTCTAAGAAAAAATTATCTCTTGTTCAATCCCAGATCTTCTTGTCATAGGTCTGGTCTATAGGCAACAAAGTGTTTCTTAGTATCAAATTTAGGAAATATTACAAATTCAAATGGGAGCCAGGATTGTATTTTTTGTCTTCTAATCTCCACTGATGGTACTATCAGTTCTTTTGCTCAATAAACATCTATTGAACCACTAATATTGTCAAGTCTATATATTTGTCAACGTTTTAAGGGCAAAGCCAGATTTTATTTTTTGATGGTAGCTTTAAAATATTACACAGTAAAAAAATAAAACTACAACAAGCTTCCATAATTTAAAAAAAACTAACACAAAGAACCACCAAAAAAACCCCAAACAAACCAAAACCACAAAACTTTACAGCACTTAATTTTTTAAAAAGTATTTGTATTGCACTTAAAAACCTTTTAAAATTTTCTGTTTTTGTTAAGTATAGACCTTTTATTTTAAGTGTTTGGAAATAAAAGTAGTACACTCTGAATATAAAAATGTGAAGGTATAATATATAAAAGCTTAATATATAAAGTAGTTGTATAGTTAAATTGTCATACGTGGTACCTTAAAAAAAGACTGCCCATCAAAGAAAGCTTTATTCTAATCCTACTTAAAAGAATATAACATCTAAAATTATTAGGAAGAAAAGCAGGTTTTGGCACCAGCCATTTCCTGTATACTGTGAGCATTATTTTAAACTGAAAAATTAGAAACATTTTGAAATAACTGTGTTTCTAATTTTCTCTGGTTTAAATGAGAGTCTCTGGAGGCCAGAGCTGGACTTCTCTGATGTACTCTAATTTGCATACTGGATCTCATGATCAAGAACAAGAGAGAAAATACTTTTTTTTTTCCTTTAACTTAAGGAGAAGCAGCAGAGCTACTGGCCTTGAAATAGACTTTAAAAACCTTTGGACATTCTGTTTACATTTACACTATAAAAATTACTACCAAATCTCTATATCTTTAAAAGGCATTTTTAGAATGTCCTTTTGTTTTTAATTTATGTTTATATTTATCCATAAGTATTGGATTCTCTTTTCTGTGTTATAAGGGTTAAGCTTTTATGCGGTTAAATATGGGATCTGGATATTCAAATTTAGCATCTTTTATGAGGTGTCTTCTCCTTTTTCCGCAGGCAAATTCTACTCATATTCAAGCTCTCCTTCAGTGCTAGAGATATAAGTCTATTCTCTGTGTTCCAGAGAATTGTATTGAGATTATATCTTACATTGTAGTTATATATTTAACCATTCAACCTCTAGTGGTCCAGAGTTCTTTATGAGCAGGAACTCTGTCTTGTTCTTCTTTCAAATCTTTATGGTTGTCTAGTCGGTATAGATTTTTAAATATGTATAATTATTGTCTGGTCTTATAATCTTGCAGAGAGCCTGGTTCATTTTAATGAGCTTAAAATATCAGAGCTGAAATAATTTAGCTGGCCAGCCACTAGGAACAGAGCACATAGTATATGAAATTTTACCGCTGGGGCTCCAATATTTTCCCAGATGTGAACCCCAATTTCTGTTTGATGCCCATTGACCATTCTTTCCTTATGGACCATGTCAAAATTTTCACTTGGCCTGTAATTGCATTTCACTGTTCATGCCATGGCTGCCTGATGGCACTCTAGGCATAATTTGTCCATGACTGTGACATTCCCACCGACTCTCTGCAGAACCCTTGGAACATACTCTGGCTGCCACAGGGTGTTCTGAATCACTCTGCCGGGATTCCCAAGGAGTGTAGATCCTATTGGACAATATGTGTTTCCCAAACCCTGTTTCCTCCCACATTGTGAAAGATGTTAATAGACCATCCATGGAAAAAAAAGGTAGTCAAATATGCACACTGACCTTTCAAATGCTCTGAGAAGTCTTGAGTAGAGAAACCTGCTTTCAAGGGCATGTACCTTGGTTGCGGGCACATCCCCAGTAGGAGGTGTGCAGGAGGCAGCTGGTCGATGTTTCTCTCTCATCGATGTTTCTAACTCTCTATCCCTCTCCCTTCCTCTCTGTAAAAAAAAATCAATAAAAATATATTAAAAAAATATGCACACTGGCCTTTCAAATGCTCTGAGAAGTCCTGAGTAGAGAAACCTGCTCAAGTTCATTGATCTCAATGATATCCAATCAATTTTATTTGACTGTGGACTCTCCCTTCCCGCCCTCCCCAATGTGGTAGCAACATTTCATAGGACATCGGAGTTCTATAGAGTGCAGTTTGAGAAACACCATCCCTAAGCTTACTCCACTTCCGGGGCTGACCCACTTCAGCTCCCGACATGTGGTGTGTGCTTTTATTGCCTCAGTACTTTTGCTCCTATTTGAAACTCTTTCCTTCGTATCCACTTGTCTCAATTCTACTCATTTTTAAAAAGCCTAACAATGTCACATCCTCAACAAAGTATTTTTGTTGGCCTTTGATTTCCCATTTCCCATAACACTTTCTACAACTTCCTCATGGCTCTTGTAATTTCATTTATTTTATTTTCAGTTTACTTTTTCCCTCTCCTACTACTGAATACTGTGGTTTGAATCTCTGATCTGCACCTCTTTTGCTAGCTGTACTGGTTTGGGTCTTGACAGGAACTCAATTTTTCCTTGATTGGTTCAAATGAAAGACTTTCATGAAGTCATTACTTACAGAGGTGAGGACAGGGCTGAGAGAACAAACAAGAACAGAGAGGCCTGAGGTCTAGCAACATGGGGAAGCCATCACTACCGTTAGGGCAGAAGTGGAAGGGGGAGATGCTATAGAAGGGCCCGGTGATGAGTGTAAACGCAGTGGCGGGCTTCTGCAGCCAGGGGCTGTGGGGTCCAGGGAGGGATGCAGCTACTGCGAGGGATCCAGTGCCGAGGAGGGAGGGAGTGGGAAAGAAACATCCCGACTTTGCCTTCCACCCTCTGATCTCTGGAGCTTGCCAAGTCAGCTCAAAAGGGAGCCAGGTTGGCTGTCTGCAAGGCTCAGCCTCCCGGGCACAGAGCAGGGCAGTGAAGGGTGGAGAATTGCTGGGCGGGAGGCAGATAGAGAACAGCCAGCACACAGGGAAAGCCTCTGGGTCGTCGTTTGCAAAATAGGATGGTGACAATACCCTCCTGCTAGGGTTATAGTGAGGATGAAATTAGGAAATGCATCAAAATATCAATATGCCATATGGTGCCTGCTTCTCCAATCATGTTAGCTCCCATTTTTACTATTATTATTATCACTATTATTATTACTATTGCTATAGCAACTCTATGGATAGCTATAAGTATAAAAGCTCATTGAGGAAAATATCATGTACTGGTTATTTTGTAGCCCTTACACATCCAGCACAAAACCCCACTCATCAGAGCAAGGCCCCAAAGGGACGGCATTTTGTAGACCATAGGGAGCCCTTCGGGCAGAGATAACAGGGAGGCTCCCTTGGCTGTTTTGACCAACATCTGCAGCCAACCTGACCTTGAAAACACCCAACAATGAGCTGAATTTGAGACTTACGTTTAGTTTCCAGCAAATTGCTCGGACACCAATGAGACATGGCCGGAAGCCTCTGGTTTCCCCCACCTCGGTGGAAGGGAGGGGTCCTGAAAAACAAGCCAGCTCCCCAGGACTCCCACCTGCAGCCGTCCCTGCGAAGGGCAGTGATTTCTCATCATTTGAAAGCCAAGTAAGGACAACCAGCCCAAGGGTGAAGCAGGAAGGCTTGTATCTACAGAAGCAATTTGCTTCCTGCTCTCTCAGCCCAGTCACCTGTTTTCTTTTAAACACAGGATCACCTGGCTCCTGCTGCCCTGGGTACACAGACTAGGGAAACCACAAGAATAACCATCCGTGTCCCTTTCCACTTCAAAGTCTGCAGAAGGACTGGAGCCAGCTCTCCGCCTGACACAGAGGAGGCTGAGTGAGAGCGCCCTTCCCCAGGAACGGTGGGGGGAGGTGGACTTACCCACGTGAAGGCAAGTGGCTGTCACTGCTGGTGGCCGCAGGTGCCGTCCACTGCCGCCTGTGCTCTTAGGGGAAGGACAGGTTCGGAGGGTGACAGCTCTGGGGAGCCTGTCACCCTGACAGGGCAATAAAGGTCACGCTGGGAGGAGATTCCAGTACTGACACCAGCAGCTGCAGGTGGGACCTTCCTTCAGGGAGGAGTGACATTTTATCCGGGTTTTCGGCAGACTAAAATTAGTGGGAAGACACGAGATCCTGTGGTGTCTGCAAGTCGTTGTTCCATTATTGTCTTGTCCTAAAAAATCAAGGCAGAAGCCAAGACTGTTAATAAACGCCTCTGAAGTCACCGTGTCCATGAGCCTCACACTCTCTGAGGGCCCTGCTGGCTTTGGCTGGAGCACACAGATGTTGTCTGTCTTTCCCCAAGGCTGGCTGGGGCCCTGTTTGGACAACAGTGTGCAGCCAGAGTAAGGGCATCTTCTCCAGATGAGCAGTGGGTCCACTCCATCAAACAGAGGGATAAGAGGTGACCAAGTAGTCTGGGAATTATGCTGCTGATAAAAATTAGCTCCCCCTAGCAACTATGACACCATCCAAAAGGACATTATATATATTTGCTTTAAAATGTTGAAATGAAAAAGGCATTTGGCTCTAATCCAAGAAGATCCAGGAAGGCCCAACCCAGTCCTAAACCACTATGACCTCACAGTTGTATAAATAGCATATTGGTAAAGTGAGGTTATCCAAGTTATCTACTCTTTCAGAACAAGAGATGGCAATCTCTCTCTCTCCTTCTGTCTTTTTTTAACAATGCAATAAAATTGAACTATTAAACCCTTAAGACCCTTTCTGCAGAAAAATTAAAAACAAATAAATGACAAGTCTTTGATTTGTTAGACTGCCCTTTGAAGGGTTGGTTGCTGACTTCAAGGCAAATTCCAGTCTTGGTAGCAGCCCCCCAACCTCGGCTTCAATCGAAATTTTATTATCAACTCTTTCATCCCCTGCCCAAGGAGCTTAAAGCTTCAGGGAAATGCGGTTCACTCAGAGGTTGGGTTTTCTTGATCTAAGCTTGATAGGACTCAACCTTTGCATGTGAACTAATACCTGCCTGACTAGAGGAGGAAGGATGAGTGAGCCATTAAATTGTTTTGTGTTCAGTATGTTTTGTTTTTTTATGTAAAAGTACTTATACCATTGGCATAGTTAACATTTATCTTAACAACAGCTACTTATTATTTATAACCCTGAACAGTAGAAATGAGTATCTCTCTCTTCACTGAGGTTCCCGGTAGTTAAATAGCATTCCTGGTTTGAAGTGTTGAAGAGGGGATTCAAATCCAGGACTCTCTACCCCAAGCCCATATATCATACAGTTTCCCATATTGTTTCTGTGAGGATGATGTCAGATACAAGAGTAGAAAACACTGACCCAGGCTGGTTTAAACAATAATAAGGAAATGGATTATCTCACATACTAAGAAGTTCAAGGGTGGGGTGGCTCCAGGTGAGGGGCACTCAAGGCTCTGCTTCTCTTGGCTCTGCCCTTTTCTGCATTGGCGCTGCCCTCAAGCTTGTAGCAACATGGAGGGAGAAATAATAAGCAAATACCATATACAGTTACATCCAGGAGAAAAATATAGGGAGTTTCTCATCCTATATCTCTCTCTTAGGAGCAAGAAAATGATACCACTCCCCAGACCTCTGTTCATATCGCAATGGCCAGAATTCAATGGTCATAAGTCCTTTGCTAAGTCACTCACTGGCAAGGGAAGGAAGTTATCTGTTGGCCTAAGGCAGGTAGCATGGAATAATTGGAAGGGCTCTGGATTGGGGGTCAGAAATCTTGGGTTTTCATCCTAGTTCTGTCATCTACTTAGTTATAGAAACTTGCCGGTTGCTTAGCTCCCTTAGACCTTAATTTTCCTTATTGGTAATACAGGGCTAATGGTCCCTGTCCTACTGATCACAGGGCTGTGAAGCAGGAAGGAAGTACTGTGCATCCAACTATTTTTTAAAATGTATCACACGACTTACTAGTACGTGCATGTTATTGCTTTGCTCAACATGCCTCAAAGTGGACTGTTGGTCGTGAGACTTTTTCAATTGCATTTATACATAGTGCTTGATCATCATTTAGAACTTTTAAAGCTTTGTCATAGATTTACCTGAATTTTACTTTTCTGTTGGAAAATTAATAGTGAAAAAAATATGGGGAAAGTGTGAAATTTAGTACTGAAGAAAGGCAATTTTAAAGCATCCTTATGAACTCTGATAGTATCTGTTTATATAGAGATAGATGGTTTATAAGTTATTTTTTATATTCATCAAAAAGCAAGTTTTATAAAA
>NW_005367874.1:567163-582946 GCF_000412655.1 Myotis brandtii | reverse complement strand
TTATTGATTTCAGAGAGGAAGAAAGAGGGAGAGAGCTAGAAACATCAATGATGAGAGAGAATCATTGATTGATTGGCTGTCTCCTGCACGCCCCCCAATGGGGATCAAGCCTGCAACCTGGGCATGTGCCCTTGACTGGAATCGAACCTGGGACCCTTCAGTCCACAGGCCAACGCTCTATCCATTGAGCCAAACCAGCTAGGGCTCACTTCTTCTTTTATACCAATTCAATAAGCGTATGTGGAACATTATTGGGGGACAGGGCAGATGCACTCAAAAGTGAATCTGAAACAGACCCTGTCTGAGAGAGAGTAGCTATGTAGTAGGGAAGAATTCTAGAGAGCAGATTAGATAGTACAAATCTATAAGTAGCTACAATAAAATGTAGAAAGATAAGAAGAAGTGACAGGACAAGTCCCGAGGAGTGAAGAGATAAAGGGGTGTAAGGCTTCAGAAGGTTCCCAGCTATGGAGTTCAGGACAAGGCTGGGATTGAAGGGTTTGGATGGGGAATAGCTCTCACCTTGGCTCTCCATCAGACCTGCTCTGAAGACTTCAATACCCAGCTAGAAGGCATAATCCTTGAATATAAATTGCATGAGAGAAATTCCAGAAAGTAAAAGTTGGAAAGGTAGAGATTGCAGCTAGATTATGGAGGGATTGAAATATCAGACAAAGGAATTTAAACTTTTATTCAGTAGGTGTGAGATAATAGAAAAAAAAAACTATATATATATATCTCCCTGGTTCCTGACACAGAGCTTCTAAAACCCTTGTAATTTCCTAAGTGATAAGAACACCAGGACACCAGGAGCATCTTTTGTTTTAATATTTGATCTTTGACCCCGGTTTCTGACACAAGGCTTCTGAAACTCTTGTAATTTCACAAGCCATAGGAGTGTCTTTTGTTCTAATGGCGACTCTGAGTGGGCTCCTGGGTAACTCCTGAATGGGGCTGTTCACTGGAAAAAGCAAGCCATGATTCGAAGGTTGGCATTTTCAGCCCCTTCCCAATTCTCACAATTCTCTTGACAAGGAGAAGGGCTGGAAATGGAGTCAATAATTGGCCGTGCCTATGTGCTAAAGCCTCCACAAAATTCCAAAAGGATGGTGGCAGGGAGCTCTCAGGTTGATGAACACACCCACCTATCAGGAGGGTGATGTATCCCAACTCCACAGGAACGGAAGCTCCCACATTTCAGGACCCTCCCAGGCCTTGCCCTATGCATCTGTTCATTTGGCTGCTCATCTGTAGCCTGTATCATATCCTTTAATGAACTGGTAAGTGTAAGTAAGTGTTTCCCTAAGTTTTGTGAGCTGCTTTAGCAAATTAATCAAACACAAGGAGGAGGCGGTGGGAACCTCTAATTTGTAGCTAAATGGAATAGAAGTTATGGGTAATCTGGGGACCTATCAGTGAAGTTGGGGGCAGTCTTTTAGGACTGAGACCTTAACCTGTAGGACTTAACTTGTGGAGTCTGACACCATTTCTACATAGATAGTGTCATAATTGAATTAAATTGTAGGATACCAGCTAGTATCATGGAAAATTGCTTGGTGTGGGGAAACCCACATTTGTGACCAGAAGTGTCAGAAATAAAGTGTTCTGTGTGAGCAGTAAAGGCGACTCAGGGGAGTGCCAAACTAGGTTTTTAAATATACTAGGCCAGTGGTCGGCAAACTGCTGCTCGTGAGCCACATGTGGCTCTTTGGCCCCTTGAGTGTGGCTCTTCCACAAAATACCACGTGCGGGGGCGCATGTATAGTGCGATTGAAACTTCATGGCCCATGCGCAGAAGTCGGTATTTTGTGGAAGAGCCACACACTCAAGGGGCCAAAGAGCCACATGTGGCTCGCGAGCCGCAGTTTGCCGACCACTGTACTAGCCTATGGGGAGTCATTGAAAATTTGGGGGCATTGGAGTGAGTACCTTCATTATATCTGTGCTTATTGAGGAATATGCATAGGGGAACTTCGAGGAAGACAGATAGGAAAGGAAAACTGGAGGCTAAGAGACAAACTCAGAGTTTGCATGTTCAAGCAATAGGTCATGAGAACCCTGAACTAAATGATGGTCATTGAGATGGAGATGAGCCAATGTATATGAGATAATTTGGATGGAGAAACCATAGGTCTTGGTAATTGATATAAAAACAAGTTGGAGCCCTAGCCAGTTTGGCTCAGTGGATAGAGCATCAACCTGAGGACTAAAGGGTCCCAGGTTCGATTCCAGTCAGGGCACATGCCCAGGTTGCGGACTCATCCCCAGTGGGGAGCGTGCAGGAGGCAGCCAATCAGTGATTCTCTCTCAACATTGATGTTTCTCTCTCCCTCTTCCTTCCTCTCTGAAATTAATAAAAATATATATTAAGCCCTAACTGGTTTGGCTCAGTGGATAGAGCATCGGCCTGTGGACTGAAAGGTCCCAGGTTCGATTCCGTTCAAGGGCATGTACCTTGGTTGCAGGCACATCCCCAGTAGGAGCTGTGCAGGAAGCAGCTGATCGATGTTTCTCTCTCATTGATGTTTCTAACTCTCTATCCCTCTCCCTTACTCTCTGTAAAAAATCAATAAAATATATTTTTTAAAAAAGTTGGGGTGGGGAGAGTCAGGAGTCCTTCATTTGCAAACAACAAAAAGTCAACCTAAACTTACCTAACGAAATAAATGAATTTACGTATGCATTTAACTGAAAAATCCTGAAAATAGGTGTAGCCTCAGAAACTGTTGGATCCCAGGGCTCAAATGATGCCATTAGGACTTCAACTTCTCTACCACTTAGTTTTTCTTCTGTGTTGATTTCACTCTAGGGCAACTGCTAGAATGTGCTATCTTATATTTTCTGAGGATTAAATCCAGTGGAAGAGAGCTTATCTAAATCCAGCTTGTCTCCGAATCAGTTCCAGCACACATCCCAGATACGCTTCCCGTTGCACGTTCCTGAAGCAGTCCTTCTGGCTGCAAGGTTTATTGTTGATGGGCTTAGACCTGTATGTAGTCTTTTATTTTCTATTATTACTTTAACAATTGGTCCATGAAGACAGCCAGACTATGGCTGAGAAACATTGCCCAGTGACCAAAATCAGATCTCATTCTGATGAATTCTTGCTAAGCAAAAGACACTGACTCAGAATAGTGATAGTCCCTTCTCATTCTACTTCATCAACTGCAATTATTATTTTTTTTTAGGCAAGTTTCTTGAAGATCTGGAACATAGCTGAACTCATAAAGTGAATAAAACCAAGACCATTTCTAGGGCACTATTCAAATTGGGCAGTACAAAATGCTACGTAAGTGCCAGAAAGACTTCAATTTTTGGAAAGGGGTGAGAGTTATCTGAGAGGGCTGGACGAAGAAAAGGGGTAGCTATTGGCCTAAGCCTTGAAGCAAGTGTATGCTTTGCTTCAGAACCATGTAGGCAGGGCATTGATTGCCAGCCAGATGTTGACAAGTCATTTAACTTCCATTTGAAAAAGGGTAATGACTAAAAATAACATGGGGCCATCTGTCTGACCTTCGCAGTCTTCTTTTTACACAGCACATATGATGCCCAAACAGTGTTTTTACATTAAAACTTTGCGGTGTTCAAGTACACAAGGAACGCTCACCCCTTTCAGAGAATCCAGTGGGCAGGCATTCTTTTGGTAAAGAAAGGAATCATTTTGTGAAGTGAATCCATCAATCTGTAAGTGAGTCTCTTGCCCCCTGATTGGATGGGTGCACATCCATTCTCACACATTAGATTTTCTTTAAAGCCAGGTACACACACCTGAACTGCATTAAGGAAAAATGCTGAATCCCTTTATGAGACATTTACGTTTGGGGTCTGTTTTTATGAAGGAGAAAATGTCAATTTGGAGAGTGTTAAAGGCACACATGCAGCCTGAATCAAGTCCTTACCAAACATCACACTGGCATGTGCACATTGTCAAACACATGGCCGAGCTGCTATTCCAGCCTTCCAGAATGATCATCATCAACCTGCTGATGCAAATTGCTGTAACATGTAATTTGGACGGAGATCAAAAGTTTGAAAATTAGAAAAGACAATCTGGGTGGAGCACTTGATTTTTGATTCTGCAAAGCGGGCCGGTGCACCGGTCTAGCCAGAGCTGGTCCTGCTGCCAGCAATCAGCAGGTCCTGTGAGACCGGGCCTGCTGCAGTGTGTCAGCTGGATCTGCAGAGCCCAGGGAGCCCCTTGGCCCTCTGTAGGCTCTTCAAAGTCACCCTGAAACAAGCACAGGTATTAACAATGACACTGAGAGAAGACCCTGGTTGGGAGGGACCACTTTTCCTTAATTATGTAGCTGTCTAACTGAGGACTGAGGAGACGGGAGGCAGCCAAAAGGAAAAGATGATTTTTAGAGACCTTTGTTTTCTTCTTTTATTTGCCCCACCAAGAGATAAAAAGGAAGGATCAGAGAAAAGAGATTGCATTTGGTGGTCTGTACCTAGCAAAGCACCTGACACATAGTCCACACTCAATAACAAGCTGTTGAATAAATGAGTGAATGAATGAGTGATGCGGGTGAATGAACAGTAGAATGTGAAAGGCTCCCTCTGTGAGACTTTTCTGGGAGTGGGTGGGCTATGCTTGAACTTTTCATAGGACCACAGGATGGGGACTGTCATTTTGGTTACAGATTGGCTGGGAGACAGACTTACGCAGAAAACTTACTCATCTCACTCAGCTTAAATCTTTACAGGCCCCAGGCAGCTCCTTTCCAAACTTATTTTGAAATGCTTCAGGCTCTTTTCCCACAGAAAACAAGTTCTGGGAAAAGAATTCAGAAGCCAAACCCAGTCAACAAAAAATGTCTAACCCTCTGTTGAATATACAAAAAAAAATAAATAAATAAAAGTTGGAGAAATTAGTAGTGATTTAACAATAAAAACTAGAGAAACTGTTTGAGAGGTCCAATGCCAAAATGACTTTCCTCTCTTCATCCCCAACTACATCTGTACTCATTAAGGCTAGGCTCTGGAGGACATTAAACGCAGGAGGGAAAACTTAGATGCAGCTGGGGTACCCTGGCTGATTTCAGACCTCTGCTTCTATAGATGGATGATCAACAAATAATCAGGCCCAGACAGTGTCGCTCAGTGGTTGAGCATCAACCTATGAACCAGAAGGTCACAGTCAAGGCACATGCCCAGGTTGCTGGCTCAATATCCAATAGGGGGTGTGCAGGAGGCAGCTGATCAATGATTCTCATCATTGATGTTTCTATCTTTCTCTCCCTTTCCCTTCCTCTCTGAAATCAATAAAAATATATATTTTTTAAAAACAGGCAATCAGGATAATGCCTTCTCTTTTCTTCCCACCACCCACTATTTTTATTTTAGTGAAGGATCAGGTTCACAACTTCTAGTTTTGTCATTGGGTCTGAACATCAAGAAACAAAAAATTTTGAAGAAAGGAAAAATAGGAGGGGAAAAACAGAGGTATTTCAAGAATCAAAATGAGTCTGACTCATAGTGGAAGACCTTGTTGGAGAATGGGAAAGAACATTCCAAAGCAAGTCTTGAGAGAGAGAGAGAGAGAGAGAGAGAGAGAGAGAGAATGAATTGCTGAAAGCCTTGTAGGAGGGACATGATTAAGGTCCACAAGGCCCCTCTGATTTTGCTCTGAAAGCTTGTTTGGTTTAATGGTTTAAAAGCCAGAAGGCCTGCACCTGCATCCATGGACTTTTCTCCCACTGAGTCTTCAGGGCCCCACTTCAGGTATTGGGAGTTTATGAACTCTGCTTCTCTTATATCCAGAAGGCCAGTTGGTGACTCAGTTGACCTTCTCCATTCCCCACCCCCAGACCAATGCCACCCACAGTGTCCCTGGAGGATCTGGTGACCAAGGAACTATATCCTTCCCACTTCTCATGTCCTGGGTTATTCTCAAAGATGCACACACATGTTGTTTCCATTTTAAGAGTTTTACTGCTAATCACTCCTGCAGTTGTTTCTCGGTGCTCAGAGACTTGCACGAGAGAGATCAGGATTATTTGTTTAACACTCCCCAAACTGTCCTAATAATATTTTGTTTCTTGATCCAGGACATATTCAGTATTTGAAAACTCAGCAAGCTGTGTCCTTAAGTCTACTGTTCTAGTTGTATATGATAGTCCAGTAAAATGCTTTAAAAAACCACCTGAACCAAATGAATCTCAGAGGTTTGAGGACTGAGAATATGCATTCTTACCAAACTCTTTGGTGATTCAAGTTTCAAGGACTTTGCACTACGTGGACATAAACAAAAGATAAAGAAATTACAAATATTCAAAACTATGATACTAGTGCTCATTGTGGTGTTTGCTGGCCTATTACATCTATTCATTCATGAACACCTATTCCATGAGTGCTTGTTTTAGACCCAGGGTGACAATCATTCAGTGATAGACCAGGTTCCTGCCTTCCTGCTGCCCAGGGACCCCAGAGCTGACCTAGACACCTTCCCTGGAGGAAGTCACTGTCTCCTGGAGGAGCTAATGAGCTACAAATAGTCACCATGCAAGTTGCTGCTTAGTGCTGAGAGGGGGAACACACAGGCTGTCTGGGAGCCCTGGGAGAGCCACCCTGACTCCTCTAGGTGGTGGCTGCACCCACAGACTTCTGGCTTCTGATTCTAATTGTAGACGGGTGCTCTCTGACTTTCTCCCCTTCCATGGGCCCCTGTGCTTCCTTTCCCTGTCCTCAGGGATGGCTCCATCTCCCAGCACTTGGGACTGCAGGACAGGCAGAGAGGAACAACAGATATCAGGGGAAGCCTTGTGTTATGCTTCGGAGCACAGGCTCTAGAACAGCTTAGCCACTAACTAGCTGTGGGCATGGTTATTATAGTACCTACCTAGTAGTATCTACTTCTAGGTATGGTTACTGTGGACAGTAAGCGGATTCATGTAGTACTTGGAACAGTTAGTGCTGCAGAAATGTTAGCTATTAGGGTTGTTATTGTTGTTGTTATTATTTAGTTTACCATCAAATGTTCCTTGATCTCCAGTAGAAAAATTACATTCTTGAGAAGTTCCAGACAGGGTGAACACCCATCTCAGTGGGATCAGGCTGCCTACTGGAATGATTCCCTTGGGGCAATCCCTCCCAGCCTGGATTGCAAATGAGCCAAATAGAAAAATGCCTGATTCAAACAAAACAAAAGCATGATGATTCAACATGAGGAGGAAGAAGAAAATATTGGTCACAGCCATGTGAGGGCCCTTCCCACAGGCTGTATCACCAAGCGGGGGTAGAGACAGCTTTCTCCCACCCCTGACCATGCAGCTGTGAATGTTACTCAGGGAAATATTTATAACAGGACCTGGGAATCATGCAGTGTTTCTGCTCCAAAACATTCAGCAGATTCAAATAAGGATTGCTTTCTTCTCTCACTCTCCACCCGAAGGAAGTGCCTAGAAGCATCTTCCGTTACTACCCATATTTCATTGATGGGGAAACTGAAGCCCATCCAGGGTTGTTAGGCCATTGGCTCCAGGTCATAAAAGTAGTGAAGAGGGAAGCCAGGCTTTGCATCCTTGGCTCCTAACTCCAAGGAAGTTGTGCATCATGAGAGACCCAGACAAGCAACCCCTGGCAACGGAAAGGCTGAGCACAGGGGCAAGGCTAGGGACCCAGAGGCAATATGATTCAGCAACTAAGAGTCTGAGTTTTGGAATTAGACAAGCCTGGGTTTGAATCCTGGTTCTGTCAGTATTATGGACTAAATGTTTTGTGTCTCCCTCCCCACCCACCCACCCCCAACCCAAATTCATATGTTGAAGCCCTAACCCCCAGTGTATTTGGGGATGGGACCTCTAAGGAAGTAATTAAGGTTAAATGAGGTCATAAGGGTGAGGCCCCAATCTAATAGGATTAGTGTCCTTAGAAGAAGAGACACCAGAGAGCTTACACTCTGTCTCCATGCACATGCATGTACAAAAGGCCATGTGGGGACATAACAAGAGGACAGCTATCTTCAAGCCAGGAAGAGAGGCCTCTCTGAAACGGAATCAGTTGGAACCTTGATGTTGAACTTCTGGCCTTCAGAACTGTGAGAAAACAAATTTCTGTTGTTTAAGCCCCCTAGTCTATGGTATTTTGTTATGGCAGCTGAGCTGACTAAGACAGTTGTTTGTAGCTGTGTGACTGAGCAAACACTTTTCTGAACCTCTGTCCTCATCTGTCAAATGAAGAGAATAATACTCATACCTCATAAGATTGTTGTGGTTATTAAATGAGAAAATGCATTTGAAGAACATAGCCAAGGGACCAGCACATAAATGTTTAAAAACTCATTCATTCACCCACCCTCTTTATTTAACAAATGTTGTTTTGAGGACCTGCTTTCTGCCACACATTGTGCTGGGTGCTGGAAATCCAGGGATGGCCAAGAGAAGTAGGTCCCTGCCTTCATGGAGCTCGAACTCTAGTTTGGGAGGCAGATGACAAATTAGGAAACAAATTGTGACTTGAAATAAATGTCATGAAGGAAATAATCAGGTAATTAGATAAAAAGTAATCAAGGAGGCTACTTAAGATGTGGTTGTCAGGGAAGGTGTCTCTGAATAAAACTTTTGAATTGAGATAGAAAGAATGAGAATGTGCCAATCATCTGAGGAGCTGGTGGACAAGCATTCCAGGAAGAGAAAACAACTGCAAATTCCAAGAAGTGGACTGAGCAGTGCACTCCAAAGAAGGGAAGGAAAAGTGTCTGTGCTCTGTG
Source organism: Myotis brandtii (assembly GCF_000412655.1). Lineage (NCBI taxonomy): Eukaryota > Metazoa > Chordata > Mammalia > Chiroptera > Vespertilionidae > Myotis > Myotis brandtii. The sequence goes on along the minus strand of NW_005367874.1, from coordinate 574,236 downwards.
AAAAAATGCTGGGAGACTGGAGAGGTAGGCAGGAGCCAGAGTTTACAATATCTTGTGTATTTTTTCTATGAGCAATGGACAACTATCCATTGATTCATTTTGGGGAATGAATACAGAGTTTAGGGGGATCACTCTGGCTGTTGTGTGAATGGATTATGGGGGAAATGAACAGAAACAGTGAACTCATTAGGTGACTATTACACCAATTCAAGGGAGGGACGCTAGTGACTTAGACTAGAGATGGAGAGGAGAGCTCAGACGTGCAGAGGCAGTCCATCGATATTTCTCTCTCCTTCATGTTTCTCTCTCTCTCTCCCTCTCCCTTCCTCTCTTTAAAAATCAATAAAAATTTTTTTAAAAAAACGATGTAAAAGTGGTAAGATATGGGAAGTTTTCAGAGAAAGAAAAAGGTGTGAGCTACTTGGCTTGAAGAGTGGGAAATGAATTTGCTGGAGAAGCACAGTAAGTTTCTCAGGCAGTTCTCATTTGAGGCTTGTGGGCATGAATTTAAAGAGAAACCAACTGGCTTAGTTTTCATGCTTTTATTCCCAGGAATATGCAGCTGCTGTGAGCTGATACAGAAAAGGCAGGTAACTTAGTTCAATGACGCTGGAGTTGTTCTAGGTCAGTGTGATGGGGAGAGAGAGGGAGGGAGGGGAAAATAGAGACGGAGAGGTGAGCAAGGAAGTTGAGGGTGATTGCAAGGGAGTGGTTGTTTAAACTGAGTAAGAAGAATGTGAGGTCAGGGACGGGGTGAAGGATAGTAGAAGAGTGAGGGGGGCCAGTATATTGGACGTTTTGATAACATGGTTGTCAAGGAGTGGGATGTTTGAAATCAGGGCAGAGCTGCCACCAATGGCAAAGTCTAGGGTGTGGCCGTGGGAGTGGATGCTTGTGGATGAGGAAGGTGAGAAAAGCAGGAGTCCAGGGACTTGGGTAATCCATTCATGTGCATGTTGAAGGCATCCAGAAGGTGACAGAGGTGGGGTAGGAGAATAAGGCCTAGTGCCCACAACCAAAGCCTTCAGTGACAGAAGGACGAGTGACTGGTGATTGGAGGGGCAGATATTTGACAACTATAAGGTATCTGAGTAACCTGAACGCAGGAGCTGCAGTGTTTGAGAGAGGAAGAGGGAGAAATTGTTTAAAGTGCAGTAAGGGCCTGCCCAGCGTGGCTCAGTGGTTGAGCATCAACCTATGAACCAGAAGGTAACTGTTTGATTCCTGGTCAGGGCACTTGATCCCCAGTGTGGGGCCTGCAGAAGACAGCCCATCAATGATTCTCTCTCATCGTTGATGTTTCTATCTCTCTTTCCTTCTCCTTTCCTCTCTGAAATCAATAAAACTATATTAAAATAAAAAGAAAGAAGTATTACATTTTTAAACAAAAAGTGCAATAGGTGCTAAAAGGATACTCACCCACCCCCCAGCCCTGAGATACATGTGGTGTGAGAGAGAATGGGGCCTTGAGATGCCGTGGTGAAGTGGATCTCAGGGGAATTCCAGGTTTCATCAAAGCCAGGGGAAGAGGGAATGGCAGAGCAATGAGGACATAGGGGAGTTTGTTGATCACAGAGGGCTCTAGAAGAGGGCTAGGGAGGAAGAGAAGGGTGAGGGGTCTGGTTAGATAATGGAAATACGCAGCACTAGCCTTGAACTTCTGGGAGCTCCTGAGATGACCCAATGACTCCTCTCCCTGCGGACCTCCCTGGGACAGCAAGATAGAGGGCTATGAAGTGTCCCTCTTTCACGCCTGCCTGCTGTTATCACCACCCAGCTCATCTCCCTGCCTCTGGGCTTAACTAAATATAGATTGATTGTCTTACTTTTTAAAAGTTCTCCAAGAGAAAGTAATTTTATAATTTCTCTCTATAATGCATTCCATGGTTTAACAATCAGGAACACTTCCTGATACATAGTAGGTGCCCAGTAAGTATTGTCTGAATGAATTGCATGAATTCATAGTATCAAGATTTTTAAAACCTCCTTTACTCCGTGCTGTAGTAAATGATAGCATGTCCATTGTACTATGTTGAAAAAAACGATTCCCACAATTATTTTTTTCATTTTATAATTTCCTGTATCACAGATAAGATGTTCTATATGTCATCATTTACTAAACTGTTGTTTCTATTGTTACTTAGTTGTGTCATATCTGTATGCTGGGTCTCCTCAGGTAGGTTTAAATCCCCTCAACAGTAGATAGTGGTTTCCTAATTCTTTTCTCTATATTGTCGATCACAGTGGAGGCATAGAGTCAGTATTCAATAAGTGCCTTTTTAAAATAAAGTGCTTCTTAAAATAATAAATACTATTTTGAAAATTTATGTACATTCCTAGGCAGCCACTGACATATCCCAAAACAGATGCCTGGGTACAAACTGTGCCTGTGTCCTTTACTACCTGTGTGACCTTGGGCAAGATTCTTAATATTTCTTCACCTCAGTGTCCTTGTTTGTAAAGACAGTTATCACAAATTTGTTGTGATGAATAAATGTACATATGTAAAGTGCTCAGAACAATGCCTGGCACAGAGCAAACACTCAGAAAATGTTGTTATGATGCATATAGTACATATTCATGGAATAATTTAATAAATGATAAATAACTCAAGCTGGGTCATCAATAAATATCAATTGGCCTACTCAATAGACTCTGCTGTGACTGAACAGTTAGGCACACGCTCTACAAATACACTTTGATTATATATTTCACTTCTCAGATAATTAAAGCGAGACCAGATCTGTGAAGTGGAAAAAGCAATGCCCTACTTTATAAAAAGGAGAAAACCTAGTAACCTCGGTTGAGGCATCCTGAAATAGGGTCAGGGATTGCCGAAAAAAGAGGCAGTCCATAGCAGGAGGCTGGGAGCTTTGAGAAAATGTTTATTGTATGCAATTACAAAAACAGAAAATGCTGCAGTAAGTCAAACTCTATAGATGAAGAAACAATCAAAATAAAGAAAAACATCATGGCTCTGACTAAGATTTGCTTCTGCTCATGAGAAGCCCAGAGCCCAGGACTATAGGGAATTAGCAGGTAACGAAAACACTGCTGTAACTTGTGATGGAACGCAGGCTGGGAGCACTTAGCGAAGGGAACTTTGCAGAATCCGCAGAGCTAGATGTGAGTTCTCAGGGCCATTAGAAATGGGCATTTGCATTAATGTGTGTAGAGTAAGAAAAACAGGCAGTTCTAGAGGTTAGAATCAGGAAGTGGTTTACATTCAAGGAAGAATATAGCTCCTGTTTCCAATAGTTAAACCAATGAAACTTCAAAAGGAAGCCTAGAGACTTTAAGTAAAAAAAAATACAGCAAAATTCAATAAGGGATTTTTCCTTTCTTCTTCTTTTTAAATAAAGTGCATTAGCTAGATTATTGGGCTAATGGCAGGAGACATGAACCCCTGTGCCTACATGGTTTATGGCCATTGGGACTCTACACAGGGACTAGTAGACTTTAACACCCGACTGTGACATGGAGAGGAAGCTCTGGACATGGGCCTGCCCCCAGAACCCCAGCTGCACCTTTGCCAGGACTGGCTTCTCTCAATAAACTCTGCCTCTATTAAAAAATAATAAAAGCAACAACAATAATAAAATAAATAAAGTGCATTTAACCAAAGACATTGCTTTTACAATTTTAGGGACCTAAATAGTCAAAGGAAGACATTGTTATGTATTGAGTGTGTCCATTTTTATGGTATTAGACATAGAATACTTAAGCTACCTTCATAAACATTTCAGTGTAAAGGTAATGTCCTTTGCTGAGTGGTGAGATTAAATATGATATGTATTTTCTTTTTTAACTGTTGGTTAAAACAGCTGGTTAGAAATAACAGCCAAGGTGTTATTTTACTTATGAAAAGTCATGTTGATTAAAAATGTGCCAAAAGGCCCTACACAAAGGGGCGTTTGGGCTGCTTTGCCTGTGTTGGAGAAGAAGAAGGTGGGGTTCCGTGGCTTCAGATGCTGGCGTCAGAATCTATTTCCTATCTGGGTATGTAACTGGGAAGACGTCGATGTGACATAAATATGATTTGCAGCCGACCCAGTAGTGAGAGGCGTGGCACTTATAATCATGACAGAGAAACAACAGAAATCTGACTCAGAGATGCTAGAAATACTGCCTTGCAGTAAGTAATTTTAGAAAAGAGAGAAATGCACAACATTGAATTCATAAACATTGATTGGAATTAGCTGTGGTGTGGTGGAAGGTGTTTTTGCAATCAGAAATCCTGAGCTCAAATTTTAATTGTGTCTCTCAGGGGCTGCGTGAACCTGGGCAGATCATTTAAACTCCCCGAGCTTTCATTTTCTCATCTTTAAAATGAGGATAATAAATCCTTGCGCAAAGTGTTGCTGTGAGCATGAGCTGCTTTCTGAAGGGCCATAAGGATGTCTATCGTGATGATGGCAAAGATGGTATTTATGCAAAACACTATAAGGCAGTGGAAAGAACAGATTTAGAATCAGGCAGACCCGAATTCATTGGAAGTCAAATCATAGCTTTTCTTCTAGCAGCTGTTGGGCTTTGAGCAAGTTTGTGTCACTGGGACAACTATAAAAAGTGGTATATATCCATCTACCCCATAGGGTTCCGACGAGAATTAAATAAAATAGTTTATGTGCACAGGGCCTGGCACAGGAAAAGCTCTCGATGTGTGTTAGTTTCCCTTTCCTCTCCCACAGATGTCAGAACTTTCCCTACTGGAGGAAGAAGAATGGAGGTAGTCCTCACATGTGGCCCATTTTGTTCTTTTTTTGTTTGTTTGTTTAATATATTTTTATTTATTTCAGAGAGAAAGGTAGAGGGAGAGAGAGCTAGAAACATCAATGATGAGAGAAAATCATTGATTGGCTGCCTTCTGTATGCCCCCCACTGGAGATAGAGCCCGCAACCTGGGCATGTGTCCAGCTGGGAATTGAACCATGACCTCCTGGTTCCTAGGTCAATGCTCAATCACTGAGCCACACCGGCCGGGTACCCATTCTGTTCTTCAACTCACAATGGTGGGTCCTGCCCTGGCCAGGTAGCTCAGTTGGTTAGAGCAACATCCCAAGATACCAAGGTTGTGATGCAGGTTTGATCCCTGGTCAGGGCACATACAAGAATCAACCAATAAACTCATAAATAAGTGAAACAACAAATTGATCTCTCTCTCTCACACTTTCAAATCAATCAATCAATTTTTTAAAAATTAAAAAACAAAACAATGGTGGGTCCTTCTCATATTTCAAATCTCCCTGATTTCTTCTCCTGCTGCACCACTCTGCCTCTAGCCAGAGAAAGTTCTCTGATTTTAAGTCACTTAAACAGATTTGGGCCACTCAGATCATCCAGGATAACCTCTCCATTTGAAGGTCCTTAACCTTAATTGTGTTATTTCTCTCTCAGGGTGTAGGGATTAGGGCATGGACAATTGAGGGTGGGGAGACCATTCTCTCTACCCCAACACTTTCTGTGGGCCAGACATTTGCTAAATGCTTTCTATGTGCTATCTCATTTAATGCTCTCAGTAACTATGCAACTCAATACTGCCAATCACTCTATGACAGAGGAAACTGAGACCTGGAGATGTTACTCAGCTTGCCCAAGTCACTGTTAGGAAATATAAGCGCCAGAATTTGAATGTAGATCATCTAAGTCCAGATTTCATGTCCCTGCAGAGGACATAGGTCTTGAAGGAAAGGCATCATATTGTAGAGCCTTGATGCCAGAGGAGATGCATGGACCCTCTTTTAGGTACAGCCATAGTCAATGTAATCATGTGAGGAGAAAATAGCTACAATATAAATACTTTGTGGAAGATTGAATGGTATTTGAAAAGCATGGGTTACAAATATTTATGAGTAACAGGAGGCAGATAAAAAATTTAATGGGACATTCAGTTGATTTCAAGAAATTGTATTCTTGGAAGGCATCCAATGTGGTGGCCTGTCAAGGCACAGTGTGGAACTTTGACCATGAACTAAATAGAAATACAAACAGTTATTAGCCTGGATTCTGGGAGGTCTCCAGAGAATGTGAGGGAGCTGAGGGTCAGTCTTGGTTCATTTAATATCTCCATTAGTGATCTCAGGTCATCATCCCTTTTTAATGCAATGCACTGAAAATAGCAACATGGCTGAAAGAATAACCAGAGAGGACAGACAGAAGAAACGTTGACAGGAAACACTTCCCATTAAACTTGGGGGTTGGGAACGAAGCAAGGAATTCAAAACATAGATAGTCACTAAGATAAGGAGGTCTGGACAGAGTCACCATGATTTAAGAGGCCTGCAATAGACAGAAAGGACACAAGGAAATCATATTGAAAATAAAATTTGGTGGCTGGCCTGAGCATGTAAACAGATTTGCAAGTTTCCAGATGTCACAAACTTCTGTGCTTGGGGCGCAGCTGGAGGGAGGCCCCTGGTCATGCACTATGCTGGCTTTAGGTACCAGAGACCAGAGAGCTAGGGTGGTTTGGGGAGAAGCTGAGGCAGAGCAGCATAGGAGAGGGTTGAGAGAACAGGGTGAGGGATGAAATTGCATCCTGGAAAGCAGCTATGGCTCCTCCTAACTTGCCTTAACACCCTCCCCCCTGTGAAGTGGCCCCTGTGCATCTCCCAGAAGAATCTCTCAGGAACCTCCTTGTGACACCATTGCACGGGTCAGGTTGGTGGGTGATTCAACTTTCTCCTTCTCTAAACCAGGAGTTCTATAAGGTCAGACAAGGAGAACACATGTTAGGAGACTGTCCACAGACGCGGCTCTTAATCTTTTCTTGGGTCCCAGATTCCTTTAAAATTTTAATAAAAGCTATGGCTATTTTCTTCCCAGAAAAATGCACCATCGCAAATATTTGCATACAACTTCAGGGGATTCCTGAAGCTCCTGGGTCACTTTCGAACTTGCAGGGAAATCTCCTGATCTATTTACCCAGGCTAAGAACTTGAGGTGAAGAGGAAGCAGTCCCTAGGGCATTGGAAACTAAAGAGAAAATAAACAAATGGGACTACATCAAAATAAAAAGCTTCTGCACAGCAAAAGAAACCATCAACAAAACAACAAGAAAGCCCACTGCAATG
>NW_005367874.1:565882-566182 GCF_000412655.1 Myotis brandtii | reverse complement strand
ACTCTTTGTAATACTTTAAGCAATAAAACAATTTAAAAAAAAAAAGAAAAAGAAAGGTGGGGTGGTGTTTTGAGTGGGAAGCATATTGAAAAAAAAAAGTTGTTTGTTATCCATTTATGTATTTATCTGAGTGGGAACAATGGAGCTGTTTATAAGCTGAGGTGATGGGCCCCGGGCAGCTGAGGAAGAAGATTTGCAAACAAGGGTAAGGCTCTGGGAGCAGGATCTCTAGAATGGGGTGAGGGGGAACCTCACCAAGGCTGGGACATGGGCCTCTCTGAGGGGGCAGGCAGGAGAGGC
>NW_005367874.1:545630-565755 GCF_000412655.1 Myotis brandtii | reverse complement strand
GTGAGGAGGGTGCGGCAAGGAAGTCAACAACCTTGGTTTTCTAGTCAAAGTGGGAGATGTGGGCAAAGGGGCCGGAGTGGGTTGGGGGCTTAAGAAAAGTGGAAACAGGTGGAAAGAGTTGGAAAATGTGCTCTGAGGAACGAGGCTTTCTAAGTGGCCCTGATGGCCCAGCTGAGATCAGATAACAGGGATTTGTGATCATGCTAATCACGGAAGTTGCGTGACTTTTTCCAGTGACACTGAGCAGCTTGGGAACTGAGAGCAAAGCCAGAGGAGAGAAAACAGGGAGTGCCTGGCTGCACCCAGGCTTCCCCATCAGACCTCAGTGACTCCAACTGAGCTTCCTAATTCAGTTAATGGGTTAGGAACCCACTGCCCTCGCCTGCCCTGAGCTGCACTGGTGCTGTTGAGCTGTTGGGAGCTCAGGATGGGTGCACACCAGGAGAGAAAGGGAGAGGGGACAGGGTAGTTTTCAAAACATAGATACACTCCAGACCAACCTTTTAAAGATGAGGAAGAATTAGCCAGGCAAAGTAAAGGGGAGGAGCATCCCTGGAAGGGAGAACCACATGAGCAAAGGCACGGAGACATGAGCTGTGTGGTGTGCATGGACGGTGACACGCAATTGTCATTCTGCTGCCCGTACCTGGGAACATCCAACACAATCAGGGACGTGCTTACAGAACCTGTGCCAAACTTTGTTTTTGCTGTCTCTGAGGACTGATTGGGACACTGGATAAACATTTTTTTTAGGGTGAAGTAAAAGGGAGGGCATGGCCTGGCTAAAATGCTCAATGGTTGAGCGTTGACCTATGAACCAGGAAGTCACAGTTCAATTCCCAGTCAGGGCACAGGCCCGGGTTGCAGACTCAGTCCCCAGTAGGGGGTGTGCAGGAGGCAGCCGATTAATGATTCTCTCTCATCATTGATGTTTCTCTCTCTCTCTCTCTCTCTCTCTCTCTCTCTCTCTCTCTCCCCCTTCCTCTCTGAAAGAAATAAAAATAGTTTTTTAAAAAAGGAAGGGCATGGAGGGAGGTGGGGCTGGAGTGGCGAGCCAGGGCCTCACCCTGCAGGGCTGAAGAAAGGGGCCCTAGTGAGGAGCCTGAGAGAGCAGGATCAGAGCAATCAAAAGAGAAAAAGAAGAGTGAGCAGTCTTCCAAGTCAGCTAGTTGAGAGCTTGTTAGGAAGGAAGAAATGATTGACAGTGATCGGGGGAAGGAGAGCGATTCTTGTCTAGTTGCCTCCATTTCCTTTGTGCAGTATGCAGCGTGGGCACCTGCTGAAAGGGAGGGGCGGGGAAAGGGGCTGAGTTAGAGAGAGGCCAGTCTAGCAAGGCCACGGTGCGGGGCTGTTGGAGATGAGCGAGCACAGGACCCATGCAGGCTGCAGAAAGTGCAGGAGGTCACGTGTGAAAAGTGCACCGCTCGGGGCCTGGCCAATACAGGCCCCCATAAGATGGTAGAGACGGCTCCTGTTCAAGGTGAGTCTGGAGGGAACGTATCAGGGCCTAACTAACCTCAAAGGGACAAAGTCCTGAGTGGGGCAGTGGTGGGTCAGAAGGCAGATGTCTAAAGAGAAAATGATTTTCGTAGTAGTTTGTACGCTGCTCTCCAGCATCTAGGTGTTAGTTCTACAAAATAAGGACAAATTGCAAATTCAGGGGCCATGTTACATATCATTCCAGGGGCAGAAACACCTCCAAACTTAGTCTTTGCTGTCAGAGACAGACTGTTGCTGCACTGTGTGCAAATTAAGAAAGATTAAACTAATAACATTGACACCGCAGTAGTCTGAGGGGCTATGGCTCAAGACAGAAAAGAATGATTTTATTATTGGGATTGGTTGGGTGGCTAGCTTATCTTTCCCCTCACTTTCCTAAATATTCAGTGTTCTAATAGGCCCTCAGAGTCAGCAAAACAAAGTTTGGCATAGGTTTTGTTCGCATGTCCCTGATTGTGTTGGATGTTCCCAGATGCAGGCAGCATATGCAAGTCTTCCTTTCTTCCTTCCTTCCTTCCTTCCTTCCTTCCTTCCTTCCTTCCTTCCTTCCTTCCTTCCTTCCTTCCTTCCTTCCTTCCTTCCTTCCTTCCTTCCTTCCTTCCTTCTTCCCTCCATCCCTCCCTCCCTCCTTCCTTCCTCCTTTTTGTTCCCGCTTTCCTGCTTGCTTGTGGCACTGTGGTTAAGAGGTTAAGAGTACTAACTCTGCTGTCACACTAACTGGGTTTGATCCCAGCTACCCCTGACTAAAAGTGTCATCTCACTCTCCAAGCCTCAGTTTCTCATCTGTAAAATGTGGATAATATCATCGGTATCTAGTTCCAAGGGTCCTTATGAGGATTAAACGAGGTAATGCATGTATAACACTTAACACAATGCCTGGCAAATAGAAAGTGATCAATAAATGTTAGTCATTACTATCAGTAGCCTGACTTCCCATAACTCGTGCTTGGCTTTTTAATGCCCTCTCGCCTGCTAAGCTGTCATTGGTCCATGAGCCACAATCAGATGTGATCAGAAGATAAGGCAGCCACGTTGTCTTTACAATATTACAAGTTGCCGCCCTAGCCGGTTTGGCTCAGTGGATAGAGTATCTGCCTGAGGACTGAAGGGTCCCGGGTTTGATTCAGGTCGAGGGCACATACCTCCGTTGCAGGCTAGATCCCTGGCCCTGGTTGGGCATGTGCGGGAGGCAACCAATCACTGTGTCTCTCTCATATCAATGTTTCTCTCTTTCTGTCTCTTTCCCTCTCTCCCACTCTTTCTAATAAAAAAATATTACAAGTTTCCTAGCTCTGTGGTATGATATGTAGATGCCACTCACACAGGCTTTCAGACAAAAGCAGCTGGGTGGGTCTCTAGCAGCACCAGTGTCATAAGTAGGGGAAAGCAGGCCCCCTCCTGGGAGAAAGGTGAGGGGAACCATGTGATACCAGCTGATCCCAGTGGAAATCTCCCAAGCCCCAAGTCATAATCAGACTGCACAATTATTCTCTCCACAGTGTTGGGAACCAGCCTTTTCTAGGTGAGGTCTGAGTAAGAACATGCCTCCTGATGTGGACTGGTTTCTGGAACAGATAGAAGTCATTCATTCGTTCGTTCATTCAATCATTCCCTTTTCAGCTCTTTTTGACCATCTACTATGTGGCAGGAACATCGATGTGAGAGAGACACATTGATTGGTTGCCTCCTGCATATACTTTTATGCTAAGGATGCAGAGATTAATCTAATACCTTTTGAGGCCAAGGACATTATAATTGTTCTAAAGGCTGCTGCTATTTTGAATACAGTCTATGAATAATGCCTATATTCCAGGCAATATACTAAGGACTCAGCCTATTTCATTTCAGTGTCCCTTGCCTCTAAACCTTTGCACATGCTATTCCCTCTCCTCTCTTTTGACTAAATAGTTCTTCAAACTTGGCCAAGCTGCCATTTTTTTCTAAGAAATCTTCTTTGACTATCCCTACCCTAAGTCCTAGTTACATGTCCTCTTTAAGTGTTTCCCAAGCACCCTGCATGCCCCCAGTGGCATTTACCACACTATTCAAATGAATTATCTTTTTAAAAAAAAATCTATATCTACCTTTAGCTGGAAGATCCAGGAGGGCAATGATCACATTTGTCTAGTTCACCACTGTATTCCACCAGGCTACCTGGCGCACAGAAATATATATAAATATTTAGAATGAACCCATGTTAATCTTCATAATTGAACAAGCATTATTAACCTCATTTTATAAATAAATAAAGTTTATTGTCCAATAATTTGCCCAAATTTACAGAGCATGATACAGGTAAAGATGGGGAACTGAACAAACCCATAGTGTTAAATTCTAGCTAGGTACTGCTGCTAAAGGTTCTTAGCCTGTGGTCTGCTATCTTTCAATATTGGAGTCATAGGAGGAGTAAAAAATGTATTAGCCTCAAAATGAGACTTTCCCCCTAAAGAATTGGAAAAACTAAAAAATAATTATAAAGGGAATGCTTATTAAATATATGTATCAGTGTTATTCAATGCTATGTCATTATGCCACTTAAACTCATCTCACATACTCTCAGTTGTATGTCTCCCATGCTGGTCTAAGGCAGTAAACTTTTCTCTGTGCTGTGGGAGCTCTGGGTTCTTCTGGGGTAGAGAGTGAGCTGTGTCAAGATGGAGAATTAGCAGATGGGGCCCTGAGGCTGCACCCCTAAGTTAGAGCAGCTTTGCTCTCATTCATTTCTGTGAAATATTTTATTTTTTAAAGGATTACACTGCTAGAGACGAAAAATATCAGCCCTAGCCAGTTTGGCTCACTGGATAAAGCCTCGGCCTGAGGACCCAAGAGTCCAGGGTTCGATTCCAGTCAAGGGCACGGAAATATTTTATTTTTTAAAGGATTACACTGCTAGAGAAGAAAAATATCAGCCCTAGCCAGTTTGGCTCAGTGGATAGAGCCTCAGCCTAAGGACCCAAGAGTCCAGGGTTCGATTCCAGTCCAGGGCACACACCTAGATTGCAGGCTCCTCCCCATCCCAGGCACTGGTCAGGGCGTATGAGGAAGGCAACCAATCAATGTGTTTCTCTCACATCGATATTTCTCTCTGTCTTTCCCTCTCTCTTCCACTCTCTCTAAAAATCAATGGAAAAATATCCTCAGGTGAGGATTAACAATAACAAAAATCTTGAAAACCACTAGCCTACTGATTAATAGCATCCATTTATTTATTATACATACACCATAGGTGGGGTTACTTTATATACTTTAATCTTCTCTCTGCAAAGTAGCTGTTATAAGTGGATGAGGCAGTTGACACTCTGAGAGATTAAGGAACCTGTCCAAAGTTATCAGGCCAGTAAGTGGCAGAATTGGCTTCCAACCTAGTCTGCTCCCTTTCCATTTTTATACCCTGCTTTGGAATTCTTTCAATTCAACAAAGATTTATTGAGATTCTATTACTGTTTAAGCATTGATTTGATCCTGGTGTTAGAAACTCAATCTATTGGAAGGTGAAAGCCTGTAAACAAATGTTGACACGGAGTGTTTGGAAGTGCTATGCTCTGATGAGACATGAGTAAAGAGTGGTCAGTTCCCCATGGTGGGGTCAGCGAATGGTCAGTTAGGCTTGTTCAAGGTGCTGAGGCTGCAGTGCACAAGCAAGTGGGAGCGCCGGGAGAGATGACAGCGGAGAGTAGGGGAGGCCAGATTTTAATGGGCTTTGTGTGTCATCCATGAAAAGATCCAGATCCGTTGTGTGGGAATTGCATCATTTAATTGATTTATACTCCTGTTGTTGCATTTTTCTTGTTTGCTCTCCCCTATTTAGTTGTTTTGGAAATTCCAGCCTTAGCTAAGAAATCTGTGGAGGAGATTTGTTGCCACTTTAGAAGGAAAATGGAAAGATCTCTGAGGAAAGATAGAAAGGTATTGGGAGGAGAAGCCCTTCTCCCACCCAGGAGCATGGACTTCAGACCATGGGGAGTTGGTGAAGGATTGTGATACTAATTCATCGTACTGTAGCTTTGAAGTCCACTAGGGCCTCCTTGACCCACAAGCTAGACTTTCCTCGATGCTCTGATCTCAGCCTAGGGAAGCCCTCTGGCTCCCCCAACACTGGTTTCCTGAGGAGTTATTATTCTCTCATGGCCCACTTCTCTTTAGATTTGTCTTCCTCCAGTGTCACACCAAGGATGACCCCAGCCAGACGTGAAAGTCAACATCCCAAAGAATTCACTCACACAAAGGCACAAATGAGCATTGTAGATTCTACCAAAGATTTCTTAAAGGATTTAAAGGAAGAATTTACAGCAGCATGCCAAAGTCCACTTTTAGACATTCCTGTTCTCTCCACATTTTTCTCTCATGCAGTATCCAGCCTAAGGCACCTCTCCTCATTTCCTGATTACCTGTTTAAACTTCAAAATTTTCCCTTTATTATTGAAAAGTGCATCCATTACCCAGGCCTAGGAACAGACCTGGACTGAAGCCCAGAGATTAAGATAAACTTCAAGCCCCAAGCATTTCTAAAAGCTTTTTTTCACCCCACCTCCCACAACCTTTAAGCCAAAATCCAATGTTCTTCATAAGGGGAATCTTGGTACATAATTTTCCTTCTCTGGTTATAAAAAGATTAAGATAACAGTAGACTCTTTGACCTGAAAGGGTAGCGTTATACCAATGTTTATAGTGAGCCATCTCCCTTGAAGAATAAATCATCCTGGGGGGAAATATATGTCAGAACTAAGCTTAGGTAGGCAAGAGCTTTGGTTACAGAACCAAACCACCTCTTTTGATCTTGTCAATGGAAAGATTTAAGATGTTTAAGAAAAATATCCTAGGTGGGGGGTGTCCATATGGCATCTCCCATGTGGCAATAGGATGGGAACTCTAAAGTGAGGGCCTAGGCAAAGGCTCTGGAAAGTGATGTCAGACCGTCAGATAGCTAGCTCATTGCCATTCATGGATTCACTTCTAACTTCAACCACAAGATCCAGCTAGACTCTCCTCAGAGGCTTCAAAATAATTGTTTCTAGAAAGCACTGGAATCTTTTCTCGAGTAAAATTTTACTTGTAAGCCCCAACTATAAAACAGATGGCATTAAATTGCTCTGATTGCATTGCAACTGGGGGTCAGGAGCCCATCTATCCTTTTTGTCATATCCCCCTCCCAGTTCACGTAAAAAATCCAAAGTTCCTCCTGAGACTCTACAGACTGAAGAGTTCAGTTTGAAGGCTCCCACTTCAGATGGCCATCTTCAAAACCCTCGCCCCATGAGTCTGGAGATAGTCTAAGGATAAGCTTTCTGACATACCCTTTGGTGGTATCCAAAGTATTTTATTGAAGAAGTATTTCATAGGTTCAAAGATATAGGAGAAATAAGAAGGGCTCATTTTGAGGCAGTTTGGTCTCATAATGCAGCAAATAAGCTACGAGTGACTAGACGGTCCCTTGCTTTATTTCTATATCCCATGAAAAACATTATAATAGTGCAGCCCTGTTTCACTTCTCTGTTTCCCAACCAGAAAACTGGTGTGACAGGTCAAGCTGTCTCCAAAGCTGAAGTCCAGGGCTGCTACCTCTCACCAGGGTCAGTCCCACACTAGCTGTCGGTATCAGGACTCTGCCAACCCAGGAACACAATGGCAAGAGCAATGTCAAGGCGCATGCGGTTCCAGCAGGAACTTTCTTTCCTTGGTGCATGGGTGTGTGTGTGTGTGGTGGGTGGGTGAGGGAGGGGGTTGTTGGTCACTGGAGCCTCAAGTTCAGACAATTCTGTTCTCACTCTGCCCACTAATAACAGCATCACTTACAACACTTGGATATCCTGGCTTTGATCACTGTAAGATTTGGGTTTATGTGGAGTTTTGTTTGTGAATCTATCTAAGGATAGTGAACTACATGTTTATTATAGGTTCAAATAATCTGCAAGATCACTTTCTTTTCTATATTGTATATAATTTACATTTTGAGCTGTCATTCCTATTTGATGGTAGAGAGTTAATCTCAGTCCATTTGAGCACGCTCACTTTTCCCTGGAGATGCTTCTAAATGGGTAGAGTGTACTTGATCTGTGAGGTTATGTGCCTGTGCTGGCATCTGCTCAGATGTCTAACAGCTATTTGGGTCCTCAACCATATATCCACACAAGTTGCCTTCGACTCATTCTTCTTCATACTTGAAAGCACCCTTGGGTCTGTGGCAGTCTTGACCTCTCAGGAATGATTCTACAACTCCAATGCCATACAGAGACACAGGAAACTCTGAGTCGCTCTAAGCCCTGTCTGCCTACACATAACAGCAGTCATTTCTTCTCAAACATCTTTCCAGCTCCTCAGCACAAGTTTTATTTAGTCTTACAGCCTACAAACATTCCATTAGGGTGTTTTTGAGCTTTAAAACAGGACACCCAACAGAAAGTGACTTAAAGCATAAGGTTACATACTATCTCCCATAACAATAAGAGGATTGACTATTTTCAGCAAAATAACAATGTCATCAAGGATCCAGGTTCCTTTTTACATCTCCCTGTACCATCCTCAGGCTTGTATCTCATCGTTGGAGATGGCTGTCACTATCTCAGACATCGCCTCCTCTCACAACTGTTTCAAAGGCAGGGGAACACCTCCCATATCTTTATTTATTTTTTAAATTGGAGGTGTGAAAGATAAAACAGACTGTCAAGTAAGGAGATAATTTTATTCAACCTATTGCAATAGAGAGAATGTTCATTAATGAGGAAGTTCTCTAAGAAAATGAAGGGGGCCTGGGATTTTAATAAAGGCAGGTAAACAAGGGGGTCATTCACAGTCTTATGAGTTGTGAAGAAGAATGGAGATGGGTTTTATTTATGCACTAGTGGCCTGGTGCATGGGTTCATGCACATTGAAAGGAAATTACTATAATTTAATATGTAAATTGACCGAATGTTGGAATGACCACCTGGGGGCAGACCCTCAAAGGAGGAGCTGCCCTGGTGGTCAGTGTGCTCCCACAGGAGGAGCGCCGCTCAGCCAGAAGCCGGGCTCATGGCTGGTGAGCGCAGCGGCAGCAGTGGCGGGAGCCTCTTCCGCTTTCGCTGCAGGTGGGCAGTAAGGAGCAAGGGGTTCCGGACTGTGAGAGCCCTGGACTGTGAGAGCCATGGGATCAGGCCTAAACTGGCAGGCAGACATCCCTGAGGGGTCCCGGACTGCGAGAGGGCACAGGCCAGGCTGAGGGACCCCCCTTACTACCCTCCCACCCCCAGTGCACGAATCTCATGCACTGGGCCTCTAGTATAAAAATAAGAAGCAAAAGCATATAAACTCAAATTATATTGAGTAACACTGTTTCAGTATTCTTTTTAGAAATGATTTACTATCTAATAAATGTCTATTAATTAACTCAATTTAGTATCAGTCCAAGGTTTTAAGTTACATAAAGATCTTGGAAATTATCTTCAAGATAACATGTTACAAAAACATATTTACTGTTAAAATAGTTTGTCTGAATAATTATTCAATTTGGTTAAGCAATTTTTTGTAATTTTATATATTTAGTAGAAGTAATACTAGCTTATTCCATCAGTAAAGCTGGATAAGTTTAGGAAGAAAATATTCAAGTAGAACAAAAATCTATGTTTGTATTATACTTAAATCTAATTCAGAGAAAACAGAGCTCTTTTTAGGAAATTGAAATTATTGAATTAGTCTTGTTTGCCAAAGATTTACCTACATCTTGAGAACTTGAATTATAAAAAATTTCCGAGTTAGTTTCTATAAGAATACTTTATTTTATAAAATCACATTGAAAGTATTTCAGGCTCAGTTTCTTTTAGTTCTGGAATTTTAGGAATATTCAATTTACATATGAGCTTTTTAATCTCAAATCCAATCAATACAATGAGATTTTTAAGAGATTTTATAATTTAATTTGGGAAATCACTGAGAGATAGGGAAATGCTACACACTTCCAGGCCTTTCTAATTTAGAAATATAAACACACACAAGAGAGAGAGAGAGAGAGGAGAGAGAGAGAGAGAGAGAGAGAGAGAGAGAGAGATGCTTACAGCTTCATTTCTAAAACTTCAACCAGGGGTTAAGCTTGGTTCTCCTTTTTGTGCTCAATCTTCTTTCCTATGCTGTACTTTAAAATCCTTTCCTCAAAGCACATTCTAAATGCTCCTCATGAAGCCTTCTCTGAGAGCTCAGCAGATGAAATTTCTTCAACAGCCCTTTCTCCTCTCTGATCACTTGAATCAATCAACCTGGAACTAGAGTTTTTTTATGTATAGTCACCATCTTCCCTTTAAATCCAAGCTCAGTGATGGCAGAGACTAGCTTATCTTTTCTTCAACAAACACTTATTCCACACCTGTGTTTTCAGGCACTGTATTAGATGCAGTTAAACAATGAGTGACAAAAAGACAGATTCCTGCCTTCCTGGAGCTTCCAGGTTGGAATTTGATATATCTGGTCACTCTCTGCAGGATAAGCAGAAGTTTGTTGAATAAATTAATAAATGAATGAATCACTCACTCCAGGCTTAGATTCACCCCAATACTGACAGGGAAGTAACATTTTTTTGAGGACTTGAGCTCTTGGGCACTTTGTACAAATTAGTTAGTTTAATTCTACTAATATCCAGACTCTGTGCTGGGTGTTTTATATACTTATTTCTAATCTTTATAGCAACCTTGTTAGGTAGATAATACTGTTCCCATTTTACAGAGGAAACAACTGAGGCTCAGTGAGGTTTTTCTCACTTGCACTAAGTCATAATGCAAGGAGGGGTCAGCATAGGGATTTGAACCCATGTCTGTCCGACTCCAAAGCCCTGAGTCAGACTGCTGAGTATGATTGGACTGCCTTGGGGAGAGTTTAGGTCATTTATTCCAGAGAACAAGTCACAGGTAAGGCTTGACCTAGGGAGTAGGTATACCTCAGGCACTTAACAGGTTGGACCACTCCAGTGACCTGAGCGCCCCTCCAACCCTCAGTTAGATGAGTCCAGGTGGGAGTCAAGACCAGCAAGTAGTGGCATGCTGTGTGCAGGTGGGGGCTGACATCCCACTCACCTGAACCATGCTCAGCCAGGCAGTGGGAGCCGGGGGCTACCAGGGAACAACAAGAGCCATTCATGCCAGAGCTCACTCCTCCCACTGAGGCCATAAGTCACATTCCTTGTTTAAAGATCAGTGTCCAGGGCTGAGTCTTTCATGGAAAGAGATGCTGTGTGTGCGAATGAGCTAAATAATAACCCGTAGCTCATTAATTTTAACCCCCCGGGTTTGCAACAAGGGGCCGCAGTCACACCAGGGTAATGTCGGGAAGGAGGAAGGTAAGGGTTGGTGCCTTTATATGGAATAAAGCAGCTCTTTCACTTGAGGCAGAAAATCAGAGCCAGTCTAAGAGCAGAGAGCTCTTAGGACACATTTACTGTGTGTTGGTCAGGGAGTAAAAATGATCACATTTATGCAGACATGATCACATTTCTTTATCAAGGTCACCCCATGAGGTGGGCACTATTATTGTTCTCCTCGAATTACCAATGAGGAAACAGGCGCAGAGCGATTTAAGTCCCTTGTTCTGTACCACAAGTAAATGGCAGCAGCAGGATTTAAACCCAGAGAGTGTGAATCCAAAGACTTCTCTTCACCACTGCATTATGTGGCATCTCCAGGCAAAATAGCATGGAGGGTCATTATAATAATGAGCATTCATCAATCACACCTCCCTGTGTCTAAGCCCCTTTGCAACCTGTCATTGCAGCTTTCCTCATCAAGAGATGGAGTCCATTGCTCCACCCCCTTTTTATTTTTTTTTAATTTTTTTCTGAATCTGGGATAATAGATGGAGTCCATTGCTCCACCCCCTTTTTATTTTTTTATTTTTTTCTGAATCTGGGATAACCCTGTGACTTACTTTGACTAACAGCTTATGGCTGAAGTGACACTGTGAGAGTTCCAGAGCCTAGACCTCAGGAGGCTTTGCAGCTTCCACTCTGACCCTCTTGGAATTCCGGATTAGGAGGAAGTCTGGGCTATCCTGGAGGATGAGAGGTCACGTGGGACAGAACCAAGGCTCTCCAGCCCACAGCCAGCACCACCAGTTGAGTGGTGTTACAGGTTCAGCTGAGCTCCCTCTGCCTGCAGCTGCACCTGGGAGGCCAGGCAAAACCAGCAGAAGAACCTCCCAGTCATTCTACATAATCAGAAAAAATAAAATACACCATTGTTTTAAGCTACTAAGTTTTGAGGTGATTTGTAATGTAGTAATAGAGAACTGAAAATGCTAGGTTTTAAGTTCATTATCTGTCTCAGACTACCTGCTTTGTTAGCAATCTAGGGTTACATGATAGAGAATCACAGGAAACTTGAGCTGGAGGGACTGTAAGGCAGCATCTAATTCAATCCTTTTATAGAAGAAGAAACCGAGACCCAGAGAGAAATGACTGGTCCCAAACCACAGTTTCTTACAGCCTGAGTCAGGGCTAAGTCTGTCTTCAGCATCTCAGGTCTAGAGTTCTCTTTGCTATACAGTGCTGCCTAGCTACATGTGCAATTAGAGGATGAAAAAGCTATTTTTAACTAATTTTAAGATAAACATTAAAAACTGTTTATAGTTTATAGTCTCAAATGTATAGTCTTCAATCCTCATGACATCCATGCAAAGAGATCCAGATGCCAAAGACCCATTAAGTGCCAGGAAGCAATTACTGGATACAAAGCAGGGAATAGTCATAATCGGGTACCTATTGTCTCTCATGGGATCTGTGCATTTATGGGTGTGCCAGCTCCTGGTAGATCAGTTGTCCTCATCTTGGCTGCACATTGGAATCATCTGAGGAGTTTTAAAGAACAGCTGACATACGGCCCAGGCACAGAAAGATTTAAAACCGGCCCACGGTGAATCTAATGAGCAGCTGGGACTGTGAGTTCCTGGGGGGCAGGATTTTCATCTTTGCACCTCGTGGAGTGCCATGCCACAGAGCCTTGTTGATGGAAACCAGGACACATGATGAAAGTGCTTACAGAGAGCAAGCTATGGCAGAGTGGAAAGTACATGGGCTTTGACATCAAAAACATCTGTCTTTGCCTCTCAGTTTTACTAGTTGGTAGCTGTGTAACCTTGCACACAACAGACTGAGCCATCTATAAAGTGGATATAAAGATGATACTGACTTCCCAAGGCTGTTATGTAGTTCAGCTGAGGTTGTTTAGATTTTGAAAAGCTCCCTGGTAACATTAAAGACCTTGTCAAGTATTTTTATTTCTATTAAAAATGGAAATAAAAAAGCTTTTTTAAAAAAGAAATACTAAACCCAATTAAAGATGATTATAAGAATTTAAGGGATACAGAGAGTTATCAAAAAATCAAGTACAATTACCTATGATTCCTCCATAAGTATGTTTAAGCATTTTATTACTTCTCCTCCCTTCTTGTTTATATGTATACCTGCACACATGCATAAAATTATAGTTTAAAATGCCATACACAGGATTGTATTGTGTTTATTTTCCATGTTAATAGCTACAGTGCTTCATAACCATGAGTTGTCATTATTGTGGTGTTTTTCTAACCTAGTGATTTGATGAGCAATTGAAGGGGTCATATGGCTAGAATGAAATGGAAACAAGAGCAAAGCCAGTGTAAATGTGCAGAAAAGTTACACAGTTGGGAACCTAATGATTGCTAAAAATTATTTGCAAGATTCTGTGGAAGCTGACCCATTTCCTCCTCTGAAAAGACTGATGTTTCCGCAAGAGCTTGAGCATTGACACAGATGAAATCGGGTGTCTGGTCCTGCCCATCCTAGACAGCCTTCCCTCTCTAGAAGGCCTTGGTCACAGCCCACAATGTGCACATGGTTTGAAAGGTAGTAAAGCAGGGAATGGGAGAAAGACCAAAAAGTGCTTATTCGAGTTAACTATTAATCTGGAGAAAGCAGGTTTTATATCCAAGCCAACCTAGAGTCTATCCAAGAGTCAACAGTTAAAAGAGCCAGAGCAAACACACCAGCCAAATCTTTGAGGGTGACATTGTCTGGCAAGGAATCCAGCTTTAGGAAGGACATGAAGACAATGGAACACTTTCTGGCTCAAGCCTTCCCTTTTTCTGGACTTAATTCCTAACAGTGCCAGAGTCTCTACGTGTCTGTTGGTTGGGACCTTGCCCATAAGGAGACAGTGTTTACAGAATTCTTGAGGAACAGAGGAAGGCTGACTGTAAATCTGAAACCCCTTTGAAGGACATTCCAAGCATGGGCATGCCCAGTGAGTGTGGCTCAATCAAAATAAAGCTTTTGCTAAAGTGACATCTTGTTCTGCCCAGACACCACTGCTCAGAACAGCCTTGAAATTCCTCTTTCCTGCCTTTCAAGGCCCAATAAAGAAATCCAATTCATTTTTTATAGTACCTCCTGATCTGTTTTTGGCATGAGGATCTTGTTTAGAATAAAAAGAACTAGGCTTGGAGTTGGAGAAACCTGAGTGTGAATTCCAATTAATCCACTTAATAGCTGTGTGTCCTTGGACAAATTACATGCCCTTTATGTTTCTTAACTTCTTTATCTATAACGAGGGATCTTGACTCTCTACCTCCCACCATTTATCACGTGGGAAATTACCTTGATGCAATGGTAGCCTCCAAAGGTCACCACCTGGCAAGGTGGTAGTCCCTACCAGAGGTCACAGAACAGAAAGGCCCACTAACCAAATTAAAATGCTTACATCACACAGGTTATAAATTAATTGAAAACACACAGTAAGAAGCAGGTGAAATGCATTAGCACTCTGTGATAGGGTGCAAGTGGGCTGGAAGGTCCACACTATCTGAATCCTGGGTTGTCTCTCTTGGCCACACCAGCCTACTCCACTGATGGTTTGGTTACAGAACCAGAGTTGAGGTTCAAGCTCAGGAGTCTGCAGATGGAGATTGCCTGGCCAAGAACACACACTTGCTGTATTGGGGAAACACGGGGAGGAGAATACCAGGCCCATAGCTGTAGTTTGCCAATGAGCCTGCTGAGCAGCCATGAGCTGCAGCCTAGAGCTGGCAGAGGACACATGGAGCCAGATGGGTGTCCACAGTGTATGGCTGAATCAAGGCCTCATGAATATTGATTGCCTTTGTATATTTAGTGCACCCAGAATATTTAGTGCCTCATCGGTCTCATGCATACATATATTCAGGGCACAGGTGTCATTATGATGTTGCCTCATAAATATTATGTATCTCTTAGTCCTTCCATCCCGTTCTATGTTAAATATACATGTGCTATAATATTCATAGTTGTAATAAATTAAAATAGACATCATTTTTAATATATTTTTATGAATTTCATTTATCTAATACGTTTTATTCTTTTGAAGAATTAAATATTTTCAAACAAATACACATTACAGCATTCTAGTGTGAGGCTCCCCTGAGAAAGCAGTTTGTAAACTGTAATATTCCACACAATCTTAAGGGATGATTATTATTCCTGTTATTATGAACAAATACACATTACAGCATTCTAGTGTGAGGCTCCCATGAAGAAAGCAGTTTGTAAACTGTAATATTCCACACAATTTTAAGGGATTA
The DNA here is from genome assembly GCF_000412655.1 of Myotis brandtii. Lineage (NCBI taxonomy): Eukaryota > Metazoa > Chordata > Mammalia > Chiroptera > Vespertilionidae > Myotis > Myotis brandtii. Next base: position 550,710 of record NW_005367874.1, on the reverse strand, counting down.
TTATTATTCCTATTACAATTGAACAAAAACAATTGTGGCCATTTATAAAAATTCATCAAATCTATCTTTACTTCAAAGAGCAAAGAGGAGCCCAGACAGCATGGCTCAGTGGTTGAGCATCCACTTCTGAACTAGGAGATCACGGTTCAATTCCTGGTCAAGGGCATATGCCTGGGCTGCGGGCTCGATCCCCAGTGTGGGGCGTGCAGGAGGCAGCCAATCAATGATTCTCATCATTGATGTTTCTATCCCTCTCTCCCTCTCCCTTCGTCTCTGAAATCAATAAAAATATATTAAAAATAAAAAAAGAGTAAAGAGGACGCAGTTTAGCTAATGGCTAGAGCTGTGAGTTCTGCCAAGAACCGACTTGGCTAACCTTTGGGAAGCTACATAACTGCCCTGAGAGGGTTTCCTCCTCTGTTAAATGGGAATGACAATAGCTACTTGATAACGCTGTTGTGAAGATTGAATGAGATCATGTGAGGAAAATATTTGGGAAATTGCTTGGCTTATAAGAATGATGCTACTTAATCTTTCTTGAATGCTGACTCTAAGCCAGGTACTTTCTGATTATATGATTACATAGGTAAGATTAGCATGCCTATTTTACAGATGAAGTTAAGACAGAACCAGAATTCAATCCAGGCAATCTGACTAAAATGGCCCACACTCTTAGCCATTTTGCAACACTGACTATTGCACAGTAAGTAGTCAATCCATATTGCATCATTATATTAATAAGATTGTCCACTAAAGCAAAAGTTCAGTATCATGTGCTAATGGTTAATTCTATTACCCGTAATGGTTAACCATAATCATTTTAGGGGAGAAGAGGTGCTCAAACAACGTTGTTTCATTCAAAGTCATTTTGTTATAACTTGATGAGATGCCACAGGAACTTAACTCTTGTTTATATCAATTAGCCTATGGTAAAATTAATATCCTTTTTTACTTGTTTTGCTAAAAGTTGCCAAAACTATCAATGTCAAGTGAGGACGTACTCTCTTAAAATATCGCGGGAGAATATAAATGATAGTTATTGAGCGAGGCTTTCTTTAAACAGCAGCCACAGTAACCCGGTAAAGAAGGTAACATTAAATCCCATTTTTTAGAAAAAACACTGGACTATAGAGTTCAAGTGATTACCAAGATTGCACATTGTGTGAGGAGCATACCTGGGATGAATTCTAAGTTGAGTGGACACTTGACTGCACATTCTTTCCGGTGAACCACGCTGCTAAGAATATCCTGGGTTCTTACATGTCTCTTTGCTCATTCATTTCTCAAGTTTCCATTGCATGTCTACCATGTGTTCCGTGCTGTGCTCAGCACAGGGCAAATCCAGGGCCGTACTCTGGCGGGGCTCACAACCCACTGGGGCAGTAAATGAGAACGTGGACCACGACAAAGCAGTGTTGCATCAGTTTCCATGATCAGGGCAGTCCAGAATGCTGAGGGGAGAGGAGAGGGATCTCAAATGGCCTGACGTGGGCGTCAGAGAAGGCTTCCAGGAGGAAGGGGCTTCCAGGAGGAAGGGGCTTGTGGTGTCATGTAGCTTCACGGATCACTAACACAGCTGTGGGAACTCCAGAGCAATGTTGCCAGGCAGGGACATGGGCAGAAATGTTCATATGACTTGGTGAGAGCTCGGGTAGCGTTGGCCGGACACAGAGCTGACCCTGATGGCGTTCCATCCTCGCTACAGTTTGGTCCCTGGAGGCCCTGCACTTATTCTCCAAGGCTGACCAGCTGTCAAGCTCCAACAGGCCACCGGCTTGTTTTAGTTAGCTGATGGCTCTTTGGAATGCATGCATTTCCCATTAATTGTGGTTTTCAAAAATTAAATTAAAAACCTCTTATTTACTCTAAAGATATATTTGGCTAACTTTCATAAAAGCTTACCCAGCTCTCCCATCAGGAGAGAAAACAAGATTTGAGACTTTAAATCTTGGGCAGAACTTAAACAGGGTCAGATGCCCAAATGTGTCTGCATTCAGGGCCCAGGGGCAATCTTTTTGAACTCTTTGAAACCTTAATTTCCTCATCAGGAAAATGGGATAACAGTAATTCCAACCTGCGTGGGTGACTGTTTATGTATGGACTATATAAAATAACTAGAGGCCCGGTGCATGAATTTGTGCACAGGTGGGATCCCTCAGCCTGGCCAATGATCAGGGGTGATGGGGGCTGGCCTGAGGGGGCATGGGTGGTTGGTCGGCCAGGGGGAGGGTCCTCTGGAGGTTGGCAGGCCTCAGGAGGTTGGGTGTGGGAGTGCACTGACCACCAGGGGCAGCTCCTGCATTGAGCGTCTGCCCCCTGGTGGTCAGTGCGTGTCATAGCGACCAGTCAACCAGGTCGTTTAGTCATTTGGTCATTGGGTCACTTAGGCTTTTATATATATAGATGTGAATGCTCCTGTCCCGGGTCAGCTTGCCCTTGATGGTATTCCATGTGCTGGAAGCAAATTCCAGGAGGGCATAATAAAATGCAAGAAGTTCATCAAAAGGCTGATGAACCTTGGGGCTTCAGCAGAGCTGAAGATCTGCATATATTATTGCCTGCTGCCAGACAGCTGAAGGCAGTTCCCCCAACCTGACATCATTTACTGTTTACCAAACCTTACCTTTGATATGTATATCTGCTTTGCTATAGGGCAAAATGTGTGAATAAAAAGCCCTGGGTACAGAGATTCAGAGAGCTTAGTTACTAAAGCTAAGCCTCCCCTGGCTCCCCAAAAATGCCTCCCAAATTTATATTTCATGTCTAGTCTCTTTATTAATTTATGTTGCAACCCCTTCTCCAGATTCCTGAACCCTAATAAAGGCGGATAAAACCCCGGCACCATGCCTTCCCTCTGCTTGATTCTATGTGGCATGGGACACAGTCTGCATTTCCCAGCTCCCGTATCAGCTGGCTTCCATCTGGGTGTAGTCAGTGGGAGCTCCTGATGGGAGATTGTAGGGTAGGAGGAAGGGAGAAGCAGGGGTATTCCTTCTCCCTCCTTTTTTGGGTGAAATGTCCAGAGCAGCCACTTCCCCTCCTCGGCACCAGCTTCCTTCAGGCATGTCCACCATGGTCTGGGTTCAACAAGTGAGACCAGCAACTCGGCTTGGGGAACGCCGCCTCCTCCCTCCCCCTTCTAATTCCACATCTCTGGGTGGCCTCATCACCTCCTGTGTGGTGTCTTCCTTCTTCTTTCTCTTCCGTAGCCATTTTCTGGAATTAGATCCCCTCTGTTTTAAATACTTAGAGAGCTGTTTTCTGGTTGGACTCTGACTTCTGCAGTGAGTGAAACACACTTGTCTGATGGGATCTATTTTCTCAATAAAAGATTCATCAAGAAATCAGGTGAGGGGGGAATGAAGTTTAGACCAGAGAGAAGATTGGTTCTGAATGTTGGTGGCTCTTAGCCCAATATCTAGTGAATACGTGTTCCATAAATGTGGCTATGAGGAGGAGGAGTATTTGCTTTCTACATGGACAAGCATGCCTTTGCCTGGAAGAGAGGGTAGAAAGATCTAGTGGTTTCTATTAACAATTAGCAGCCCCTCTGGTGCCCAGAGCCTGGTTCTGAGTGCTGGGAAGATCTGATCTCAGTCTGGATTGCCGGGAAAGGCTGGTCCCTCTGCACACAGTGCCCCCCAGTGAGGATCGGATTTGTCCACCTTCACGATCTGGAGTGAGAACTCCTCCTCCTCACACTAAGGACAGAGAAGGATGTTTCAAGGATATTGGCCACAGCTATTCAACCAAGATCTTGTTCTCACATTTCTGCTGATGGCTTCCCAGCCCCACACCAATCTGTTGTTTATGTCCCATGGCCATGTTACCTTAATTCCCAGGACAACCTGAGTCTGAGGCATCCAGAATGGGCCCTACTCAGAGGCAGAAAGGGTTCCACCCAGGCTGTGCCACCAGGAAGGAGACTGATCAGTCCCTGGTCTGGGCTCCCGGCATGAGGGAGGGGAAACGAGACGGGAGGTGAGTCTCATGCATCTTTATATCCAAGTGCCAAGATGCTGCCTAGCACAATGGGAATGAAGGAATACGGACACATTGGGTGGTGCAGGCTCTGTAATACATGTCCCTGTCTGGTATCCTAACACCATCACATTGCCGGAGCAATGACTGTGCCAGGCACCTAAAATACAAAATTGCTGAGCCTTATAACAACCCTGTAAAGTAGGGGTTATCAAGTCTAGTTTACAGATGATGAAACCAAGCCCAGAGAGGTTAAGTGATTTCTGCAAGTCTGCACAGCTGGTCAGTGTCAGAATTGGGATTCAGAGCCACATCTTTCAGGTTCCAGAATCTGCATTATATCAATTGTGTGCTGCCTCCCTGACATCTCTGTGGCAGGAATTTAAGAGTACTCTGGGCAGCCACAGCACACATTTTGTAGTTACCCTCACCAAAAGCCTGGGTGGACCCCAGTTGGCAGAGTGAGAGAGAGGATGCCTCTGAGCTCAGTGGAGTCTATAGCCATCAATCCCCAGTGTCTCTCCTGCAGCTCCGAAGCTAAACACCAGTCGTTACCCATGGAACCAGAAGCCATCTGCAGAGGTCATGGGCGTTAGAGAGGGGAGGTTGATTTGAATACACCTCCATCACCTGAACTGAGAATGAGTGACATAAAAAGAGGTAGCAGCTATGGGTACCTTGACAGCTGGCATGAGAACCAGGCTTTTGTTTCTGAGTCCAGTTACTACCATAGTGAGCAACCATTAAACCAAAAGGAACCTAAAGAACAAAGTCACAGCATTTGATGAACTTTGCTCCCAACCTTATATCTCTACTAGTGGCCTGGTGCACAAATTCATGCACATTGAAAGGAAATTAATTAGAAGAAATATTTTGATATTGCTATTTGCCCTTTCTCTATAATAGAAGTGTCAACCCACGATTGACAATGACAGATCAAAACACTTGCATGCTCCCAAGAAACCAGAAACACCAATCAGAAAGGATATATGCATCCCTATGTTCATAGCAGCACAATTTACCATAGCTAAGATTTGGAAACAGCCTAAGTGCCCATCAGCAGATGAATGGATTAGAAAACTGTGGTACATCTACACAA
>NW_005367874.1:529689-545125 GCF_000412655.1 Myotis brandtii | reverse complement strand
TTTCCAGCCCAGTGAAGCACCCCAACTTCTCTTTCAGGTAATTGTCAGCAACACAGCAGTAAATATCAACACGAAGCAGATTATTATTGTAGATCACGCAGGGAGAACAAAGGGTAAAATATTTAACTGCAGCAGTGTTTGACTATATTCTGTGCAGTGAGAAAACCTGAAGTCATTTTTAAGGTCCACCATTTCTTACTTCTTTTCAGTCAGGTCAAGTTTCTAAACTTTCTAAGTCTCTGTTTTCCGGCTAATGAAAAGAAAATAGGATTCCACCAAGTCTCCTATCTACCTACTCCAGGACATCTGTGAGGATCAAATGAGATAAGGCACGGGAAAACCCTTCAGAGACATTTGGTTAAAGTGTAAAATGTTCCCACCTGGCTATAAAGCAAGTCGTGTTCTTGAGCTGAAGAAACTGCAAGAAGCCTAGTCGCTAGGGAGAGGAAGCTGGGCGTTGCTATGTGATGCCATTACCAGATACCCACAGTGACCGTTTCCAGGCCGGGCTAGGCTGTGGACCGCATTTTGTGCCATGGGGTCTCAGCAGCATTGGCTGTGATTTGGTGGGCTGTTGCTCCGGGGTGGTGGCGGGGCCTGTGTCCCACTTGGGAGAAGCCGAGTGTTGCTTTGTGGGCACCAGGTCCATGGTGACATTTCTCTGTGCGCCTCACAGCACCTCCTGTGTTGAGCCTCTGCCCCAGTGGTCAGTGCATGTAATAGCGACCAGTCGGATGGGTGGAGGGACATGTAGCATATTAGCCCTTTATATATAGAGATGATCTGAACATCCCTGACATCACTAAGGCATCACATTTATGTGTGCAACCCAAGTGTCTAGCGCTTGAACGTATGAAGACCAGTCTTTGACATAAACCCCTCCGAAATATTTCTGAGGAGCCCAGAATGCTCACATGTTTCCAAGAATCAGTGCTGGTGCTGGTTTCTTGCCAAACACTGCAGCTGCTGCCCGAGGCCAGGTGCTGCCCCACCCTCATGAAGAGAGAAAGAGAAAGCTTCTATGCGTCACTCTCAGCCAGGGCTCCACAGCTCCAGCCACTCAGAGGTGGTGTGTTAAGTAAAAGACCTGTTTAAAAGATTCCTCTTCCAGCTGTGCATCGTGCGAGGGGAGGGGCAGCCAAGGTCTAAGGGTCAGGTCACAGAGTAGATCTGGAGGCGTGGCTTCCCTCCAGCCCTGGCTGTGCTGGGTCTGGCTGCCGGCAGAGCCCCTCTTCTGTGATGGATGATTCAGTTCAGGAGAATCCTTAATTCCTCTTGGCAAAACTGGTTCTTATCTGATGGTTCTATGTATTGTATTTAAACCTCACAGGAAAATAAGATTCAAGTCCCCCTTTTTTTTCATCTCTAATTGAACTCCCCAGCCCTCTTGCAAATCAGTGGATAAAAATGGATGTATGGGGAAAAGGAACAAAGTTACTTCCTTTTTTTCCCCTTTGCCAGGATTACTTGAAGCCGTGGTTCTTGCTCAACCAAGATTCCTTATTAGGTTTCTTTTGGACAGGCAAAAAGAACCAGTATTTAGCCAATTAGCCATAAGGCCTTGGATTAGAATTGTAGATTATTAGTTTGAGAAGGGGATTTACAGATAACTTAGGCCAGTGGCTTTCAATTTGTGAGCTATATACCTGAGTATCTGTAGATTATAATACTCGAATCCAAACATTGTCTAGATTCTGAATAAATAGTACATCCCCATCCCATATAATACTATTTCCAAACATTCATGCCCTTGTTGAGATGAACAAACTACAAATGCACCTCAAAATGTTACTGAATTTATTATAGTTTTCAGTTGTTACTATTTTCTCAAGCAACCAACATAAAAATCCATTTACATTTGTATAGTGAACGTTTACAACATTTTTTGATGTAAAAAAAGGGCATCTTCACATTCAAAGAAGGTTGTGACATTTTCCTCTAGACCTGCATTTCCTAGAATCATCTGGGAGCACATATGAAATGCACTCCAATCTAGGAAGACATATCTAGTGGGGGAGGGGGGGGCAAATTCTGCATTTTAGACACATTCTCTCAGCGACTCATCTACACATTAACCTGTGAGAACATCTGCTCAGGTCCACCCCCTTATTTCATGGGCGAGGGGATTCAGGCTCAGAGCGGGGAAGTGATTGGGCCAAGGTCATAAAACCTCGATCAATAGCCCCATCTATCCCACCCCTGTCTTGTCCCTCTCAGGCCCCTCAGCAAGGGGCCAAGCAAGCTTGCTCCTCTCCCAGGAAGGGGAAAGCTGACCCCAGGGCCTCAGCATGGCAGCAAAACAGTCTCCAATGGTGAAAATGGTCTCTCTCTGAGGTCTTCACTTTTCCCCCTCAGCTCTCACAAACTCCTCCCAACCCAGTCAGGCAGGCAGGCCAGTGGCCTCACTGCCCTCCCTCCATTGTCTGGTATGTGTGGCCTCCAGGCTTCTCCCATTTCCTGATTCCTCCCCCCCCCCCCCCCCATCCTGCCTATTGGTAGATTCCACCAATTCTCTCAAGTCCCACTTCCTGGTTCTGCTGCAGAAACATTTTTTCAGGACCATCCTAACCTTACTGGTCACTTTATGGCCTTGGATCCCTCTGCACTGGAGGGTGTGCTTGCTTTTCTGTTGTTTTGTGTGTGGACAGCCAAGTTGTGTCTCAGACGATGTCTGGTGCAGAGCTGTACACACAGACTCTTCCCTGATGAATGAACACGTCCAAATATGCATGACACAAATCAACAATGTTTAGTGTGAACATACACATTATTCGACCTTTTATTTATTTGTAACTGCTCTCCAAACACTTTCTGCCAGGACCTGCTGACATAAAATGGACCAACTGTGGGCCTTCTCTTGAGGAGTGTGTGTGCTGTGAGTGGTTTAGAGTTTTTCTGATGTTTGATATTTTTTGTATATTGGCACAAATTTTTTTTCTGTCCCCAAGTGATTTGTAATCAGATAACAAAATTGTGAGGGAAAGCAATCATCAATGGAAACACAAATTCTCAATAAATAATATATATTATAATGTTATTTAATCATCAATGGAAACACAAATTCTCAATAAATAATATTATAATGTTATTCCAATCACAGAGCATGTACTACATACTGGGCCATTTATAAATGGCATCTCATTTACTCCTCCATGCAACTCTTCAAGCGCACCATTATTTCTGTTTTAATGATGGAAAAAACTAAGCAAGTGACTTGTCCAAGGTGCCATCAAATGTGATGTCAGGTTTCAAACCCAGGTTTGTGTAATAAGCAAGCCTGTGTTCTTGGCCATTGCTCTATATCACACCACCTCCCCTGACAGTCCTGCATCCAGCGTTGCATAAACACTGAAATGCAAGCCGTTGCTAGAGGATAATGAAATGACCAGGGTGAGTCACCGAGGGCAGGCAGCAGGCCTGCTGTGATTGATGCATTTATTATCAGTAAGTTGAGTTGGGAATTACAAAACAACATTAGCATCAATTGCAAAAAACCTAAAGTTTTTTGCAATAGATGAGCTGTGCAAAAAGCCAACATACATCATCGTTCTCAGATGCTGAGTGTGGCGTCTTGACCTGCATTCCCACCCATTTGCCCTGGCGCCTTCTCCCCTGTAAGGGTGGTTCTCTAGAAGCAGTCTAGAGAATTCAGATTTAAAAAGCTTGTCCCAGGCCTGACTCATTGTGTGGCCTCTCACTGGTGAGTCACCACTGTGTGACTCAGTTTTCATGTCTTACACAAGGCTCGGAATTTGACTGTTCAGATCCCGGGAACAGATTTCTATGAGGTGGCATAAGGTTAGTGATGTGCTGGGCTCAAAAGTTTAGCTGGTGAGGACCATACACTAGATCTTGGGAATAATGGGTCCTCAAGCGGTCCCCTGCCTCTTTTTTCAAGCAGGACATAGCTCAGTTGAGCCTCCTGGAAGATGCCATTCCCAGAACAGGCTGTTATGACATAATGAGATCTTGGAATGAGATTTTTCTTGCCACTCAGGTCACCTGAGATCCCAATATGATAAACATCAAGATTCAAGAATGAACTTTCTGACCTGGAGCAGGAGGAGTCATCATGCTCATGGACATCCACCACAACAAGGGCCAGAAAGGTGGGGCACAAGAACCCCAAGAGCCAGGACATCTACCTAAGGCTGCTGGTCAAGCTGTACAGGTTTCTTGTCAGACGTACCAACTCCACCATCAACCAAGTGATGCTGAAGAGGTTGTTCATGACTTGCACCAAGCAGCTGCCTGGATGATCTGGAAGATGGAGCTGCCTGGCCGGGAGGGCAAAACTGCTGTGGTTGTAGGGTCTATACCTGATGACGTGTATGCAGGAGGTGCCCAACTGAAGGTGTGTGCACTTCATGTGAGCAGCTGTACCAGGGGCAAGATCCTCACCTTCAGCCAGCTGGCCCTGGACTCCCACAGGGCTGTGGCACCATCCTACTCTCTGGCCCTCCAAAGGGCCAAGCGGTGAAAGGCACTTCAGTAAGGCCCCAGGAACCCCTCACAGCCACACCAAACCCTACCTATGCTCCAAAAGCCAGAGGTTTGAGTGCAGAGAGGCCAACGTGCCAGCCGAAGCTGCAAGAACTAACCCCTCATCCTACTTTGTCATTAAAAAGATTTTGGATGCTGAAAAAATATATATAAGATTAAAAAATGAGTCTGACAGCACACCCCAAGGTGCAGGTTTTCAAGGGAAAAGGTTCATGTGCCTTCGGTCTTGGCCTTCATCCAGACCAAGAATAGGGAAAAAGGTCAGAGAGAGCACAACAGGGAGAGGATGGAGAAGAGGTTTCCTTGGAGAGAGCTGTTAGTTCTCTCTGCCTTCAGGGGAGGCTAGAGGTGCTGCAGGAGAACATTGAAAAATGGTCCCCGTAGGAGGGAGACACAGAGACCTGGTGTCCTAGCCATGCCTGAGAAAGTGACTTGCTATCTAGGTGCTGGAACCAGGAGAGAGTGCTGGGAAGATTTGGATTGTGCTCCCAGAGTTTTTAGGGAAGGGATGCAATTGTTTCCTGTGCACAACATGTGAGCCATACCAGAAAGAGGACCATCATGTGGTTGGGTCATCATAGACTTTGTCCGAAAGTGCCTGCAGGAGGAGTGAAGGGATTTTGGCAGGAAGACAAGATGTGCTGCCTCCTCCTCCCCACATGCCTCAAGTCACAGCAGAAATGGAGTCATGTCTATGAGTGTCAAGGGAACTGCAGGTCCCAGAATGGGACCTTGGAAAATCCCAGGATTTGACCCCATGAGAAGTGTCTTGCCTTGGTCCACCAAAGGGTGCTTTCTTTGGCCAAAGGCCAGGCTCAGGCCAAAGCTGTCCTATCCTCTTACTCCTCCTTCCAGCCATGGCTTTGACCTGAAACAGGAAGGAGAGAGAGAGAGAGAGAGAGAGAGAGAGAGAGAGAGAGAGACATCAGGATAGGAGAAGTCAACAATAAGTCACATTTCTATTATGCCATGAGTCATACTTACTCAACATGCTAGTTACATAAATCAGAAAAGGTGTTGCCTGTTTTTCATTTGTTTATTTTCAAACATCTTTACTAATAAACATCTTTACTTATCTCTTGGAGCCTGACCACATACCGACTTTTCCATTCCTTCTTTCTGCATCTCAACATTTTGTGTCAGCCTCTACGATAGTATGCCACCTTGTATTACAACTGATTGCTTACCAGTATTCCTCACATTAAGAGATGATTTCCTTACGGGCAGGAACTGTATCTTATTCATGGTAATATTCTCTGAAACCAGCACAGTGATGGCATGTGGTTGGTATGCAGTCAATTCTTGTTAAATGAATGTATGCATGTTGATAAAAAGAACTTGGCAAAAGGAAGACATTTGCAGGGTGGGGCAAAAGTAGGTTTACGGCTGTGAGTACATGAAGCACAGAATTTATTCTTGTATTATTATTTATTAACTATTGCGTTATTTTCCATATGAACAACTGTAAACCTACTTTTTGTCCCATCCTGTATTTATAACTTTTTGGATCTCAAAATTTCACCAGCTGGGCTGTGCCCATAGATTCTACTTGTAGCTCCAATCATGCTCCCTGAAGACCTGAGTAGCTCCTTGCCCACTTGGGTTTGTTCAGGGGAATCCCAGTTATACCCACGAGACAGCACATCCCTAAGAAGGAAGGAGACATGGGAGAGAACAAGCTCTCCATCAGGGTAAATAAAAAATGGGAGCTGAGCCACGGCTGCCCAATTTCAACAGAACCCTCTGTTGTACGGGGAACAGTGGAGAAATTGTTCATCCACATCTCATTCTTTGTGGAAATGTTCTGACTGCAAATTCAGTGTCAGCTTTGATTTCCTGCCCTGGGAGGAGACTTGGTCAAAAGGCACAAAGTGGGCCTGTGCAGAGGCAGAGGGATTGTGAGGTTGGATAAGAGGAGACCCTCACACTTCATCTTTGTTCCGTCGTGGAACTTCTAGCACAGGGGTGGTGAGCCCAAGCCAGCCCAGCCCTAGCCTTGGGCTCTGCTGAGAACCGCATCCCTACTTGGAACCACAACAAGATCACAGGCGGAAGGACGAAGGTCAGACCAGGCCTGAGGTCAGTGCCCCAGTCCTTTGCTTGCTTCTTGGAAAGGAACAAGCACAGAGAGGCCCTGAAGTGATGGGAGTCTGAGGAACTGAGGGCAGGCAAACGAGAGGTAGAATTCACCCAAATGTTCCAGGTCCCCTTACCAGCGGACACCAACTAAAATAACCTGGAAAAGGCACTTGCAGAGCAAAAGCAAAACCAGTTGCTGTCTCAAAGCTAATTTTAAGAATGTTTTTTTCTCTTGAAATTTCATCACCATGACTCATCGTTCTGCATGCCAAGATTCTGAAACTCTGAGTCAGACTGGGCCCTGGGAGTTGAAGCTCAATGGGGAGTTTTACCTAAATAAAGCCTGCAAGCCCAGCCTACTGTGATAGATGAGTTAGAAATTTGCTAATTCAGCAGTGCACATGCATTTTTACCTCTGCTGTTCACAGAGTTGCCCACAAGTTCCTGGTGTGATGTTTTATCTTAGACTCGAGATCCCCCTTCCTTTTCCTTGAAACTTCAGTTAGTATGTTTCCATATCTTCCCTCCTAATTTCCACAATCTGGTCATCACTGCTATAGGTGCTTCTTGTTGATACTTGCAGCTGGAACAGGTGTGATGATAAACCACAAATTTCAGAAAGAATCCATGGTCCCCTTCTCTAAATGCCAACCAAAGGGAATGACATTTACATCTGGAGCTTAGAAAGTCAGAAATGGAAAGAGCCTCGGCTCACATCATCCGCCCTTCCTGTCATTATATAGATAAGAGATCCAAGACTCAGAAATGTCAACCAACTTGCCCAAGATGACACAAGCAGAAAGAAAAGTTAGGCAAAAGCCAGGATCTTTTGTTCATGTCTTAGTCTCTTGACTATACTGCCTCCATTTTTTTTAAAACTGTATGTCCAGATTAATCCCTAGACTTGAAAAAACCCACATCTGAGAATTGGGGGTAGAGAAGATCTATAGGAATGAGAGAAGAGACAATGTTCAGGGCTGACTTCCTGTTCCTTGGTGTCCCTTGAGCTCCAGACCAGTGACCTGAGGAGATAACTGCCACAACCATGGTGACAGGAGGCCTGGAAGAGGCCCTGGAGGAAAAGGTGGCTGGTAGGAAATGGACTGAAGGCAGGGACCCAATCTTTTTTTGTTTGTTTGTTTGTTTCGTTAATCTTCACCCAAGGGTACTTTTTTCCATTGATTTTTAAAGAAAGTAGAACAGAAGGCGGGAGAGGGAGAGAGAAAAAGGGAGAGAGAAACATCAATGTGAGAGAGATACATTGATTGATTGCCTCCCTCATGCACCCCAGTTGGGGCCTAAGATTGAACCTGCAACCCAAGTACATGCCCTGAACCGGGAATCAAACCTAAGACACTTCAATGGGTGGACCAAACGCTCTAACCATTGAGTAACGGCAGCCAGGACAAGACCCAATCTTGACTCAAGGATGGTGATAGTGGGAGGTTAACCAAAGCAACAGAGTCAAGGAACTTTGGCCTCTCAGCTGTCCTTGAACACATGATGTTGCCATCCATGTTGAGATGAGGGGCAGGGGCATGTAGTCAGGTGTAATAAGACTGGCTTTGGCATCAGGCTATTGAAGTCAGAACTTTTTTGGCTGCAACGGGCCCATTCACTCAAGCTCAGAAGGAAAGGATTGTTGTGGGATTCAAAGACCTCACAGGAGCCCAAGGATAGGTGGGCCATATGCAGCCAGGACTCCTTGGGCCTAAAATCAGGACTCTGTCAGGAGCCAAAGGGGCTAGCTCTGAGACAGTATAGGGGTAACACTGACTCCATCTTGGCTGAAGAAAAAGAAACACCGATCAGCTGCCTCTGCCCACACCCCAGCCATCTTAAAGGCCAGACTCCTTGCTTTCAATAAAATTTCATGATTGAAATTAACCTAGTCACATCCTTAAAAAAAGAATGTATGATGCTAACATCCTTTCTTAACATCATGGTCTGCAAAATAGTTGTTTTGTCAGTTAAATGGTAACTAGAATATTTGTGCAAGCATCTGAAGGGTCCACTGACCATGAAAAACATCTTGTGACTAGGAAAACACCAGATTACCATCACAAGAAAACTGACCTCATCCCCATTCCCAAGCCCTGCACCTGCCCCAAGGCCCCTACATAAGCCATCCACAGAGCCCTTCAGGAGCTCAACTTCTCTTTTCTGGTCGACTCCCCAGTGTATAAGCTCTTTCCATAAGCTCTATCGACTTGATCTTGTACTGAGTTCAGGGCTCATTTCTATGACATTGAGACTCAAGAACCTTGCATTCATCCTGCCAGTGTGACTCAATGGTTGAGTGTCGACCTATGAACTAGGAGGTCACAGTTCAATTCCAGATCAGGCCACATGCTGGATTGCAGGCTCGATCCCCAGTAGGGGGCATGCAGGAGGCAGCTGATCAATGATTCTCTCTCAGCATTGATGTTTCTCTCTCTCCCTCTCCCTTCTTCTCTGAAATAAATTAAAAAAAAAAAAAAAAGAACATGACATTTAAGATTCAAGATCCAGCAACAACTCCAGGCTCCATTCTCTTTGGTTTTGCGTTCCTGCCCCTGATCCCCCTGATCTCTTTCTCACTCTCTGTCTCTTGATGTTTCTCTCTGATTTTATACTCACTCTCTCTAACATCCCTGCTTCCCTCTGTGTGTTTGCTGTTTTCCCCTCTCTACTGCCCACAGTCTTCACTGTAGTTTGCACGTGGTCCAAAATGGCTGCCCCTGTATTGAGTCCTTCTTAACCTTTAGCTCAGCTTCCAGAGGGAACTGGCTGTGTTTTTTCCAGCTTCTAAAATCGTAAGAGACAAGTCAAATGGGCCCAGGTCACATTTTGAGCCTGGTCACACAAAGTCATAGGCTGCTGGCCATCCCAAGGATTAGCTGTCTTTGTATCAGATGCCCAGGCCTTATCCAATTGCTGTGGCCACAGGGCAGGGTCTCCAGGCCGCAGACAATCAGCAGGGAGTGGGAGCAGTACAGACTATGGAGGTTTGTCAACACCTGGAATATCGAGCTACATATTCCAGCTTTGCTGCTTATAGGACTTGTGACTGTGGGCAAGACTCCTTATGTCTCTGGACCTTAGTTTCCTTATCTGTAAAATGAGGGAAATAATACCTACTTGACAAGGCTGTTGAGAAGCCCAGATAAATATAATATCTAATCAACCCATGTCTTGCACATGGCACATAGTTGCTGTTATCGACCAGTGTTGCTAGCGTTTAAGAGAACTGAGTCTTGGGCATACACACCACATTGTGGCCTGCTGCCTTTTGAACTTCTCCCTCTTTCGTCTTTCTCCATTTGGAATCTTTTTTCTTTCCCTTTTTGATGTTTCTTAATTTTCCCCTTGTCAGTAACCCAACGCTTGAAGATTTCACAACAGGATGCCCTGGAGCCAACGTTTTTTATTTGGATCTGCCTTACATGCTCTGCCTTGTTGTCCATAATGTTAAAGGGGTGGAGGGTGCCGTTTACTGTATGGAATAACGCTGTGATCTGTTTTTCTGAAAATTGTTCCAACGAAGGAAGGAAGTTGTCTGGGATGACACTGCTGGCTTTGAAAACGTAAATATGAAGCTTTGTGTTGTTGTTTGGCAACATTCCAAAAATCCCCCCCCCCCCACACCCCACCCTCCAAGAAGCTCAGGCCAAGCGAGAGCCAGCTACAGAATGCAGGGATATATTTAATAGGAAGCAAAAATTACTCTAGATGCCAGAAATTGTTATAAACAAATACGGAGCCAAGCATACACAGCCTCCTCTCTCTCCCTATCAGTCCCCTGTCTGTACACATTGCCAAGTCATTGCCTGGGTGAGCTGTGTCCATGAGAATGTCAGGGTGTGACTGGTCTGGGGGAGGAGGTGGGTTACTGAGGTGGGTTACTTGGAAAATGAGGAACAGAGCTACAAATGGAGGGAAGGGTCAATAGGATACGGTGTTGGCAGGCTCATTCTAGGGTAGAGCAGGGAGATGGGATGCAGAAACAGAGGGAGAATCTGTGATAAAAATCTGGGTCATATCAAAAATTGCAATAAAAACTGGGCTGACTTCATAGGCGCGTGAGCTGTGCACTGGCACAGGGTCCCACACTCAGAAGGGCTTCCTGGTTGGTCGAATGCTCTACTAATAATGAATTAAAATTCTTCAGCATTTTTAAACAAGATACAGACCCTACATTTTAATTTCGCACTGGGACTTGAAAATTATGTTTCTGGTCCTGGCCAGGGAGAATTGACCCAAAGACTCACTTTTAGAAACGCAAGCTGGCAGGAAAGAGCCAGGAAGAATGGAGTGACCCTGGGGCAGGGACGGGGCAGCCATCAAGTGATTTTACAGCCTAATAGAACCAGGCAGAGGTCAGTGACCCAGCTGGAACAGGTGAGGTCTGTGGCAGCAATTGATTCCCCAGAAGCATGTCTGGGGGTGACTTGGCACACAGAGCACTGGCTTTAGTTGGGATAGCTGCCCTGGTGTCAGGTGGCCATCCTTACCCAATCAGCTGTGGCCATAGCAACAGGGTCTGGTGAACACAGCCAATGAACAGGGAGGAAGAATAGTACAGGCAGTGCAGGCAATGGAGGGTCCCCACAGACAGACCTAGATATAGATGTCAGGTTTGCCACTGATGGCTCTTATGACTTTGGGCAAAAGCTCCTTACTTCACTGAACCTTAGTTTCTTCCTCTGTAAAATGAGGGAAACAATAGCTGTTCACAAGATTGATAATAAGATTAGAGGAGATACAGTATATAAAGTTCCTACTACTTTGCCCCACACGTGTATAAAATCAACCATTACTATTCTAGCCTACTATTGTTTTCAGGGAGCTGGAATTAAGTAAAGTGGATCCTAAGCTCATTAGCTGTGACTTTGGACAAACCACTTTACATGTCTGAATCTCAGATTCTTCATAACGGAAATAAAAACCCTCATGCCTAAGACAGTGCCTGGCACATAGTAGGTATCACTAATATATATTAAGTGAATGAATGAAGCTATGTATTCTGCCATACTGTGATAAGGGATATGAGAGCTATGTGCCTGGCTGCAAAGGGCTTTGCAGCTATATTATCTTTTTGTTGACTTCAGAGAATCAGATGTATTACTTTGTGGGGACAAGAATCAAACATGCTTGAGATCACCCCCTCTGAAAATAACTTTCTGTGTGCTTGCCTGCTTGGGTATTTGGGTCAGTCTTTTATTACTGGCATCAGCACAGAGCTAAGGAGACCAAATGTAACCAAACTTGGCTGGAAGTCTTTACTAGTACATTGCTCTCCTCTTCCTCCCACCCCCAAGCTTTTCTTTTCAGAATAAAAGGAAATGCTATTAACACAGGGGTGACCACAAATCAAAAAGTGTAATTAAAGACAAGACATTCAATCTGCATGTACGTACATCAAATGGATTCAGAGATTGCCGTTCCTTTTCATTACAGTTCATGAAGCATGAAGAGTATTTAGAGAGGAAAAAAGTCTCATTCATTAGCCTCAGAGATGCCAAGAGGGGGGAACGACTTATGTACAAATGGTATATATAAGGCACATATTTTTCTTGCTCTGAGTTTACATATTCCATATGGGATAAAAGGCAACCCAGTGTCACCACCCTGCCAAGCGCCTCGGATGATAAGAGTTCTGGGTTTCAAGGACTGCACATTGAACACTGAGAGGCCAAAGGTCAGCCTCCCCCAGCTGGAGTGAACTTGAGATGGAATGGATTCTTAAAGCATTACATACTTTCTGCCTTGAATAATGGAAGTGTTATATGCTTAACAATTGCTACTGAGGGCAACCTGGCTAAATCCCCACCAAAACTCTGTGCTCCTCCTTCCAGTGTATAGGACTCAGGCTTCTCAACCAGGGCCTGTTTCCCAGGCCTCTGGCATTAAGTGTGACTGTGTAGGTATCTCTTGAGAATGGGATGCATGTGGAAGTAATGTGTGTATATCTTCTTTGTAGGAATGGAATGTAAGTCCTTGGCCCATTATTGTTTGGATAGTTTGTCTTTTTCTTGTTGAGTTGTAATAGTTCCTTATATATTCTGGTTAGTAGTCCCTTATCAGATACAAGATTTGCAAATATTTTCTCCCATTCTGTGGGTTGTCCTCTCACTTTTTAATAGTATCACGTGAAGCAGTAAGCATTTAATTGACAAAGTCCAAGTTTTCTATTTTTTTCTTTGGTTGCTTATACTCTTGGTGTAAGAACTAGAAAAGGTTAATTCAAGGTCACAAGGATTTACGCCTATATTTTCTTCTAAAACATTCATACATTTTTAACTCTTACATTTTAAACTTTAAACCACTTGAATTCAATTGTGTATATGATATGAGCCCAAGTTCATTTGCTTGTTGATATCCAATTGTACCAGCACCATTTGTTGAAAAAACAATTCTTTCCTTATTGAATAATTTGGCACTTTTGTCAAAATCAGTTGATCAAGGTTTATTTCTGGACTCTTAATTCTATTCTCCTGGTCTATATGTCTACCTTATGCCAGTATCTTGTTGTCTTGATTGCTGTAGTTTTATAGTATGTTCTGAAATCAGGAAGTATGAGTTCTTCAACTTTGTTTTTTCAAGATTGCTTTGCCTTTTCTGAATCCTTGCAGTTCCATTTGAATATTAGGATCAGCTGTCAATTTCTGTAAAAAAAAAAAAAGGAAGCTAGAATTTCATTAGGATTGTCTTTTAATAGTGAGAGTTAGTAAGATCACATATATTATTGGTACCATTATAATAACCTGGTTATTATTAACAGAAAAGGATTAAAGGGAAGACTAGATAACATTGGCATGCCATTTATCTACTTTGCCAGGAAATTGCAGTTAACATTCTCCAAGTCTGTTTCCTGCAGATCGCTTGGGGAAGAGACTGGGCAATAGATGCATGCCCAGTAAGATCTGAGTGATATGGGAAGATGGTCACCTGTCAGTCACACCTGGGAGGGAGTTAGTGGCCAGAATAGGGGTGACCACTGCAAAGGAGTGAAATCTGAGATACTTAACTCCTGAACAAAGGAGCCCTGTCTCTCTTGGCTCTTGCTGCTCGCCTGTTCTCCCGTTGCAGGGGGCACACTCCCCTGCATTTGCCCACATGGCTCACAGCCATGTGGGACCCACACAACGGACTGATGGACTAGATCTAGCCTAATGCTACATTGGGCCCAACTCCATCATGGAATGAAAACTAATCTGAGATACTTAACTCCTGAACAAAGGAGCCCTGTCTCTCTTGGCTCTTGCTGCTCGCCTGTTCTCCCGTTGCAGGGGGCACACTCCCCTGCATTTGCCCACATGGCTCACAGCCATGTGGGACCCACACAATGGACTGATGGACTAGATCTAGCCTAATGCTACATTGGACCCAACTCCATCATGGAATGAAAACCCTGGGCTCTGGCCCTACTTTTAGCTCTACTTAAGGCCCAGCTGCCCCTTTTTCAGGACTGGGTTAAAGGGCATGGGACTTTATAACCAGAGGAATATAACTCCACAAAAATAGAGCCTTTTACCACATCTCATCCTCCCATGGGGGCCTCCGGAAGTGCTCATTCCAGTGGCAGCCCCAGAATCCCACTCCCACTAGCAACAGAGGAATCCCACTTGTGCAATCATCCAATAGCATTATCACTACAAATACGTTATAATTTATTTTTTAAATATATTTTTATTGATTTTAGAGGGACAGGAAGGGAGAGGGAGAGAGAGAAAAAGAAACATGGATCAGCTGCCTCTGCCCACACCCCAACCAACTGGCAACAAAACCCGCAACTAGGACATGCCCTGACCGGGAGTTGAACTGGTGACCTCTAGGTGCTTGGGATGATGCTCAACCACCTGAGCACACTGGCCAGAATTTATATACAATTTACATAAATTCTATATAAAAATTGAATTTATTTTTTATATTTGTGTATTCCATTTAAATTGTTTTTTTTCAGTTCCCCTTTTCTGTTTTTAATTACTTTTTAAAAGTTTTCTTTGTTTCTTGCTTTTTCTTCCAGTGTTTAGATTTCCAGCTCCATGAAAGTTAGAAGGACGCACCCCTTTTGTAGTATATCGGTCTCTGAATATAAGGCCAGTTGAGGAAATAGGATTTCCAGCAAATAAGGCAGGTGGATATTTACAGTATTAATTGTAAAAATAAAAGTGATGTGATCGTATTTGTGTACCAAGTTTATGGAACATTCACACTGCATAAAAATGGAGATAATAATCCTATTTTCTGTGTCACCGGAGAATAGGAGATAAAAAGGGAAATGTAATCCAGTTCTATTTTGTTGGTGTTTATCTTAAGCTAGTTATAGCTCTATTTAAGGGATTGATTTGAACTAATTCTCAAAGCCTTCAAGTTATGTATTACTTAAAAGTGACTGGATGAATTTCAGGCACAAGAAAACATATAGGCCTGTCTCTAGGTCAATATTGACTTTTCCCTATTTGTAAAATTTTCTTACTGCACTGAAGCTCTCTGAGCAGATAAAAAGCCACAGGCAAGATAAAGGACAGTATGGCTGCCTCCTTCAGGGGTTCAAAATACCCTTTCTAACCAAGATTCATAAGAAACCTATGTACTTTCCTCTACACCAAAAGAGGGGAAATCATATCTGTTTAATAGTAGGTTTAGATTTTGTTTTAGATCAAAATCTTGTTTACATATCTTAGCTTTTTACTTCTTTTCTCCTCTACACATCCAGTTCCTTCTCCTCTCCTGCTATTTCATGTCACATTTCATTGGTTAATTCATTTTTTTCATTCACGTCTACAGTCAAACTTTATCAAATGCTTATAAAAATGGTAGGTACTGATGATACAAAGATGAACAAAAGGTATTTTCTTCCCTCCAAAGC
>NW_005367874.1:511983-529228 GCF_000412655.1 Myotis brandtii | reverse complement strand
ATGTTCGCTTCCAGCTGCCTGGCTGCCGGCCGCCATCTTGGCTGACAGTTAATTTGCATAAGGATATGCTGATTAGCCAATGAAAAGGGTAGCGGTTGTACGCTAATTACCATGTTTCTCTTTTATTAGTGTAGAAGATTGGTAGATGAAGAGAGGCTCTTGGGACCTTGGAAGGGGCCCATGCGAGTGCAGAGCCATCTGAAGCTTGCCTTTCACTAGTTTGATAAGTCTACCTTTGGCCAGAGGGAAACATTTGGGTTTTTCATGCATGTCTAGGCCATGAAGTCACTGGGATTTGTTTTCCAGCATGTTTCACAGGAGGTAGCCCACCCAGGTATCTTCATGGCATATCCTTCGATATCAATTTTATTCAACCCTCTAGGGCACCAAAGTTTTTAGGACCCTGGGTTGCAATTGATCAAGAAGAGTGTGTTAAGTAGTACAAGGACCTCAGGATGCTAGTCTCTTTTCTGGGATTGTTGCTATTCCTCATAAGAATAAGCATCATCATTCCTTCCATGGGCTGTGAAGGCTGTGAACCTGTGCAAGCCTCAGAGCCACCTGCATAATCCGGGTCCTCTTTCTGGGCAGAGTACATGCTTTGCTCTCGGGTGTAGGGCATGTTCCCACATGTGTTTATATGTTAATCGACTTGAGCTCTGGATTAAAGATAGAATCACCTTGAGGACAGACTGCGCTGTTGGTGCTTGCAGGAGTTTAAATGGCCAACTTGGGGTCCAATGTTCTGTTGAATTTAGACGGGGAGAATGACATATAAAATGTTTCTCTCTCTCACCAAAAACCCCCCCAGGGTTAATCTTTATAAGAAGGAGGAGCCTTATGATGACTGGCAAGGAAAGAATGTCTGAGGAAAATGGTGATTTTCTAATTCACTTAATATCTCACTTCTACTTGATTTCCTTCCTTTTCTAGGAACTTTATGTGGCATTGTATGTGTGTGGTCACTTTGTTATGCATGAGTCAAGGACATTGTAGATTCTAAGCACTGATGGGAGCTGGGGCTGCACAGGAGCTCAAGAAACGGGCTTGGCCTTACAAGGAGTGTTCAGCAGAGAATTTGACCACAAAAGGGTGATGTTGAGCAAACTGCTTAAAATCTATATGCCTGTTTCCTCATCTGTTCATTGAGATTAAGGCTAGTACTTTCCTCAAAGTGTTGTAAAATTACAAGAGATAATATATGTAAAGTACATGGCAAGATGATTGATACAAATGTTGAATATTAAGGATATTTTGAGTTACAAAGGATTTACAAGGGCTTGGGGAGTACAAAGAAATAGAAGAGCAGGAAGTTTTTATGTCTGGATGGTTAGTGACTAGGACAGTGATGGCGAACCTATGACACGCGTGTCAGAGGTGACACGCGAACTCATTTTTTTGGTTGATTTTTCTTTGTTAAATGGCGTTTAAATATATAAAATAAATATCAAAAATATAAGTCTTTGTTTTTTACTCGTTGCAAATATCAAAAAATTTCTATATGTGACATGGCACCAGAGTTAAGTTAGGGTTTTTCAAAATGCTGACACGCCGAGCTCAAAAGGTTCACCATCACAGGACTAGGATGTGATTTAGGGTGGACATGAGGATAAACTTGAGGATGGGTGGGTGGATGGATGGGTGGATAGATGGATCTATGCAGACTAATGACAGGGTATGAGAGGGATTGGCCCAAGAGCTGTTGTTCTATCTGTCCTCAGCAGAAAATGTTTTCATGTCCTTCATGTCATCCACAGGATTGGCAGAGTGTAACAAAACACTGGGGTGAGGAACTTTCTTTCTTTACTTTTCTGCATAACCTACAATGAGTAATTCCAGTACAGTGAGGTCGAAACACACCAGGGTTTGGGGAGGGAGAGCCAGGCAGAGAAGCAACATAAACAATCCAAAATATTGATCGCATGGGTCAAATGACTCACCTCAGGTCACCCAACTATGTATTCAAACAATGATGAATGAAATTCAATGTGTGACACTCTCCCACAATACATCGAAGGTTACACCCAATTCCTTGCATACAAACTATGGCCCGACCTCTTTCTTTTGACTCAAGAAAGCATATCAGTCAACTATTGTGTGACAGTGATGTTATTCTAAGCAGAAACTTAAGTCTACTGCAATGTATTTTTAAAGAAAAACTTGCAAACATTTACCTATTATTTCTAATAAATTACTTGTGATGATGTCCACAGAGCACAATTCACCTCTGTGTCATGACACCTCAACTGAGAATGCTGCCCTGACCCCACCATTTCTCAAGGTGTGTGGTACGACAGCGAAGACCCACCAAGTTACCCACCCCATGATACTGACCCAACACCCAGGCATTGTTTGGAAAACACCCCCCACAGGCAGTGGACTGGCAGGAGTCCTTTGTCAACAGATGCCATGTTCACATTTCAGGCCCCATCAGGAGCTCAAGTCCTGCCACTTCTCCTCAAGGTTTCACTCTTGTCCAGACCAGACCTCACTCTCCAGAGTAAATCTCTAATAATGCTCTTGCCATGCCCTCTGTATTCCAGTAGGCTTATGGTTTTGCTGTTCCCATCTTCACAAAACCTGAGCTTCAGCTTAATCCTATGTTTCACCTTCTCTGTTTCCCAGCTAGCCCTGCAAGTGCTGCTAGAGAGGATCCCTTGACCATGCCGGCTGGTGCTATGACAAATCCACAGCTTCTGACTTGGCTGGGCCTCAGTATTAGTTGGCAATGTTTTCCTGTGTTCCTGCTTTCTCACGAGGAGAGGTGAAATAACTTCACTTACTCCTCTCTGAAGTATGAACTCTAAAGTCCATATTGCTGCATCTAAACAGGCCTCTGGGTAAAACAGAAATCCCTTGAAACAAAAAAAGAAGAAAGCAGAATGGTAGAACTGTTAGCTTTCATATTATATAAGTTTACATTTACTGGATATGGCAATGTAAAGATGATTGCCAGCAATATACTATAGAAAGATTTTTGTCTAATAGTGCTGTTGCATAGTCAAAATTATAGATCAAGTGTTTAAATATACTACAGTAAAGAAACTTTGTATTCTGCTACAGCAGAATAATATCAGAAAGAAAGAGGAAAATAACTTTGGTGTTAAGGAAGAATTTTAAATTAGAAGAAATAGCCAATAACAATGATTACTACTTTATTAAAAATGCTGGGTGCTCTGGTAAATGCTTTACCTCTATTGGTTTATTTGCTAGTCACAATCTCCCCAAAAGTGGATATTATTAGCCCCATTTGAGGTGGAAAAATTGAAGCACTGAGAAGTTTAGGAACTTTCCCAGGATTCACAGCAAGTAAGCGGCATAGCAGGATTCTCATTTGCATGGTGGCAGAAGAAATACGAACACTGACGAGCTCTTTGCTTTGGCCCATTCATTGTTAATTTTTTAAAGCATTTTATGCCAATTACTCAGGATTCCTTGCTGGCTTCCAAAATTAAGAGAATATTGTGAATCCAGGAGCTCTAAGATGCTCTCATTCTAGCTCTCAACTATAGCAATTGTTCCATGTCCTGACCACAGGAAGTACTGGCTTTGGCAGCCCAGAGGCCCAGGGCTCATAGCCATTTCCAGTTCCCCAGAAATGCTGTAGACTAGAATGTAAATAGTCCTTCAATATGAAACAGAGCAAGGCAAATACATCCCCAGGCATACACAGGCTAGAAAGTTTGCTTGATACACAGAGCTCTCCTAGCAAACACAGCAAAACAAACATGGCTCTGAGATGCAGAGTGGAGAATGGGGCTGGAGAAAGTCTGATCACACCAAGACATTTATCCATCTGAACATCCGGTTCCCTGGAGAGGTGCGAGGAGGAACCCGGGAGGCCAGATCTGCCTCCTTCAGACACTTGCTGCACTGATTTTGGCCTGGACTACAATTTGAGCAGTGAAAGCCACTTGGGAGGCCTTTGTTTGGCTATATCACAATTGGGAAAACAAGATAAAAACATCTTGCATGTTGACATTGATCTCAGCTGGGTTAAAAAAAAAAGACAAATATTAAATCAAGTTGCTTCTAACCACTGAGGCCCACAAGCAACACTCAGACTAATGAAAACTCAGACTAATGAAACTTGACAAATGGAAACTGGGGGACTCTTTGCCCAGGGGAACTCCATGGTACTTCCTTAGATAAAGGCCGCCTCCAACAGGGGTTCTATGAGTTAAGAGGAGGAAATCCGTTGCCACCATTCACCAATAAACACTACCTCCATGATCTTCACACCCACCCCAGCTAATGAATCTATTAATACACAGTTGACTTCTTCAGTGATTATTGATTGATTGGTACTAAAATCTTGAGTGTAGGCAGTTGATTATGAAGAAATATAACCCTCAGTCCTCATGGTTTTTTATTTACTAAAATAGAAAATGGCCCGGCTGGCATGGCTCATTTCATTGACATATGAACCAGGAGATCACGGTTTGATTCCCAGTCAGGACACATACTCAGGCTGCAGGCTCATTCCCCAGTGAGGGGCATGCAGGAGGCAGCCGATCAATGATTCTCATCATTGATGTTTCTATCTCTCCCTCTCCCTTCCTCTCTAAAATCAATAAAAATATATTTTTTTTAAAAAAAGAAAAGAAAATGACATCATCTGTGGATTGGTTAAATACATTTGAATGGTCAATATTACAAAAAGGCTAATTCTGTAGGTTACAAAGATACAGGTGACGATCAATATACAAAGCACTTTCTCACAGTTCTGTCTGTCGTGAGAAGTAATGATTTTCCAGGAAACAGGGAGCAACATATTGTAGAGGGAGCCAAGCATATGGTAAGGTTTCAGGCACTCTACCAGGTCAGGGAAACTGAGATATAGTGTTTCTAGAACATTCTGAACATTTCTTGAGCTTCCTCTATATTCCAGGCACAGTTCTGGATGCTGGTGGGGAATGAAGATGAAGACACAATCTCTGCGGAAGCATGCAGGCTGGCTGGGAGTCAGACACATAGACCATTTCTATCGGGCATGTAGGTGCAGGGCTCCATGCAAGCACAATTCAGGGGGCTGCTCAGTCCAGGCTTGGGTGCAGGTCAAGAAATGCTTCTTGGGAATGACGTCTGAGCTGAGTCTTAAAGAGTAAGTAGGAGAGGACCAAGTGGAGATAAGGAGTTGAGGGTAAGGGAGTGTGGTCTTATCAGTTCCTGAAGTGGGAGCTGAGGAGATTTTGGAAATAAAGCCAGAGAGAGGACAGGGATCACATAATAGAGGTGTGTGTGTGTGTGTGTGTGTGTGTGTGTGTGTGTGTGTGTGAAAGAGACAATGTTATTCCCTTTTACAGATGACAAAAGTGATGCTTGAAGATATTAGATCCAATGCCTATGATTTGAAGTCAGACAGTCCCAAATAATGACAGTACCTACTTATTAGGGGTGTGGTGAGAATTCAATGAGGCAATATATTCAAAGCCCTTAACTTCATTTCAGCGCATTGTAAGCACTCAGTAATGACAGAAATGAGCTTTTAAACAATTTGCTTAAGATCGTGCAGTAAATGACAGAGTGTGCATCTGACGCCATCTGTGTGCAGTAAACACCCAGAGAGAGCAGCAGTGGGAGTAACATGCCCTGAGTGCCAGAAAGGAGGGGCTAAAAGCTCGGTAGAGAATTTAAAAACTATAATAAACCTGAATTAACGTTGGTCTGCTTTTTATTTTTTTCAATCATGCAGAATTCCAAACATGGTCATTGATAAAATATTCCTCCTGTCAATATCTGTTGTTGGGCAAAGAATTTTTAAACAATTGCCCCGTGGTTACTGCTGAGTTTTAATACTACATGTGAAAGCCACGGTGGCCTCCGACACACACTGTAAACGAGGGAGCTTGCCCTGGATCGCAGTCAGGGGAGCATACTTTTCAAACGATCACTCCAGCCACTTTGTTTCCATGGTTTAAATATTAGACAGAAAAACATTCCGAATGATCACACAGGATGACAGACTTGAAGTGACTCAAGTTCTGCTTCTTTGTCTTCCAATGACTGTGCTTTCATTGTTTATTCAGAATCTATTGTCTCAAAGAGGGAATATGAACTCCCAAAGGGACTGGAAACAGCAACAGCACCCACAGTGTGCTCAAACGATTGTGAGCTGCTAGGAAACTAAGGGGCTCTCTGGATTCACTTCTATTGTAGACAAATGTAGATTAAAGAATAAAGAATAAAAAATAGACTAATTTAAAGCTATTAATTGCAAATCATTTTTTTTAATATGGAGAAAACTGTTAAAAATTTATCTGCTCCAGGTTTCAAATACGCTAGGGTGCCCACCTCTGCAGGTCTGTCAGGCTCTAGCAGCGGCTCTCAACCTGTGGGTCGCGACCCCTTTGGCAGTCGAATGACCCTTTCACAGGGGTCACCTAAGACCATCCTGAATATCAGATATTTATATTACGATTCATAACAGTAGCAACATTACAGTTATGAAGTAGCAACAAAAATAATTTTATGGTTGGGTCACAACATGAGGAACTGTATTTAAAGGGCCAGAAGGTTGAGAACCACTGCCTTAGTGCTCAGTGACCATGACAGCTCAGGAAGGATGGTGCCTCTGGAGTAGAGAGCTTTGGATGGAACATTGGATGTGGAGAGATATGAGAGGCAAGGATCAGAATGACCACCAGGGGTGACAGTGAAGATGACCCAGTAGAGAGAGAGCCCCCAAAAAGAGAGGTGGCTTACAGGGTGGGTCAGGAGGCAGCATCAACAATGCCATTTTTTCCACTTCATGGGTTTGCCCAAGGCAGAGGAGTATAAATTTGCTCTTTGTCTTTTGCAGGCTCGAAGAAATTCCAGAAACAATCCCCAAAGCCTTGAAACTAATTACAGCATTTGATGGGTACTCTTGTACACACATGAGAAGACAGGGCAGCATTCTTTTGCAAAGAGAATTTGAGTAAAGTGGGCAAAAACCGGATGGTGACAAGATTGTGGTCTCTAGGCATGAAGACCCTATAAACTCTCCTTTTTGGAAGCCTATGTATATGCCTAGTCATCCAAATAACTGGATTTTAGAAAATTCATTATGAAAGATCACTGCAGAGTTTACAGATGTGATCTGCAGAACAACAGTGTACTACTCTTGAGATGGTCAATGCCATGAGCCCTTTTTACTATCTAGGGACATGAAAATGAAGTCAATCATTCACCCTACATTTGTTGGGTGTTGACTTTGCCTCTGACACTTCCCTTGACCCTAGAGATGCAGATGCAGTTATGAAAGAGGAAAACACAGTCCTTATCCTCACTGGGATTAGAGTCTAGCAGTAGTGACAGGTCTTAAACAAAGTATTACATGTATAATAACAAATTAAATGATTTCAAGTGGGCAAAGTATTGTGATGAGTCTATGGAAGCTATGGAAGCTTAGATGCTATGGAAGCACATGGTGGGGTGAGGGTCAAAGAAGCCTTAACTAACCACCCCATAATTAGATAGGGTACAAAATGCAATGGGTTGGTGGAATTCAACCATGGCAAATCTTAGTGGGAAATCAAAAGAAATGTAGGGCTAGGACTAACACACTAGATCATATACTCACAAGTGAAATCCCTGACATTTGCCATGAGTGGCTATGAGAAGCTCTTTGGCACACTCAGACTGAGATACATCTAGGAGTGACTTACACTCACATAACTTCATCTTGGGAAAATCTATCATTTCTAGAAGAAAATACATTTTCAAATGGCACACAGGCAGTTAATACACAATGACAGCAAGATGTATGGTAGAAGAGCCAACATTGGCCCAAATACTTTCAGTGAGGACTAGATAAAATTGGTACTGGAACAAGGGTCCTAGGAAAAGCCAAATATACTTACAGATGTTCCCTGACTTATGATGGTCTCACTTAGCTTTTTTTTTTTTACTTTAAAATGGTGCAAAAGCCGTACAAGGACTAGATAAAATTGGTACTGGAACAAGGGTCCTAGAAAAAGCCAAATATACTTACAGATGTTCCACAACTTATCATGGTTTCACTTAGCATTTTTTTTACTTTACAATGGTGCAAAAGCCATACGCATTCAGTAGAAACCATAATTTGAATGTCAAATTCTGATCTTTTATCAAGCTAGTGATAGGCAGTATGATACTCTCTTGTGACAGTGGGCAGTGACAACAAGATGCAGCTCCTAGTCAGCCAGATGGTCAAGAGGGTAAATAATTGATACCCTACAGTGTACTGTGTTGCCAGCATTTTTTTGATATTGTTTGGGTTTTCACATCCCATCATGTCTATAATATGCCCACCTGTGTCTCCTGCTTCCGATGAGAAGAAGACGAAGGTAATTTGCTCTTGAGACGAAACTCAAGATAATTGCCCAACTGTAGGCTAATGTAAGTGTTTAAGGTAGGTGAGGCTAAGCTATGATGTTTGGCTTGAATTTTCAACTTGGGATATTTTCACCTTAAAAATGTGTTTATTAGCACATAGGAATATCTATATAGAGGAGCATCTGTATAGGGAAGGGAGACACAAGGAAAGAAAAAAACCTTACAAAAGGATGTTTTTCTAGGAGGAAAGGAAAGGGCACAGCCCATGTCAACAATTTAACATGCAGAAAATGGATACAACAAACTCAACAAATGATTAGACAATGTGAGGACAGATAGTCAAGAGTTTGCACCAAAACTCAAGAAGGACTATTAAGTAGACTCATTCAAATGCAAAGAGGTAGTTAAATGAAGTTGGCCAGAATTCTGGCAGCAGAAGTACAGGGAATAAATCTATGCCAAATCACAAGAGGTAAATGCACTTACAAAGGTGCTCTCTTACTGCCAACACTCCTCATCTAAACAAAAATAAGAGATGTTCAATTGAACAGTTGGTGGGGGTGTATGAACTTTATTAAATTTGACTGAGTGTTGCCCCTAGTTGAAAGGTGGACCTTATTCAGAGAAGAGAATGGTAGTTGTCTCTCTGTTAATACACTAAAAGGGTTCATTCACTTGCATGCATCCAAGTCCAATGAATGGAGAAGAGGAGTTTGCAACAAAGAAAATAAAGGTTTATTTAAGGAAATGACATTAAATCTGGAGGCACAGGTGAACTAGTGTTCCAAAACCTGCCTCCCCAATCGCTTCTAGGAGATAGGTTATATAGGGGACTAAGGGAGTGAGGGTTGTGGTTAGGGTCATGCTCTCTATGGATTGGTTGGCGCTAGGATAAGGGGGATGATCACTCCATCTGGTCCATGGCATCACTCTGTCTGGTTTCTCAAGGTGTGGTCGATGGGATCGTTCTGCTTTTTTGGATCTAAAACTTAGACACAATTGAGGACTAGAAGTTATCTCTAGTTTGACTGAAACTCTGTCTCTGTGGTCAACAGACCCAAGGCTTTGTTCCTACGATTATTTGATGCCAACCAGAACCTCATTGCCCTGAGGGCTTAATGATTAAGGGGAAAAGGTCATATTAAAGAAATGAAATTTCTGCGTGGTTACATCTCCAGAAACACCTGGGTCCATTGTACTGACCCTTACTTCTTATTGTTTCTCATGGTCTGGGACACTTTTATTTATTAGTTTATCTTTTATTGTAAAAGTTTCTGCCCTATACATCTCTTCCATCAGGCTGTTTCTACATTGTAGTCTTTCTAATAAACTAGCAATAGTAAATAAACTGTTTCCCTGAGCTCCATGAGGTCATTCTAGCAAATTCTTGAACCTGAGGAGAGGGTTTTAGGAACTCCCAACTTATAGCTGGTTGATCAGACAAGTATGAGAGGCCCGGGCTTCTGATTAGCATCTGAAGGGTGGGCAGTTCTGTGAGACTGAGCCCTTAACCTCTGGAGTCTCCACTAACTCCTGATAGTTAGTGTCAGGATTAAATCAAATCATTAGACATGCAGTTGGGGTCTGTCCGGAGAGTTGGAGTATTGGTTGCCGGTGTAGGAAAAAACCCACACAGTTGGTGTCAGAAGTGTTGTTAGTAGAGAAACAGTTTTTCCTTTAGCTGTATAAAAACATTCTCTCAACTAGGAAAGTGGAGTAATAGGGCCCTGCTACCATTTTATGTGCTTCCTGCTTTGACCAGACACCAAGTGGTGTGACTAAACAAACATTGGCATTCAGGGATTTCTTTGCTTCAGTGTGGGTCTGTATTGGACATCCAAGTCACCACAAATCCTCTGCAGTGGTAGCTACATCTGAAGAGCAGCAGAAATAAAGGGTCCTGCTTTAAGAAAGCCTGCTAATATGGCTCTTGATTAAGCCCTTTCTGCATGCTGAATCCTTGCTACAAGCTTTATATACAGTATCCCATTCAAATCCTATAACAAACATTTTCTGCTGGTAGAGCCAGTAGATACACCTCAAATTATAGTTGTGGCTTCTTCATGCTTGAACTCAAAGAGTACATTCTAAGTGGAGGACTATACATTTCAACTTTATGAAGATAAAATTTTTCCATTAAAAAATTCCATGTTTAAATTCAGTTGGCAATACCCAATTCTGCTGCTGATTTGTAGTTTGATCCATAACCATAGAATTTGCTTAAGTATTCCCTAAGGCTATGCAATGGGAAGTATGCATTGGAAAGCTTCAGTGAAATAATTAATTGCAACCCTAAAGACACACAAATGTTATTTCATAATTTTTGGCCTGCTTCCTCTTCCCATGTAGGGTAGGGAAGGGAGCTATGTTTTTCTCTTTTTAATTACTTATGAGTGCTCATGAGTCTTTCTTTGACTCAAAATGCTATACCACTGAAAAACTGGTCCTGATTTTAGTAACATTTACGAGAACTGGGTGAGCAGTAAATCTGTCCAAGAACTTTCTCCTCTCTGTCTTGTGTATGATAGTATTGTTATGAAGAAAGAAGAATCCCATTGCTTTGCCAGCGTAAGTCTTATGGTAGGACAGGCTTTTGCAGGTCTAGAAAGATGTAGGAGTTTCTAAGCCAGTCTCCAGGAAGATCCATGGACCCATAAAGTTGAAAGTGATATGCATCTGTTATGTCTGTGCATTTTCCTAGGATGAGTCCATAGCCTTCATTTGAGTATGAAAGTTGTTCTTAATCTTACTAAAGATTATGATCACTGCTGTAGCCTTGGCCACTTTTGCTCAGTGGTTAGAGTGTTAGCTCTCGGACCAAAGGCTCTTGGGTTCAATTCCTCAGGGGCACGTACCACAGTTACAGGTTTGATCTCGCCCCTGTCAGCACATGTGGGAAGCAACCAATTGATGTGTCTCTCTCATGTCATGTTTCTCTCTCTCTCTCTCTCTCTCTCCCCCTCTTCCCTCCCTTCCACTGTCTGAAAATCAATGGAAAAAATATCCTTGGGTGAGGATTAAAAAAAAAAGATCACTTCTGTAGAACTTTCTAGAGGCATAACTAGCCCACTACATGGAATAGAGACTGTATAGCTGGATATATTGTAGTAGTTCTATGTAAATGTAGTGTTACAAAAGAGTATGACATAAATTACATGGTCCATGTTTGTGACTCACATGTTTCTCTCGCTCTGAGATTGTCTAAGTCTAGTCTTTTGTCACCAGCACTATTGACTGAAGAATATTGACTGTGTTTCATCACCAAAGAGGATTTATTCAGAAAAAAGAAAGGGTTGTAACCCAGTGTATGCAGACATGGCAAGCCATGTGTACATTCAGGTCTGCATGCCACGATAAAGGGGGTATTCTTAGGAAGAAAAGGGAGAAAAGGGAATGGGGAAGTTAGAACAATAGATGTTTATTATAAACTTAGAGTTCTTCCTGTAGGGTTCTCCCATGTAACTGGTAGGGTACTCATGATTATGTAGAGTATGAGAACTTCCATAAGCTCTAGCTCCTCCCATAGACCCTCCCAACAGATTATATTTACCTGAATTTCCAGCTAGTCTGTATTAGTATTCTATCTATACCCTTGATATTATACAGTAGTCTCCCCTTATCTGTGGTTGATATGTTCCAAGACCCCCAGTGGATGCCTGAAACCAAGGATAGTACTGAACCCTATATATATGTTCTTTTTCCTATACATACAAACCTCTTCACTTAAAGAAAGCACTTTATGGCTTCTCTTTGGCATATTTGAATTGCCAGCATCACTACTCTTGAGCTTTGGGGCCATTATTAAAAGTAAAATAAGAGTAACTTGACCACAAGCACTGTGATACCTCCACAGTCTATATGCAACAGTCTATCTCAGCGGTTCTCAACCTGTGGGTCGTGATCCCTTTGGGGGTCAAACAACCCTTTCACAGGGGTCGCCCAAGACCATCGGAAACACATATATAATTCATAACAGTAGCAAAATTACAGTTATGAAGTAGCAACGAAAATAATTTTATGGTTGGGGGTCACCACAACACGAGGAACTGTATTAAAGGGTCGCGGCATCAGGAAGGTTGAGAACCACTGGTCTATCTGATAACCTAGGCATCTACTAAGTGACAAATGAAGGCGGAGTGGGAGGGGGCGGGTGGTGGTAAGGGGATAGTGTATACAGCGTGGACGCCTTGAACAAAGGGATGATTCATGTCCCAGGCAGGATGGAGAGGGATGGTGTGAAATTTCCTCTTGATACTCAGAATGATGCACAATATAAGACTTATTAATTGTTTATTTATGCAACATTCCATTTAATATTTTCAGACCGTGGTTGACCACAGGTCACTGAAACTGCAAAAAGGGGAATATTAGATAAGAGGCGGAGACCACTGTATAAGAATGCTCTCTTTTGTTCCTGCGATATAGTGTAGAGGTAGTATTTTGATTTTATTCTTCCAGTAGAAAGGATGGTCTTGCTCCAGCACAATCACTCTCAATGGTCAGTTCCCTTTGAATATTAGTAAGCATTTATTGGAGAGTTGATCAGACTAAATAATGTGTGTATACATGAAAGTGTTACCGGGAAACCCCCGGGTGGGCTCGGGCTGCCTATCGCAATGTCCAATAACAAGGCAGGGTTGAATCATATAAGGTGTTTATTAAGAAGGCCAGCCAACTAAGAAGACAGGGAACTTACAAGTATTCAAAACCTCTTACAGCAAGGTGTAGGGAACAGGATTATATAGGAAAATGGACTGGGGTGAGGTTGGGAACAGAATGCGATTATATGCAGGCCTGGAGGTCAGCAGAAGTCAACCATTGTTCTTGGTTGTCAGGCGATGAGATGATGGCTTGGCTCCTGGTGGAGCTCGCCTGATTATGCTTAACAGTTCTGCTTGCTTGCTGGGTATAGTATATATTGTCTGCAGCTGAATTACCTCCTCAGTCACTTTGTTCGGGATCAAAGGGAGTATGTAGGTGCACTGGCCTGAGTAATGAAATTAGGAAAGAACAAAACTTAACCCTCGGTTCCCATATAAGAAATTTAATCTTTTATTCCTATATGTATATGTATTTCAGAATTTCAAAATAATATGATTATGTTTCCGATTAATTCAGGTGCTCTAGCTATCAGATTATAAATCCCCTCTATCCAAAGCCTATGGATGTATACATGGCGGCTAATGTTGAAAAAGATGCTTGCTATTTATTTTTTTAAAATATATTTTATTGATTTTTTACAGGGAGGAAGAGACAGGGATAGAGAGTTAGAAACATCAATGAGAGAGAAACATCGATCAGCTGCCTCCTGTACACCTCCTACTGGGGATGTGCCTGCAACCAAGGTACATGCCCTTGACCGGAATCAAACCTGGGACCCTTCAGTCACCAGGCTCATGCTCCATCTACTGAGCCAAACCGGTCAGGGCAAGATGCTTGCTATTTAACATTCAGTACATAACTGTGGGGATCCAGAATAAGCCACCCTAAGATGTGCCTAACTGGTATTCGGATTACTTTGAGCTAAAGGTAATTTTAGCTTCAGGCTCAGGAGAAACTTTTTAACTACCTATAACAACTTGAATTAGAGGCCTTGCCCATAATAAGGGATTATCAGAGATAACTTCTTTCGAAGTATCCATAGGCAGGGCACACTTCTATTTACATGTCTGTTCTTATCATCCTGCCATGACCCTTTGAAGCCCCCAAGATGCATTATCTCACCCCTAACTCGGGATGTTTTATATACCTCAATCCTCCTTTCTGTCTCTGAACCTCTCCTGCTGCATATCTGAGTCTGACTCACTCATGTCTGGGAGGTTCCCATGTGCACAAGACGAAATTTGATTTTTCTCTTGTCAATCTGCCTTCTGTTGATTTGCTTAATTGGCAGGTCAAAAGAATCAGAGGAGGGAAAGGGGAATCTTGTCCCTCCCCACATAATCCATATAAATTTCAACTGCCTAGTCATGCCATCTTTGCATACATCTTAGCCACATTGAAAGACATTTAGTCCTGCATCCAAAATAATTGAAACAGAAACACGGCGAAAATGAGACTTTTAATAACACTCTCGAGACAGGCACCCATTGTACAGGAACACACGTGGGGCAGGGACTATAGGTTATTTATTTAGTCCGTCCTCCAGTTCCTCATTGGCTGAATCCTGTAAGATCACCTGTTTCCTCATACATCGCCTAGGTCTTGCTGTCTCCCATTGGGCCATTAAAATATTGGGCTGAGACCTTTCTAGCTGTCTCCACCTCTCTTTGTTTAGGGTAATCTTCCCGGAAAATGTGCCATCAGCTATGTGCACAGCTCTCCTACCCTCTCCAAACCCCCTACATCCTGTTTGCTTTGGGGGAAATTCAGTAACCGCCTGGCCACATGCTGTTTCTTTTATATGAAGGTGAATCATAGAGACATACTTCTTACAGCACTAAACAGAAAACGATAAAAAAAAATGAAAATCATTTTATAGTATTCTTTCCCATTTCATATCCTTTTTTCATCTCCTATGTCAGTGATGGCGAACCTTTTGAGCTCGGCGTGTCAGCATTTTGAAAAACCCTAACTTAACTCTGGTGCCATGTCACATATAGAAATTTTTTTATATTTGCAACCATAGTAAAACAAAGATTTATATTTTTGATATTTATTTTATATATTTAAACGCATTTAACAAAGAAAAAAATCAACCAAAAAAATGAGTTCGCGTGTCACCTCTGACATGCGTGTCATAGGTTAGCCATCACTGTCCTATATGGTACCTGTTTCAAAGTACTTTTCCTTGCCCGCTTCAAGCACTCCAAAATTCCCCCCAATTCAGTCCATTTAAGTTCTAATATCTCCTTTCCTTTCTTTATCTTAATTCTCCTTTTGTAGATCAAGTTCATCTCCCTGGTTTCTTTCTTTTGCCAGTTTTGTCATAACCCCAATTATTCTCTCTCCCCACTCATCCAAAAAGCTGATCCAGCAAGCAAGGATCCTTCATCCAGAGAGGGGGAAGGGGAAGTGAAGGAGAGATGATTTAAATTTGCAAGTTGAATCATTTCTTTTGTCTTTGACACCAGTATGAAGAAAAACACCACACTTATTTGAGTCTAAACATAACTTCAGTTTGAGATTGCATCCTTTTTAATTAACTTGTCTAATTAAACTGTTTGCACCTGATTAATTTGATAAAAGGAACTGTTTATACACATTAGTCAAAATATTTGTCCTCATCAAGTTCATTCAGTACATAACACACACACACACACACCCTACACCGCCCTTTTAATGTTTAACTTTTCGTTTTAATTGAAACAAGCATTCACTCTAAGTGCTCAGGTTGAGAGCTGGATGCAGGAGGAACTTTAAGCCCCAGGCAAGTGGAAAGCTAATTTGCATAAAAGCATCTCTGCACCAGTGAGAGTTTGGCACATTCTCAATCCTCTAAGTACTTAGCCTCTCTTTTCTCTCACCATTAAAACCTGGAAAACAAACCTCCAGGGGAAACGTCATGATCGTACCTGTGGAGTATTTATAACTGTCAGTTTAGGTCTTTTGTCTTTGTTCCCACAGTAAGGGATCCCTATAGGTCACCTGACATGGAGCCGTGGACATGCGCACACACACACAAGGATTTCATAACACTCCAGGCCAGATTTCTAGGAGCTAGTAATCCCAGGAATAATTACTGCTGAAAGCTGACTGGGTTTTGAAAGCAAGGAGAACACTGCCGATCTATCAAACCTGCAAATATCCCTCTGAAAACTTTCATTAGTAGTAAAAATCTTGAATTTGAGAAGTCAACAAGTGGTCTTGGGATGGCTGCATTGAAGTTTCCCATTTGGGGTAGGAAGATTATCTTGCCAGAAACAACTGTTACCCAGCATCACTACTTTTGAGCTTTGGGGCCATTATTAAAAGTAAAATAAGAGGAACTTGACCACAAGAACTGTGATACCTCAGTAAAGAAATCCACAGTCAGTCAGTCAACAGTGATAGGAGCACCCACAGAGAGCCTAGAAGATGCACCTGACTGGGAGGTGGAGAGAGCTCTTCTCCTGGCTGTGTCATCTATTACTTGTATGACCTTGACCTTGAGGGTGCCTTCCAGGGCTAATATTCTCTGATATGAGCACTTTCATAATCCATGATTCAGAACCAATGTACATAGGAAACTTTGTATAAGCAATAAAGTGAGCTACAAAATGAGCACTAAAGAGCAATAAAGACAGTTCTGGCTCTGGGTCTTGGGCTTATTATTAAAAGACTAGAGGCCCGATGCACAAAATTCATGCAAGAGTAGGCCTTCGCAGCCCTGGTGGCAGCTGCCCCAGCCCTCGCAGCTGCCTTGGCCCTCACAGCCTTGGCTTCGTCCAGAAGGTCATCCGGAAGGTCATCCGGACAGTCATTCCTCTGTTCGGCCATCTGGTCGATTTGCATATTACCCTTTTATTATTATAGACAAGCTAGAGCAGGGATGTGCCCAAGGGGCTGAGAAATCGAGGAGGCTGTAACCCAGTGACTGACTTCTTGTCCACTTCCCTGCATCCGCACCCCCTGGAACTTAGTGCCTGGGGTCCTGAAGTCTGTTTCAAACCTTTGTGGACTAGAATAGTCAGGTCTATGCTACAACAATGGCCCCTGAGCTACATGTCCAAATTTTCACCCAGATCTCTGCTCCTTCCCCCAGCAGGTTGACTAGACTTTCATTCTGGGTGTACTTTAGTCTTAGCCATCCAGCGTCACCTGAGATGCTGAATTTCAATGTATGAAACCCATTGTTTATCCCTAGTATTGTTTGGGATTTCCTACTCAGGCCAAGGACATCAGGATGGAGTCAAGAACAGAGCTGTGCATTCTCCAGTGAATTGACACTGTGCAGGCCAGGATGCCCAGTCAGATATACTCCAGATTAAGGACACAGGGAGCAGAGAGAAGAAAGGTGTTTTTGTGT
>NW_005367874.1:491845-511971 GCF_000412655.1 Myotis brandtii | reverse complement strand
GTTTGTTTGTTTGTTTGTTTGTTTTTGCTAGTCAGACAGCATACTCCATTGAACTCATTGACCCTCAGGTTGTAAAATATAAATTAACAATTATAATAATAACAATAATCTATTGTGTAGCCTAAACTATCTGGAGTGTTGGTCTATGTCGTTAAATAGATTAGCCACAGAATTGCTCTCTTTCCCCATCAGAGGATTTGTTTGACTCTGATCACACTTAGCTATCCCTGCTTGACTATTTATGGGCCTGATCTCTGAGTTGAAGTCTTTGGCGAAAGCTCATCCTTGCAAAAGCAACTAGTAGGTTCCTGGCATGGGAGAGTCTTTTCTTCTATGGCTAAAAACCGAGAAACAAATTTTTTCTTGTTGTAAATGGGATTAATCAAGTAAGTGCTAGAAACGCTGGCTTCTTTCATCACTTAAAATTCCCAGGATGCTAACAACCAGAGTCATCCTATTTCTATGGCAAACCTGCCATGCAGTTAAGACTTAAGAGGAATAATTCTAAACATGACCTGTTAGTACTCAAGAATTTTCCCTTTTTATGAGACCTATTCATTAATGAAGTTTTCATGCCTTGGAATATGTGTTAATTAGTCATAAACCAAAGCGATCATGCTTGTTAAGGTGATGCTAGCTGCTGTAACACATAAACTCCAAAATATTAATAGCTTAACAAAATAGAAAGGTGCTTCGTGCTCACTTAAAGTTCAAATAGGTGCTGCTACTTAGTGGCTGGTCCTCTTCCAAGTAATAATTAAGGAACTCAGGCTCCTTCCATCTTGGAGCTTCTCCATCTTCCATACGTGGGTTCCAAGATCATTGACTTGGGAGGAAAGGCACAGGGGATGGCAATTAGGCATTTTTATGGGCCAGGCCTGCAAGTGGCTCAGATCATTTCTTTTCACATTCCATGTGCTGCCGCCTGGTCCTATGGCCACACTAACTTCCAGTGTGCCTGGGACATGTAATAAAACTCTGTGCCCAGGAGGAAGAAGAAACGGGTTTGGTGAATACCCTGTGATGTCTACCATAGTCCCTAAAGTCACTGCACATCAAGAGATAAAGTTGGATAAATAGATAAAAATTCTGATATGAAGGTTATCGGGTTTCAATTTTTTAGCAGCTACATTATTCATCTTGAAAACCTGAGATTGTTATGGATAAATAATAAAATATTAGGATCTTGACCCCTATATAGATTTGCAGCCTTACCAAATTTCACATCTCAAGTTTTAAACATGAGTTTATGAAAGTGCAAATAAGCCTAGGAAACTGTTGCTGCTAACTCATATGATTTCATGTAGCTCATGTGATTTTTACTAGGTCAAGCATATGGGGATTTTATAAAAACAATTCATTCCCAGGCATCCAGCCTGTCACTTAATAAGTAGCAAGTTCCTGCCCAGAAGCAGCCATTATGGCCATGTTTATTACTCTGATCGTCCATGCAAAACAGAGTTAGAGGCGAAACTCCTCCAAATCCTACTTCGAACCCTATTTGGCTAACACTGTAGATGGCCTAGGTTTCAATCCCACTGCCAGTAGCCTCCTTTGAATTTTCTAAATATCCTTCAATGTTTGGACTTGATTTTTCTGCTCATGCTTAACTTTCTGACTCAAGTAACCTACCTACTTCTCATCTCATCTCAATTTGTCCCCTCATCTGTCCAGAGACACATTACCTGCTGTGGCATATTGTTTGTACCAGTTGTTTGTATGTCTTAAAATACTGACACTAAAAAGTCATCATGGAAATGAAAATTTTATTAACCATCCATTTATATTTTTAAATTTATTGATTTCAGAGAGGAAGGGAAATTCATTAATATTTAATTAAAATTCTGTATGCCAATGATAAAATCCTGGTATATTTTGTGAGGGTACAAGTCAATAAGACTTTGGAATACTACTTCTAAAAGTGAATTTCAGAAGAAAATTAAAATATGACTATAAAATGGCTGAAGAAGAAGAAGAAGAAGAAGAAGAAGAAGAAGAAGAAGAAGAAGAAGAAGAGGAAGAAGAAGAAGGAGAAGGAGAAGAAGGAGCCCGGCTGGTGTGGCTCAGTGGTTGAACATCGACCCATGAACCAGAAGGTCACAGTTTGATCCCCAGTCAGGGCACATGCCCAGGTTTTGGGCTCCATCCCCAGTGGAGGGTGTGCAGGAGGCAGTTGATGGATAGTTCCCTCTCATCATTGATGTTTCTATCGTCCTCTTCCTTCCTCTCTGAAATCAATTAAAGAAAAAAAAGACAATAAAAATGCTCAAAAATTATAAAGTTCTTAAATAATATGGATGGGGACTAACCTATCAGAATAGATTTTTTTTAACTATAAGCAACTGATATTGGTGCATCAGTGAATAACAACTTCCTGTTAGCCTTGTCAAAGAAACATTAAGAAATGTATACAACATGTGAAAACAAAGCAACAACAAGGAAACAAAATTATTATCAAATAGAATAGAATTCAGAGCAAAACATTCAATAAGTCAGAGAGGACATTTTGAATGATAAAAACAATATGTAACTGCCACAAACACATTATGTATTGAACAAAATAGCAGTGAATTGCATAAGATAAAAACTCTTCTAAATAAAGAATTTTATAAAACCACAATCAAAACCACATTTGAGTTCTTTCCAATTTGGAGCTATTTGGTTATCATGAAACTTGTTATAAACATTCAAGTAAATATATTTGTAACATATGTTTTTTTATTTATCATGGATAAATACAGATGAGTGGAATTGCTGGGTCATATGATTAAGTGTACATTTAACTTTATAAGAAATTATCAAACTGTTTTCCAAAGTGGTTGTACCATTTTGTATTCCTACCAGCGATAGTTGTTTTACTTCTTCACTTGGTATTGCCAGTGGTTTTTATCTTAGTCATTCTAGTGAATGTAGCAATAACATGGGGTTTTATAAAAATTGACTGAAATAATATTTTAACATAGTCCAGTTTCTGGCAATATAAACATTCAATAAATATCATCTATTAGAATTATTATGTAGCAGAAAAGGGACTATTATAGATTTATAATAAAAAAGAAGGGCTATAAGTTTTTTGATAATTCAGGAGAAATATGAATCAATGAAATAAATAGCTTATAGAAGAGAAATTATTAAAAGACATTAAAATATAAAAAGATTCTCACCCTCACTAGTTGTCAGAAAAGTAAAAATTAAGACAATAACAAAGTATTATTGTTTCCCATTTGATCAACAAAAATAGTGAGATTGATAGCATCAATGTTTTGTGAGCATGGAAAGAGGGCATTTTTGTATACCATTGATGAGAACATAAATTGTTTTAAGTTTGGGGAAAGTAATTGGGTAGCATCTGTTAAAATGTTAAGTGTGGATATATTTTAAATTGGCACTTTTACTCCCAGAATTTTTGTCATTCATTGCCGGGGCTGACCAGCAGACCCTGAGCGACTGATGAGTGGATTACTCCAACACAGCATTTACTGTAAACGAGAGGGCTAAGGGACAGCCTGGTGAAAGGAACCAGGCAGCCTTGATTGCCTGCCTCATTAGGCTTTTATTGTAACAGCAGTTTGAGATAAAGTTTATCTTTTAAATACAATCAGTAGGGTACGTAATCTTGGGAGGACACATGTGTCTGCAGCGCCTTTAAGCAAGAACACCCAAAGATTAAGCATAAGGATTCCAGTAAACACCCGGGGGTCTGCACATGCAGAGATTTGTTTGGAAAGGTCAAGGAATAATTAGGGGCACCGCCTTCGGCACTCCCCTAAGTCAGAACAGGGTGGGCAGCCTTCGGCACACTTCCCTTTTCTCAGAATGTCCTCCTTACAAACTTTCCAACCAAGTCTCAAGTGCTTCCCAACAATTCATCAGTAAAAGCATGAGAACATGATAATGTAGTTTATAATAGAAACAATGAAAAATCTCCTAGACACCCATTAGTGGTAGAATGGAGGAATCATTCACATCCAACCTTACTAAGGAATATTATGCAAGTATTAAAGGGAAAAGGTAAGTCTATACATTTTATCTGGGGAAATTTTGCATATTTATATATTGTTAAGCAAGTCACAGAACATATTTAGGGTATGATTCCATTAGCAGAAGTGACTTTCATGGGCCACAAATGCAGATGTGCAGTATCCTATCTAATAATAGACAAACATGGTAATTAACTGTACCTCCAACACGCTTCCCATTAGCTAATCAGGGCGATATGCAAATTAACTGCCAACCAAGATGGCGGCCGGCAGCCAGGCAGCTGAAGCGAACAAAAGGCTTGCTTGCTCCAGTGATGGAGGAAGCCAAGGTTCCCCGCCTGCTGCTGCCGGCCTCTGAGCTGCACTCTAAGAAACAATGTTGCAATTATAGAAGCTAAACAAACCCCAGAAACCTGCTTTCAGCCAGCCGAGCCTCAGAGCTGGAGCTGCAACAGTGTTTCAATTATAGAAGCCAAACAAACCCAGATACCTGCTTTCAGCAGCTGAGATCTCAGAGCTGGAGCTGAGCCTCAGAGCTAAAGCTGGCTCTCAGTTCCAGTGACAGCCATAGAAGGTAAATAAATCCCAGAATAAAAAGAAAAGAAAAAAAGGAGAGGTTGCGAGCTTCAGACACCCGCCATCCTGAAAACGGCCCTCAGCCTCTCACCCAGACTGGCCAGGCACCCCAGTGGGGACCCCCACCCTGAAGGGGGTGTGACCAGCTGCAAACAGCCATCATCCCCTCATCCAGGCTGGCCAGGCACCCAAGCGGGACCCCACCCTGATCCGGGACACCCTTCAGGGCAAACCAGCTGGCCCCCACCCGTGCACCAGGCCTCTATCCTA
Source organism: Myotis brandtii (assembly GCF_000412655.1). Taxonomy (NCBI): domain Eukaryota; kingdom Metazoa; phylum Chordata; class Mammalia; order Chiroptera; family Vespertilionidae; genus Myotis; species Myotis brandtii. The sequence goes on along the minus strand of NW_005367874.1, from coordinate 507,145 downwards.
TATAGTAAAAGGGTAATACGCAAACTGACCCTAAAAGCAGAAGGACTGGGAATGACTGGTCACTATGACACACACTGACCACCAGGGGGCAGACGCTCAGTGCAGGAGCTGCCCTCTGGTGGTCAGTGCGCTCTCACATGGGAGGAGCTCTGCTCAGCCACAAGCCAGGCTGATGGCTGCCAGTACAGCGGTGGTGGTGGGAGCCTCTCCTGCCTCCTCAGCAGCGCTAAGGATGTCCGACTGCAGTTTAGGCCTGCTCCCCGCTGGCAAGTGGACATCCCCCGAGGGCTGCCGGGCTGCCAGAGACATGTCTGATTGCCATCTTAGGCCCAATCCCCCAGGGAGCTGGCCTAAGCCAGCAGGTGGTCATCCCCTGAGGGGTCCCAGACTGCGAGAGGGCACAGGCCGGGCTGAGAGACTCCCCCTCCTCCCCCCCCCCGAGTGCACAAATTTTTGTGCACCGGGCCTCTAGTATATATATATACCTCTATTTTTTATGGCTGAACTCAAGTTCTATCTGGAGTTCCCAAGTTCTATCTTGATGATAAGAACTGAATCCTATTCAGTGCAGTTTTTCTACCTGCTCTGCTCTTGTCTCTTGTGGGTTTAAGGAGACATGAGGCCTTAAAGTATGGATGGGGCAAACATGGGGCAATTGGTCCTTGGTCTCCATTTGTTACTGTGTCCCTAGTCCATCAGGTCTGCCAGCAGCTGGTGCCACATTGATTGTAGCACAAGGGGAAACATCCTGCTGCTCACCAAGGAACACTGAGGGCCGTAAAAACTGTGCCCGTGCCACAGTCCTACTGCACACTGCCTTTTTTTTGAGACATTTCCTCATTCACAAGCATTGAGGTGTGAGAAAGTTCAGCAGAAAGCAGCAGCTGAGCCAAGCTTTGAGAGTCTTATGGAAATAACATTAAAAAATTAGAGTTTAAGCCCGGGCAGTGTAGCTCAGTGGTTGAGCTTCGACCCATGAACCAAGAGGTCACCAGTTTATTCCTGGTCAGGGCACATGCCTGGGTTGCACATGATGTCTCTCTCTCATTAATGTTTCTATCTCTCTAGCCCTCTCCCTTCCTTTCTCTAAAATCAATTAAGAAATATTTATATATATATTGGTTAATCCTAACCTGAGGATATTTTCCCATTGATTTTTCAGAGAGTGGAAGGGAGGGAAAGAGACAGAGAGAAAGAGAAACATCAATGTGAAAGAGACACATCGATTGATTGCCTCCCACATATGCCCAGACCAGGGCCGAGGATGAAGCCTACAACTGATGTACATGCCCTTGACTGTAATCAAACTTGGGACCCTTCAGCCTATAGGCTGATGCTCTATCCACTGAGCTAAACTGGCTAGGACAAGACATATTTTTAAAAATTAGAGTTTAAAGTTACCAAGTGCTATGGACTGAACATTTGTGAACCCCCTCCCCCATCAAATTCATATGTTGAACCATAATTCCCAATGTGATGGCATTTGGAGCTGGGGCTTCTGGGAGGTCATGAGAATGGAGTGCCATTATAAGAAGAGACACAAGAGAGCTTGCTCCTTTCTCTCTCTGCCAGGAGAGGGTCCAGTGGGAAGACAGCCATCTGTGAAGCAGGAAGAGGGCCCTCACCAAGAACCCAGCCCTGCGGGCACCCTGTTCTTGGACTTCCAGCCTCCAGAAGCGTGAGAAATAAATGTTGTTTAAGCCGCCCAGTATGTGGTATATTTGCAATAGAAGCCCTATCTGACTAAGACACTAAGTCATACAGGACTTGAGGGGCCAAGAATCTTGAGGGAAGAAAAGTGTAGAGAAGTGGGTCCTTGAGGCATTTGCCAAGTCTTAATTGGCCTCGAACAGAAAGCAGCTGGTGGGGGCTGAGGAGTCTAGATGAGCTTGCCCTACTTGAAAGACAAAAACTAGAGTTTTTGTTTAAAGAGAAGAGACACTAGTAGATATTCCAGCTCCTCAGTTGGTGCCCACGGGGCTGTACTCTAGAAATAAGGGTAAACTAGAAACAGCTCACTCTTTTATAAAAAGATGAAATTAGGAACTCTTTGTCTTTATGGCTTTCTTCTAACCCAAGAATTTGTATCTTTCTGTTGTGGTCAAAATTGACTTTGAAAGTGTCCTTTCAAGTTTATTATTCAGACTTTATAGACAAGCACCATATTCTTTTGATTCTCTTTTCATTTCTACTGTAATAACTTTAGACTTTGAATAAGCAGTGTCAACGGCGAGTCTGAACAGAGGAAGGACACCAGACTTAAAGAGGAAAAAATTAAGTGGAGAAGATAAAACCCACCATTCAGAAATGTTGGTGAAATAGAGACAACAAATGTGAAGTGTCTTTAAAAAAATTTGTTTCCCTTTATTGATTTTTAGAGAGTGAGAGGAAGGGAGAGGGATAGAGATAGAAACATTGATAAGAGAAAAGAATCATCGATTGGCTGCGTCCTGTACACCCTGACCAGAACGGACTCGAACTGGTGGGTGACCTCTTGGTTCCTGGATCAATGCTCAACCACTGAGCCACACCAGCCAGGCGAATGTGAAGTGTCTTAATCAGTGCCTCGCACACAGTAGGACTGCAATTATAACTCATAATTCCCTCTTTAAAGGTTGTTTCTATGAGACTGGCTATAAGAAACGTAACTTCCAAGCTCAACCAAGTATATATTTGGAAAGGCAGGGCACTATGTTAACTCTGAAACTTTCCCTTTAATAGCTAATATTTTACATTGTAGACAATCATCCATGATCACTGCTTTTCTGAAACCAGAACCTTTGAGGTCACAGTGGTGTTGAAAACAGCTGAAGTTTAGTAAAAGAGTCAAAGAGGCATAGAATAGAGGCTCCTCATTTTCACTTTAGCTTCCCCAGAACCTTAGGGGTTTTAGAAAGTAAAGCTGAAAGTTTAAAGGCTATTTTCAACATTAAAGCTTTGCAGAAATGGAAAGTTTATCATACCAGGGAAAATAAAAAGGTCAGGTTTCTTCAGGCTGAAACAATATTAACTCTGTGTTAACAACACTGCTTACCTCATGCTCATCAATAGCTTTGATCACTTGTCGATGACATCGTTGGAATTTTGACAGGGACATATTTGGTGGTTTCAGTCCCAATAGAACATGTCCAGAGCCTGGACACAAGGATAGCCCAACAGCTGGAGTTAGGCCACTAGCTGCTGACCTAACTCTTCCCTCATTATTATAATTAGTGCCACAACCATAAGAGTGACTCATGTAATTATGAAATTCATAATACTAAATTCAAATGACATTATTGATAGTTACACAATAACTGTTCAAGCAAAAGGCACTTGTTGAATAGATGAACTTTTTCTTAATAAATACTGTTTACTTGGGAGACACACCTTTTCCAAAACATGGAATTTATGGATGGGAGAAGAGGTCTTGGGGCATCAAGACTTGGGAAATCACACATTTGAAGCACAGACCAAGACCTTGAGGGAGGGAGGGAGTTCTGAGAGGAAAGATGTACTCGGCAAAGCTTGGAGGGTAGGGTGGCATATGAAGCAGGTGCTGGAGAGCATCTATGATTTAGACTTCGGTGAGTAAAGGTGCCCCAGGAGGAGGCAACCGCGTAACCAAAGCAGGAAGGACAAAGGGTGACTGAGTAGGAGGGGCTGCCTCAGAGCATGGTGTTCCTGCCTCAGAGAACACACTCCATGAAACACATTTTTCAACACACCCTTTCTTGATGAATCTAAATTACAGACATCTTGAAAGATCATTAGGAAATTGTCAATGCCAAAGCCAGTAAAGTAGCATATTTCCTATTCCGTATATCATGCCTATTTCTAAGGCCTAGGGACCCTACCCATGCACAAATTTCGTGCACCGGGCCTCTAGTACTAAATAATTCTTTTTAATGCCCTAGTGTTATGATGTAGTATTAATGTAATTAAGCCTAAACACCTCCAAATTAGATAATAACATTCACTTTCTTCCTAGGGATTAAAATTGATCTGAGCCTGCTAGGGTGACCCCTCTACACAATGGGAGACTCAGGTGGTTACAGAACTCTGGTTTTCTAGTTCAGGTGTGTCATCTAATTAGGTAGCATTCTTTGTTTTGGCTAAAGCTTTCCATCAGAGGGATGATATTTGGCTCATGAGCTACCAGCTAGATGACTGTGATCCAGAATTGCTTCCTTTCTGAACTTTGTGTGTTATTTGCTTCTCTGGTCAGTTCTCCCTCTTACTAAATTCTCCGAGCCCTCCCACCCCTTTCCCATTTTATCTGCAGCCATCATTTAGAGAGAAAAAAAGAATTAGGTTAATTATATCAAAAATCAGAGGATAGTGGTAACTAGACAACTGACTTTTCCAGTTAACTAAGGATTAATTGGGTTGTTTTGGGTTTTTACTTCTTAATGAAAATGAATTAACCCACTTTTTTTGTTTTCTTTTGACCTTGAAATATATGAAAGTCTTTAAACTGACCAGGAACCCTCACTTTGCAGACCTGTACTTATCAGGTAGAATTTGACAGGATATTATTGAGTCTAGCCTTACCATGTAAGTTTTTCTTATCGACTTTGATATTTTCTGACTTTGTTGATGTTTTCTTTCTCTAAAAAAGTCCAATGCTGCAAAAGTAACTAAATGAGAGCTTATGACTGAATGCTAGCTCAGTGGTTTCCCCAGGCTCACCACAGAGCTCTGGCCTGTCCCACCGTTCCTGTTAATGCAGTCCCAGAATGCCAGTTTATGGAATGTGTGCATGATGCAAAACGGTGAGTAAGAGCTAACACTTGGGTAACAGTCAGCATTATAAAGATTGCAACAAGATGAGAACATGAGCTGAAATGAACAAAATTACAGTTAAAAGGCATGAGAGAATTGAAAGGTATTTAGGTTAAAAATGGTCTGTAATCTCAAAAATATTTAATAGTTGAAGTAGACAACTACCTCTTCATCAAGAGCAGGTGTTCTTGGAGGCCCTTAAGGGGGCCTGACTTGGATGAAGAGCTCCTGACTGGAATGGCAAACCCCACAGCCCCTTTTTGGTAAAGTTCCTTCCCTAAACTGGCCATACTCATGGATGTCATGGCTCAGGCTCAGCTACTTTTTGTGGTATTTCCTTAGCTGTCAAGAATGTCCACTCATCATGACTGCTGTGAAAAATAGGAGGCCACCCCCACCCTGCATCTGATCTCTCTCCTTTCCCACCATCACTGACTCCCCCAGTCAGCCTCTGGCTGCAGAATTTCCCACCTCCCAGGGCCATGGGTCAGGCCTCTCATGAGCTGCCTCATGATGCTCTACCCTGGTGGCTCCACTGAGTTGGGCAGCTCCCTAAGCATCTTGCCGGAGACTAAGACACTCTCTCCCAATGGTGTTCATCTCCAGGTGTGGTCCCCTTGCAGGCTAATTTGTATGTCTACCAACAATAACAACAACAACAACAAAAAAGCCCTGGGCTCTAGTTTTCTGCTAAAGGGGGTGAGAGTTGGAGGATTTGTTTGGCCACTTCTTGCAGCACTGGAGGCCACATCTGATGGCTCCTTGGTTTCTTTATAGAATGTGGGGTACCACCTGTTGTCCTTGAGGCTTTAGCTGAAATCCTGAAAAAATAAGAAAAAATCCCATTCGATATCTTGCCATACAAAATATACACTAGTAAGCAAGATTTTAGAAATGCAAACATATTGTTCCAACTTGAGGCTTCTCTACTAGTCTCATCTACTATCAATCACTTCTTATTCTCTCTAAGAGTTTCATCTTCTTGGCTTGGTTAGAGCTGGCCAGGGTGATTCGATAAAAATCCTTAACTTCGAGCCTGCTGATTGCCATGAACTTTCCCGTGGAGCGAGCCAGCTCTAGTGCTCAGCATGTGGGTTGTCCATCAGTGCAGTCTCTCACTTCCTTCTTATAAAGGAGAAAATGTCTTTCTGCAGCATGAGGCTCAAGAAAAACTAGAAAATAAGAGGGGGGGTGGAATAAGGCAGCCAAGTGTGATCATTATTATTTAATCATAAGGAATGGTTTTCTTCCTCAAAGCAGAGCGTTTTCTTCATATTATTATACATCCCACCACCGTAGGGATGCTGAGTGTCTTCAGGGAGCATTCTTGGCTTGGTTAGAGCTGGCCAGGGCTTTTGATTCGATAAAAAATCCTTAACTTCAAGCCTGCTGATTGCCATGAACTTTCCCGTGGTGCGAGCCAGCTCCAGTGCTCAGCATCTGGGTTGTCCATCAGTGCAGTCTCTCACTTCCTTCTTATAAAGGAGAAAATGTCTTTCTGCAGCATGAGGCTCAAGAAAAACTAGAAAATGAAAGGGGGGAATAAGGCAGCCACGTGTGATCATTATTATTTAATCATAAGGAATGGTTTTCTTCCTCAAAGCAGAGCGTTTTCTTCATATTATTATACATCCCACCACCGTAGGGATGCTGAGTGTCTTCAGGGAGCAGTTTCCATTCTGAGCATCATCACTGATTTATTATAAACTAGATCACCTCTAAGGTCCCTTCTAACACTAGAACTATGCAATTTCATGTGCTCTGGATTTACCGGGAGTTTTAGAAAGTTCCTAACCCATCTTCAATACTTCTCCAGATTTGTAAGAAACTTCGATCCTCCTGTCATTTCTGTCACATGCATCTTGTTCAAGCAAAGGTTTTTGAAGATCTGTGTCAGGGCATCTCAACTGAGTAAGAGCTCAGATTTGGACACGTGTCTGTTGAATTACACAGCTTCCACTGGAGGTCCTAGGTACACTCTACACAGACAAATGCTTTCAATATCACAGGATGCTCTGGACATTTCCATCGCTGTCTGGGCACATGGCTGATTTGCATGTGGCCTTGGAGGCTCAGGAAGAGACACTTGAGCCTAATTACCACTGACTGATAGATATGTCTGTTAAGCCTGGTGGGTCTACTGAAGTTCAAGGAAAAATGTTTCTCCTCCAGAAAAACCATGTCAGACGAAGGATGTTTGCAGGACAGGCTAGAATTAGAAGATGGGACAGGAGGAAGCAGAGATTCAGGGAACAGTGTGAGGTTGTCCTGGAATCCGCTTCGACCCCATCTTCCCCCAGGAACATGTTTGCTCTGAGGAGGGCAGAATCCTTACAGGCCCAGGCCATTATGCCGGGGACCTGCCCTCTTCCAAGGGGGTGTAAGCCTGAGAGAAACCATGTCGAGAGGAGTCCTAGACCTTCATTTCTACCTTCCTCTGCCACCTCCAGGAGAGCTGGACTCTAGAGTCTCCAAAAGGAGAGAAAAAGTGAGAACCACAGAAATACAGAGATAGTAGAAATAACCAAGAGTTTCAAGTGGCTGAGAAAGCAGCCACTAGGGATCTGAGCAGAGTTTCAGCAGTACTGGGGCTGGGGATGGGTGGCCACAGCCCCACTGAGCAGGAGGGCGCAGAGGAGCCACGGGTGGAGCTCAGATGATAAAACCGGCCTCTCTGCTGGGCGGACTCCTAGATATGCACAAAGTTGGGGTGAGCTGAGGTCCTGGCATTTGCTAAGTGGAGGACGGAAGATCTAGGAAACTAAAGAGCAGTGGTGTTCTTACTGCAACATGAGATGGGCGGGAGACACCCCGGGGATATTCACAAAACTCCTGTTTTAATAGAATCTGGAACAGTGTCTAAAAGATTCACACTCTGTGTGTGTGTGTGTGTGTGTGTGTGTGTGTGTGTGTGTGTTCTATGATAATTAATACCCGGCCAAAACTCATTGAACATTCAGCCTCCACCATTAGCCACCTTGGAGTTATACCAATATTTCACATTGAACTTTTGAAAGCTGAACCTTTGAAAATTCAGTTAAGTGCGATTTAACCAATATTTATTCAGCAATTATTTTGAGTACTATTGTTATCAATCCTCATTTTATAGATAAAAAAACTGAGGTTGGGAAAGATCAAGTGGATCCCTCAGGACCACACTGCTAGTGAGTGACAAAGGAGGGATTCAAACCCAGGTATCTGTAGCTGACTCCAAAGAAAACGCTCTTAGCTGCTATAGAAAGAACTTGACATGGATAATAGCAAAAATTGAAGGTGACAACCTGAAATGGCAATGTTGGTGTCTATCCCTTCTTTTATTGTGTGAATTAAAGTGTTAAAAAGTATGCTGATGGAGCTCAAGTCTCAAAACCTGCTTTGCAACCTCAGGGTTGAGCCTGTGAAAAAATAAAAAGATGTGCAGCTAATTCTGATGAAACGAAAAAAGGTGTGTCTCCCATCCATATCACTTAGATGCCGCTTGTTCAATCTCCACTTCTACCCTTTGTGAGCCAGTCTTTTGGATTTGAAACCAAGCTCCAAATTCAAACGAAGCAGAACTAAATCCCCCTGCTCTGAGAAGCGAGAATAGTCCTGATAACAGGTAGCCTGCAGGGAGCATTGGTCGGACTGGAGGGAGAAACCCCTGGGTTTCACAGCCCAGTGAATGCTTGCTCTGTGGGCTGCCTGATGACACAGATAACACCCAGTGCAATAAAAAAAGGGTACAAGCTGAAGCTTTAACCTGTGAATTCACAAAGGAAACAAATTACATCTCTTTGGGGGGAGGTGGGTGAACAGGGCAGGGCATTTGAGGCTGAATCTGAGCTGAAGGGAGGAGTTGAGTGGTTAAATCTTGTAAGAAGGGGGAGAAACGCCAATTGAACTGAGAAGGAGCTGAAGAGAACCCAGGTTCACCGGGAATACCTGCCAATCTCACCAATTATGCATATGGAAAACAGACTTTTACAACATGGGAATGAAAGATAATCCAAGCTCTCCTGGGAGCCTCAGGATTCCTCCAGAAAGCTGATGATTTTTACCCCACGGAGAAATAAGACTGTCGATGGGGAAAACCAGTTGTTGTTTTTTTCTTTTTTCCCATTATGGAGGCGTGTCGGGACTGTTGCAAAATCAATGAGGAAGCAGGAGGATATGCTCATTACAGTTGAACAACCTCGGAGCCCAAGGAGGGAAGGAGCTGGAGAGGCAGGGGTCAGGGCATGGGGGTGGGAAGCTGAATGGGCCAGATGGGCAGGTCACACTGTGGACAAAGAGCCCTCCCCATCCCCCGCTGGGCCACCGCCCTGACCTCCAAACAAACACCCAGGGCACAGATTTGTTCCCCCTTATCAGCTGCTCAGCTCAGCAGCTGCTGCCACGGATTTCTGTTTCCGCGTCTTGCCTTTTTCTAACAGTTGCCTTTTTGTCTAACTTTTGTGTGAGGAGGGAGGAGGCCGAGGGGCCAGGAGCAGAGAAGGGGAGGATGGCCTGGTGGCTGCTGGAAGACTGAGTGCTTGAATAGAGTGCTACAAGAGGGGCAGAAAATAGATTAAAAAAAAAATCTCTGGGAAATCCAGAGGCCTACAAAATATACAAGAAGCACCGGTTATTCATTCTCTCTCTGGTCACTCTAATCACGGGCATTTTCCTCTTGGAATTCCTGTTGCAGGGTGGAAGCGGGGGATGTATGAAATGGATTATAAATTATTGGTGCCTAAGCCCGCCATGAAAATAAGGGCTGGCCTGTAGGCCAGGCCAGGAAGGGACACGGGCCTGCGGAGGATTAGTGCAGAACTAAATGAGAATCAGGCAGGAAGTCTGGTGAGAAAGTAATGCAATAGGTTGTATCCTTATTTCTGGAAACAATTATGTTTGGTACAACAATTACACGAGTAGAGGCCTGAGTGAGTGTATAAACAGATTTCAAAGTGTTTGTGTGACAGCAGTACGCAGGGATAACTGAGTGTGGTGGCCACCTCTAATGAGAAATGTGGTTACTTCAAAGATATGATTTTGTTGTTCGAATTGGGTATTAAAAAATTATGGCAACGCAACAGAAGAATAGAGAAATAGAAAGCCATGCAGTAATAAAATGAGAAACATGTTTGTTTGTTTTTTGCTACACAACACAATTTCTGTTTCATTTCTCTTTGTGGCATTTTCAGAACTCCAGAGAACAGTTTATTCCCACTTAATGGGACGGGGGTGGATGACAGAGAAGTGGGAAGAAGGATAAGAAGAGAAGGAAAATCTGTTACCCTGGAAACAGCTCCAAAGGAAGGGGGTCAGAGGGACCGAATGCAAAGGCTCTGTGGCCCCACTGGCTCTTGCACATCCTTTTCTAACTCAGGCCCCTCTGTGCCACTGTGTCCTTCCCTCGTCGGGAGAATCAAATTCAGTTCAGTGGCACTTACTGCTCACAGCCCTGTGCTCGGGGCCAGGTAGGATGCAAGGCTGCGAGTCACAATGAGGATGATGATGGCAGATCAGATAACACTGAATGTTTGGTGCTCACCCTGCACCAGCCCTGGCTTAGCCCTTCCCAGGGGTAAGGCCTCTGGAGCGGCTTGAAATCCCAGCCCACTTCAGATGAGTTATTTGACTTCTCCACGTTTTGATTCCTCATCTGCAAAATGGGAATAATAATAGTACCAACCTATCAGGCGGGATCCAGTCAAGAAAACCAGGCCAGTTCTGACCTGTTTGGCTCAGTGGATAGAGCATCAGCCTGCGAACTCAAGGGTCCCAGGTTCAATTCCAGTCAAGGGCATGTACCTTGGTTGCGGGCACATCCCCAGTGGGCGGGGGAGGGGGGGGGTGCAGGAGGCAGCTGATCAATGTTTCTCTCTCATCCATGTTTCTAACTCTCTATCCCTCTCCCTTCCTCTCTGTAAAAAATCAATAAAATATATTAGAAAAGAAAAAGAAAACTAGGCCACATTAGGTATATTTCAACAAAAAGAATGTAATAGGAAGAACTGGCTCAGTAGGTGCTAGGGGGCTGAACGAGAAGGGAGTGCTGAGGCAACCTCAGGTATTGGCGTAGGAAGCAGCTCCCATCTCTCAGACTGGAGGAACAAAGGGAAGAGGCTGGGACCATCGGAAGCTGGACACATGGAGGAAGAGACCCACTGCTAAGTTTTCAGGGCCTGATGAGGCTGGTTCTGGAATGTAGGAAGCTGGGACCAGAGGCTGATGGTGGGCAAAGAGCTGTGGCTGGGACCTGGGAATGCAGAAAGGAAATAATAGCAAGCCAACAGAAAGGAGAGAATTTCCCCTCTCCAGCCTTCAATCTCCCTCTAGTGCCCCCTATTGGCAGGAATTAACATGAAACCTGCTTGGGAAGAACTAGTTTGCAGAGTCCAAGCTCCAGCCATAAACCAGAGTATTGGAAGGTATATCTGGAGCTGAGAGAAATAGCTTACTAACCAGCTCAGTATTTCATAAAAATGTATGAGATTAAGTGAGTTAATACCTATAACCCCCTAGAATAGTGCCTGGCATGTGGTAAGTGCATTCGAATGCACTTTTAAGAAGCACAAATAAATACATTAATCCACCAAGAACCCATGTGGGAAGTAAATGGAAATCCCAGTTTTATCCATGAAGATGAGGGGGCTTTAAGAGGTCACATAAAATGTCCAAGGTCACACAAGCTCATCACTGGTGAAGTCAGGACTGTCTGAATCCAAAGCTGTTGTTTTAACCTCCAAGAGCCCCTTTGAGGCTCAGAGAAAGCCAGCACAACAATAAATCACTCACAGAGAGACAGACTGTGAAAGTGCAACAGGAGAAGTACAAACCACAGCCTCTGGGGAGTGTGTGGGTGGGGGGCAAGCTGCTGCAGGCTGGGGATCTGGAAAGACTTGCTGGAGGATGAGTGGAGTTCGGAGGGAAGGACAGGGCTGCGACTGGCAGGTGCTGTGAGCAGAGGAAACAGCTTGAGCCAAAGCCAGAGTGCAGGGCATGTCATCGGAGTGGTGAGCATGTGGACAAGGAGGAAATAAATGCTCCGCACCACCCTCCTTTGGTAGACAAACTATAGAGTTGAAGTATCTCCAGATATTAGTAGTAGCAACGTGAATTAAAGAGTTCTTTGAGGGCAATCATAAATATACATCTTGTGTAGAATGTTATGCATTTGTGAAGCAATAGGATTAACCAAAATATAATGAATTGTTAATGCACCTCCATTGTTTTTAACCCATATGTAGGGTCATTAAAATATGCTTACAGAAAACAAATAGTCTTGTTTAAAAATAGCCGGCATTAAAACTCTAACTTGAAGCTACTTGATGCTGTTTTAACAATGTACAACATTTGGTTTCAATCAAGTCCACTCCTTGGAAGGTTATATTCAAATTTGATTCATATCCGTTTTTATTTATTTCAACGAATTGGTGCATTCTTGGTTCCGGGCACTGTCCCAGGTACTGGAGATGCTTTGACATGTAAATAGGGGTTCCAGTCCTCAAGGAACTCCACCTAGTAGGGCAACAGGTAGATATGCAAATCTCTGTAGTCAGAATTGAAAGGCAAAGGTACTCTATGAGCTGGGAATATGGAAGCTCTGGCCAGAGAGGATAGGAATGGGATTCCTTTCCAGCCACCCCAAGAAGCAACACTACAACTACGGCAGAAGTCAGTGAGCGGGATGTGAAGTAAAAGGCGCCGAGGCGAACAATGGAGACTTTTTAGTTCAACACAGTGCTGGACCAGACCACAGGGCTGACAGCTAAGGACGTTAAAGTTATCTGGAGTTAGAAAAATTTCTGGAACATTTTCATGGCTCTGAACCTGGCCTCTGTGATCCTACGATCTGTTCTAAAAGTAAGGAAGTTGCCATGAAACCAGAGATAAACCACACAAGCCAACAGTTTCATGGCTCTGAACCTGGCCTCTGTGATCCTACGATCTGAAGTTGCCATGAAACCAGAGATAAACCATACATGCCAATAATAATAGCCAACAGTTCCTGAGCATCCACTCCATGCCAAGCACTTTCATATAAAATGAGCATTATATCTGGACGTGCAGTTCCCCAGGAACCATTCTCTTCTACCTTTTGGTAGGAGGCTACCCACTGAGCTTTAGCAGAGTGCATGCATGCCTTTCCCTCTAGAGACAATAGTTTCCCGGCTCCCTTGTTGCTTGATGTGACCACGTGACTTAGTTTTCACCAACAGAACTTGAGCAGAAGTAATAATGTGTACTACTTCCACATCACTTCCCCAAAGAATTATTTGCCCTCCCCTTCCTCTTTCCCTTTTCCCACTGGCTGGGATGCCGATGGGCTTTTAGTGCTTCTGTGGAGAGAACAACAGCCTGGAGACAGAGCCCGAGTCCCTGGACAGCTCTGTGGAAGAGCAGTCACCTCCCCTTGCTCCTGCCTTCTGCAGCTGCACCTGAACCTGCCTTTCGCACCTTTCCTCTGCTGTGGCCAAAGATCAAACGCACAAAAGAAAAACAATATAGTTAGAATTATGTCTGGGTTAAGAGAATATAAGCCACGGGTGGGGACATGCAAAATGTTCATACGTAAACTGTATGTGCTTTAGTGAACAGGCTGTATACAAATTATTTTGGCTTGTTTGGGAAATTGTGTTGTTCACATCCTGGTTTCTAGCTGAATTTTAAATGACTTAGGTTACCTATTAAGTGTCCTCCAGGTGAGATGGAGGTCACTGTGTCGAACAAAGGCAGACTCGTTCAACAAATAGTTCTTGACAATTACCAAAGGTACCAAAGACGGAACACACACACATACACACACACACACACACACACACACACACACACACACACACAATCTACCCCCAGGATGTTTGTCAACTGGTAGGAAGATGTGCAAATATAAAAACAGTGTTGAGAGGAAAGTATCAGTTAATATTCAAGTTGACTTAAACTGGTTTAAGAAGAAAAAAAAAAAATCACTTATGGGCTTATGTAAATATACAGTCCAAGAGTAAGCCTGACTTCAGGCATTCAAACCCTATTGAATTAGAATCTTCATGGATAAGCCTAGAAATCTGTGTTTAGCCCCACACCATCCCCCCCAACCAGGTAATTTTGATTCTGTGTCAGAAAGCACTGCTTTATATAGATCACTAGAGCTGCACATTGGAGATTGGACTGGAAAGGGGAGAGCCTGAAGGAGGAGAGGGTCACTCCTGAGGGACAGGAGGGGATCCCTGAGCACTGTGATATCTGCTTTGTACTTAGAACAGGCTGGAGTGCACATTCTGAAGGCTGCCTGCCTGGGGAGCTCCGAAGGGGAGTCAGTAGAGGATGATGCCATCTGTCTGGTCGTCAGTTTGAGGGTTCACAACCCCTTCATTCACCCTTTATTGTGCGACTATGTATCCAGCACTGGGCTAGCTAGGCAATGAGGATACAGGGCTTACAGGCAAAGAGCCTTGCCTCATGAAGTTCACATTCTAGGGAGAGACAGACAGTAAACAATTAGAAAAATGAGTTAATACTGGCTGTGCTAAGTTCTTTGAAGGGAAAAACTCTTTAGTTTCTAGTGGAGGCCAACATTGGATAAAGCAAAGAAAAGGCCTTTGAGGTGACAACTTAGTGGAGACCTGAGAGTATGAGCATTCCAAGTAGAGGCAATAGCAGGTGCAAAGGCCCTGGGGTGGGAGGGGCCTGAGTGGGGTGGACACACTGGAAGGAGGAAGTGTGGCTAAAACTCAGTGAGGGGGAGAGTGGAGTGAAATAAATCTGAAAAGTTGGCAGGAGCCAGGCTATGGGTTAACCTGTAAGCACCCAAAGAGTGGATTTTATCCCACACACAATGAAATGCTTGCTTTAAAATGAATCTTCTGGATACTGAGCGGACAAAGTGTAAAATTAAATTCAGGACTAGATGGACACAAGGTCCCTGTCTGGCCCCAACAGCCCATGGCAGGCTCCGCGGGGTCCCCAGAAGCCCTCTTAGTAGCTGTGGACCCTGTATTAATCAGCGTTGCCCAACAGAACTTCCGGCAAAGATGGAATGTTCGCCCCTGTGCCGTCCAACCCCATAGGTGCCATGTGCAAGTGGCTCTTGAGCATGTGAAACGTGGCTAGTGTGACTGGGGAACTGGACTTTTCACTTTATTCCATTTCAATTCCTAGAGCCACGCGTGGCTAATGGCTATGGTACTGGATGGCACGATGCAACACTGAGCACTGGATGTCTGAGGATTTCTATTCGGATTCGCGGAGCCAGGGCCTTCCCCCAATAGTGGGAGCTTCAGAGGGTATGTGGACCCCTACATGCTAACCCTCTCCAGGCGTTCAGCTTGTTAAGATGGAGAGGGCCAGGGGGCAGGCGTTCTGCGCTTCATTTGATCTCTGGGGAGGCACCGGCAGGCGGTTATGAGGAGCTCCGCGCGCGCTCCCAGGGGAGCCCCCGCACTGTGAACAAAGGTCTCGGGGACCACTCTTTCTGGAACGCACCACCTGGCGCTCTTCAGCCGCCAGCCACCGCGCGGTCCAGCCATTGGCAGGAGAAAAACAAGGGCCCGCAGCGCCTCCCCCAGCCTGCCG
>NW_005367874.1:455018-491362 GCF_000412655.1 Myotis brandtii | reverse complement strand
CTGCAGCCACTCCAAGCCCGGCCCGGTGCGCCCCGTGCCCCTGAAGAAGCGAGGATACGATGTCACCAGGAACCCGCATCTCAACAAGGTAACGGTCCTGCAAGGTAGGATGGCTCAAGCGGAGATCCTGCAGCGGCGGAGGGCAGCGCCCCGCCTCCTGGGCCTGGGACGGATCCTCCCAGGCGCCCTTCCAGGGACTTAACATTTTTGCCCTGCAGGGGCTTGATTTATCTCGGTTTGGCTCCCCCGCCCCTCCCCACCCCCATCCCTCTTCTGCTTAGAAAGAGGTGACCAGTAACGCAGGGAGCCCAGTTTCTTCTGTGAGAACAATATAGTCCGGGTTCAGGTCTTCGTGGCTAGTCTGACCTGGTGTCAGATCTCCCCTCGATACAGAATAATTAATTCTGTTGATCTTGGGCAGTTGCGAGTCCAAGTTTCCTTATCTGTAAAAGAGAGACAGTTGTCTCCGTGTGGTGAGATTTAAAGAGAAAATGGAGGTAGCGTTCTTTGCATAGTACCTGACACCCAGTGAGAGCAAATGTCAACTGAGGTTATTATTCTGAGATAAAAATTAACGTGAACCAGGGAAAGTCTAGAGTTATAGACACTTTTAGACCTTGAAGAGGAATCAGACATCTTAACTCCAGCCTCTCCTTTTACAGATGAGAAAATAAGACAAAGGGAATGTGCCCAAGGTCACCGACTAGTTAGTTCTGGCAGCTGTGCCACAGGAGCCCAGATCTGGATCTCTGGTACTTTGGTCAAGTTCAGGCCACTGCTAATGTGGTGCTTAAAGCACACACGTTTGTTTCTGGGGATAGAGTTTAGTGCCACTGGTTCAGAGGACTGAGCTGAGGAAGACGGAAGAGTATTAAAACCCAGGAAGCAAGAGGCCTGGATTTTGATGCCTGTCACCCTACACCTTCTCAAATTAAATTTCTCTAAGGTTCAATTTTCTCCGGCCTAGAAGGGATATTATGACAGATTCACAATTTCTACCTCATTTAGTTATTGTGACAATCAAATGAATTGCTGAATTTGATATACTTTAAATTATATGAAGCCCTTGATAAGTAATTACTGCAAAATAAAAATTGTAACAATTTCTTTTTCTCAGGATTGTGTAATTCAAGTGTGGAAAACGTGTTTTTCAGATATAAGGACAATTGTGTAGATGCTAAGTCTTGTGATTGTTCCCTGCAGAAATAATAGAAGGAGATAAGAAAAAGTCTTTCTTTCTAAGTCTATATATTATATTATATTATATTATATTATATCCTTTAAATATTCCTACTTGGGAGTATTTAAGATGTTTTGTGAATTTGAATTACTTTGGTAGCCAGTGTTAGAAAATAAATTAACGTACTCAAGCAAAATGTGCCTTTTAACTAAAAATATCTAGAGGGAGGGTTGCAGGCAAGGCTTGATCCAGCAGTCCAGATGGCATCCCTAAGGATGAAGGTTTTCTCTGGTATTTTACTCTGCCAATGCAATGTCACCTTCATCTTCAGGTCCCATTCAGTGCAGTCTTTCACCTCGATGCTGCCATAGTCCTGCATCTCCTATTTCACACCATCCAGGGATAGACACTCTCTTCTAGTAGCTCCTATGGAAAAGACATTTACTCTGAAGCCTCAGAAAAATAATCCTTCTGTCTCATTGACTCTGATTGGATCACCTTCCCATTCCCAAACCAATCACCATAACTTAAGCCAGTCAGGGCCCACCCTGGAGTTAAAGATAGAATTTAAGGTAGGGCCACCCACACTAACGGATTTAGAATAAAGGGGATGTGGTCTCCCCACAGTAAAATTTTTTTAAAATATATTTTATTGATTTTTTACAGAGAGGAGGGGAGAGGGATAGAGAGTTAGAAACATCGATGAGAGAGAAACATCGATCAGCTGCCTCTTGCACGCCCCCCCCCCCCCGGGGATGTGCCCGCAACCAAGGTACATGCCCTTGCCCGGAATTGAACGTGGGATCCTTGAGTTCGCAGGCCGAAGCTCTATCCGCTGAGCCAAACTGGTTAGGGCCCCACAGTAAAATTGTGTTCTGTCATCAGAGGGAGAAGGGATGGATGCTGGAAGGCAGTGATCAGCTGCCACCTGCACTATAGACTCCAATCATTTTGACAATAATTGCCTTTGAAGTATTGGCATATTACCAATCAGCACTTACTGCTTTGTGAATAGTTAAAAAAATAAAGGAAGGACTCAAATGCCTGGAATTTTTATTTTTTAGCCTTAGCCTTATGGCTCCCTAAAGGCACTCTTGCCCTTGTCCCTGTTTCCTTCTAAATTATATAAATGGGACATTGTACATAAATCTAGGGGACTTTACCTTTTCCTGATGTTAAAACATTTCAGTATATCCCTAAAGTCAGTTGATGCCAGTCTGGAGTGAGGAGGGAGTCTAGGGTGGTGCCAGGAGAGTCCATTGGGGTCTCCATTCACCCTTGGGGAGAGAGGGACATCAATGGAGCAGCAGCACTGCCTGGTAGCTGCTGTGAATCGCCTTCATCCCACTGGAGAGCCACTTTCTTGCTGTCCTGCTTACCTCCGACACTCAGAGTCTCTGAGGAAGGCTTGAAGCTTTGCACTGTCCGTCAATTAACAGAACACCTGCGTTTACCATTGAGAACATTTTTTTCTGCAAAACTATGAACTCCTGCCCTAACTGGTTTTGCTCAGTGGATAGAGAGTTGGCCTGTGGACTGAAAGGTCCCAGGTTTGATTCCGGTCAAGGGCATGTACCTTGGTTGCGGGCACATTCCCAGTAGGAGATGTGCAGGAGGCAGCTGATCCATGTTTCTCTCTCATTGATGTTTCTAACTCTCTATCCCTCTCCTTCCTCTCTGTAAAAAATCAATAAAATGTATTTAACAACAACAAAACTATGAACTCCTCCAGGGCAGGAACTGGTTTCATGCATTTGTGTCCAGCAGGAGGTCGCTCCTGAAGCATCTAGCAAGGGCATGGACATAAAAACTAACACTATGGTTTTGGAATATGTTCGTTTTGACAGATCAGGGGAGGCCTTTCATTTGAAGCTTGTCAGGAGGTGGGGTTCTCTGAGAAGGAAGGGCCAGTGAGCAGGCCACACCTAGCTGCGCTTGTGCAATGACAGAGTCTGTCGCAGCTTTGTCATGTCCTCGCCTTGCGATCTAATATTCTTTTTTTCAACATAATCTTTTTTTAAAATATATTTTTATTGATTTCAGAGAGGAAGGGAGAGGGAGAGAGAAATAGAAAATCAATAATGAGAGAGAATCATTGATCAGCTGCCTCTTGCACACCCTCTATTGTGGCTGGAGCCTGCAACCAGGCATGTGCCCTGACCAGAAACCCAACCATGACCTCCTGGTTCATAGGTTGAAGCTCAAGCACTGAGTCACGCAGGCCGGGCTCAGCATATTCTTTATGACTACAGAATTGGAACTAGATGATTCCAAGTTCCCTCCCGGAGTCTAGATTCTCTGAATGATGCAAATTCACCAGTACATCTATTTCTGTTTCATTTTTTATTAATATTTTGCCTTTCTCCTAAAATTTATGTAATGACCTCTTCTATTCATTGAGATTGTAGCAACAGAGTAGGTCTTTGATTACATATTACAGGGTATCAGCCATATTTTACTTACGTTAAACAGGCAACTACCAACCCCGTTTTATAGGGATATCTTCATCGGCAGGTATCATCCCCATTCTATTAATGTAGGAAGTGGACCCTCAAACGGTTTCTGCCCCCCCCCCGCCGCCCAGTTCACCTACAGCCTCTTTTGGGCAGGGCTGTTCGATTTCCCACTCCCCAGATTGGATGCGAGTCCCCTCCTGTTCGTCTTACCACTCTGTGTTGATTTCCTTTTGGCGTGAGCACCTGTTATCATGGCTGAGCACCTTAGGGACAGAGGCTCTGTCCTGTCACCCGACACTCTCTCTGACTTGAGATGCTCAATAAATATTTGATCTTTAAGTGACCCAATCAGCTGATGACCCCTGCTCTCTGAACTTCATTGACCTGATTGCCACTTTTACCGTTGGCCTAATGCTCTCATTGCCCAGAGAAAGGATGATAAACAGCCCATTGGAGGAAATGCACCTACTTGACCCAAATCTTCCCAAACTTCAGGGTGTTTCACTGAAGGGGTATGTGACTTCCCAGAGTGTATCAGCCTTTCCTTTGGACCCATACACCAACAATGATTTTCCCTATAAAATTCCATGGACTCTTTCCTTGTCATTTTTAAGTCTCTTGATCTTAAAAGTCTTGGAAAAAAGGAATGAAAAGGGTGCTTGGTCAAGTCCCTTTGATTAAGGACTAGCACATTTCATGCAGTGGGACCCCCAGGAACTGCAAAGCACCGCAGGTGACCACCTTCCCACACGGACTTGATGTGTTTAGATCACTGAACCCGTAAAGGCTTGGTGGCCAGCCCTGTAGCATTGGCTGCCCGTCTGAGGCTGCACTGGCTTCAGTCACTCCCTTTTAGATCCGGTGGTGATTTATTAGACTCCCACACAGCTAGGATTTGCCTTTGATTAAAGTATATGTTTTTGTTCGGTGCCAGCTTAGAACTTGATCTTGCCTCCTTTTGATGGGGGGCTCTGTGATCACACACTTGGCTCACTGATCAATCAGGAGATGATGGCTGGGTTGTGCGGAGAATTAGAAGTTTGTGAATGATGCTTATTCTGCCCTAAAGGCAGATAACATAATATGTCTTCCCAGGACCTGTTTCTGATGTGATGTTGGATTGGGCCTCTGATAGAAAGAGAAGCAATGGATTATTAAATAAACATTGGGTCCATAACCAGCAGTTTACTCTAGATTTGAGCTCTTCTGCAGGGACTCGGTCCACTGGAGCTCAGATACTGTTCACATATTTTAAGAACAAACAAGCAGAGGCAGGTTGAAATGAAATCCTTTCCTGTCAAATACTGTCCTGGATTCATGGAATTGATAGCATTTGGTATTAGAGCTTTGTGCTTGGAACAGCTAAAAGAACTTGTGTTGGTTAGGCTAAAGGTTAGGCAACTGTAACAACGTGAACACCAAATATTGAGGCTCAAAAAAATAGAAGTGTCTTTCTATCTTATAAACAAGTCTGGGTAGGCAGTCGCAGGTTGGTATGAGGTTGGATTTGTTGCTTTTCCCTCATCAGTGTGCATTTACATTTTTCATGGTCCAAGGTGGTTGCTCTAGCCTCTGCTATTAAAAGCCAGTGGAAAGGAGAAATGTCTTTGAAGGGCACGAATTGGGCATTGCAAATATCACTTCCACTCACATCCGATTGGCTGGAACTTGGTCATATGCCACACCTAGCTGCAAGAGAACCTGGAAAATGTAACCTTTAGCAGGACACCCATGTCTTCAGCGAAAAATTCTACACATTAACGAATGACAGAATGGATATTGAGGAACTGACACGAAATTTTTGTGAAACTTTAATTTTTTTTACTGTGACCTTTAAAATTTTACTCCAAACTTTAAAATCTATCAGTTTCTCTACATCCCCACTACCACCAGCCTTGTTCACTCGGTCATCATCTCGTGTCTCGATTATGCAGGAGCCTTGTCACTGGTCTCTCATCTTCCAGGCTTGTTTCTTTCAACCGCTGCTCTGTGACTGTTAACCCCACCTTAAGAGGCTGAAACCTTGCACACATCCCTAACCACTCTCTTTCAGACCCTGTATATCCAATCCTCCAGATAATCCTGCTCTATCTTCTTGCTCTATCTTCAGACTAGATCTAGAATCCAAGCCCTGCTCACCACGGGCCCCACTCTGACCCAAACTACAAATATTTCTCTGCCGGATGACGGCAGTGGCCTCTGAGCTGGTCTCCTTGCTTCCACTTACGTTCCTCTAGAGTTTATTCTCCACATGATAGCCAGCACGATCCTTTTAGAACTAAGTTTGATCATGTCACTCTTCAGCTCAGAACCCTTCGAAGTCAACATCCTTACAATGCCTTGCGTGATTTGACCCTCTCTGACCTCATCTTTGCTACTCCTCAGCCTCATGCACTGCCCAAGCCACTCTGACCTCCTCACTGTTCCTCAGACACTCTAAGCATACTCCTACCTACAGTCTTTGCACTAACTGTTTCCCCTTCCCGGGACACATATCCCCTAAATAGCCATGTGGTTAACACCCTCATCTTCTTCAAGGCTCCTCACTTTCTCAAGGAGACTTATTCTGCCCACCCCATGTAAAGTTGTAAATAGTCCTTTCCACCTTCTTGGCCACCCTTAACATGGTCTGCTTTTCCCCCATGGTATTTGGTACTTACTAACATACTATTTAATTTCCTCACTTATTATATCTCTTGTTAATTGTTTGTATTTCCCCACTATACTGTAAGCACCTTGATCTTGGACTTCCAACCTATAGAACTGTGAGAAATAAATTCCTGTTGTTTAAGCTGCTCAGTCTATGGTATTTTGTTGTAGAGCCTAAGTGGACCAAGACACCGTACTCCTCATCTCCCACAGGGTCAAAAAATTGGGGAGTGTAGGATGGGATGCCAGGATCGCAGGAGGGAGATTTGCTACTCTTGAAACCCGAAGTTGATGCTCAGGGAGTATTTTCTTGTAAACATGTTGTTATGAACAGTTGAATTGATCCCCAAAGAAAGTATATTATGTCTTTGATTAGCATTTGTGTGATCATTATGAAGATTTCAGAAATGCTGGCTTATGTTTATGAATGCTTAATTCAAAATGCAAAATACTAAGTGGAATCTATAACCATGAGTGTTACTGTAAACGATGTAACTGTAAAAAAACTTGGGAATAAAAGTGTAAATATGATTGTGTTAGGGCTGTGGAATTATGGGAGATCTTTTTTCTCTTTATATAATTTTCTTTAATGTTCCATTGTCTTTTCAATGTTAGGTTACAGTTTCTGTTGGGAATTAAGTTTCTAGAACCAAGGTAATAACAGTCAGAGCAACTTCTGCAAGTTGACCCTTCTGTAACACAGGGGTGGCTTTCTTATCCGGTGAAAATGCCTGTAAAATGGTCTTATTTCAAGATTTGCCTGCATGTAACTAGTTATCTTCTAGAGGTGACAGTTTAGATTCACGTAATAGGAATCCTGCTTGTTCTAAAGAGAGTTGTAAACGACAATATCTAGATTATGTAAGCGGCTGCGTGGAGGCAGATCCCATACAGAAGTGCATGCTGTCGGGCGCAGACTTGGGCCAACTGGCACCTACGCCAGGCGGAGTCTGGGCTCTCCATGGAGTCTCTGTGGACACCTTTTCAGGTTCATGTTCAGTTTCCCTGTTTCCAGTTTCTCTTGATCTTCTTGGGCTTTTGTTGACTCTGGGGGTTATGGCTTCATTTTACTGTGCATATTTGTCAATTCTCCCAAAGGTTTCTTATATCATCTACCCTCTTCTTTGCAAATGCCAGTCTCAGAGTGGAAGGGAGAACCTGGGGCTTTTCACTGAACCCGTAAAGGCTTGGTGGCCAGCCCTGCAGCATTGGCTGCCCGTCTGAGGCTGCACTGATTCATACGCCCATTGCAAAGGGGTCACTAATGTGCAGCACTTCTGTTCGCAACGGCATGGATTAAAGCCAGCCTCCGAACCCCCACTTTGATGTGGAGAAAGGGCATTGGGAAATCCTTTGGGGTGGTGTCTGGCTGCCTCTCGGTGCAGAGCACAAAAGATGCTCTATGATGGTGCGATGAAAATCTGAGGGCTATCCTACGATTGGGGATGCAGAGGTCAGCAGTTAAAAGCATGCATTCATTCTGTACCCAAATGGTTGCCTAGCAGCCTGGTTAAAACACGACTCTAACCAAAAGGACACAGTAAAGAGAAAAATATACTCAGTCATTTGAGGAGAGGGATTTTTGATGGAAAGATCATCAGCTTTTGAGGAACTTGAATAAGAGAAAATCAAAGCTGCATTTGCTTTTCAAAGTGATATTGAAAGCTAGAGGGACCTTTGGGGATTGGGTTGAATGATGAGCAACTTGAGAATATTATTTTTGGAGAGCATTTTGTCTGGGTTCTGTACTGTTTGGTGGTAGATCTACGTGGAGCTCATTGCATACTTGAAACACCCCGCATGGTGTGGAACTCTGGAGAAGGCAGACTGTGTTACTCCCTTGGTTTTGTTTTACTTGGTTCTTTCACAAAACAGAAAGGGGGGGCCAACACCTGCTCACAAGGTGGCATCCCTTCTGAGTTGCTGAGCTGTCCGGTGACTTCCCCAGTGGGAGAAAGGCTGCAGGTGCCCTCATAACTAAGGTGGAGCTGGGTCTCCTCACCCTGTAGACATCCCCCTTCCTCTGGTATCTGAGGGAGGTGTTGAGGATTCCAAACCAGATTCCCATTTTACTGAATTTCCTTCGGTAGGGGAATGCCTTATGGAGCGAATTCAAATGCTAATGACAAGAGCTAGCATTTTTTCAGGGCATACAATGTGCCAGGAACTGTCCTAAGCAGTTTCTATACCTTAACTAAGTTAATACAATACCACCACCTTCTGAAGTATAGTGTCATAGTGACAAATCTGAGGCCCAGCGAGGTTAGCTACTTGCCCAAGGTCATGCTACTTGCACAAGGCTCATAGTGGCAGCGCCGGGTCTTAAATCCAGGCCATCTGGCTTTAGGGCCCACATCCTAAGCCCCTCTGCTCTGCTATCACTCTCTGTGTGCAGGTGCCCTCTGGCTCGCTGCTAGTGCATGGAGTCTGATGTTCTGGGGCTTTGCTAGGTACTGAGAGGGGTGTTCCCTGCTGTGGGCCTCTAATGGGCTGTCATCACATCCATGGTCTGTTAGAATCAGAATCTAACAGAATCAGAGTTAAAGGGAACTTTAAAGATCACTGGATGCCTTCTCTTCACCCTTTAAATAAGTGTAATTTTCCCGACTCATTGGTTTATTTATTAAATTTATTCACTAGGCATTTGCTGAGTACCTGTTACATTTTAGGCAGTGGAAACCCAATGGTGAAAGCAACACTTATTTTGCCTTCAAGGAGTTAACATGTAAGAGGGGTACCGGTAGAAAAAATAAAAAATAAGAATAAATAAATAGAGGGGTACAGGTAGGGACCAGTTAGTAAGCAGGCATTTCAGTCCATTAGGTTGGTGTGAGGAGAGGAGCATAGGCCCCAGGGCTAGAGGAGTGAGGGAGCAGGTGCAGACACACTCCCTGTGCAGTGTTGTGGGTGCTGACATGGATGGAGGAGGAAAACATGGCAGATGAAGGTGGTGGAGGAGAAGCCGTCTAGATCACACCATGAAAGACAATGGCTTTTTCTCTGAGAACAGGCACCATTTGTGCCAAATGTGCAGGGGCCCCATTTTCAGAGAACTGAATAATAGTATAAACCCTCATTAACTCAGAGTTAATGCTGTATCTCCAGTGCTGTGACATGCGCTTTGATTTTGTTCTTTTCCTTGCTTTTGTGTTGTACAAATCCAAGGGGCGCCGTTCAAATTGGGCTCACATATCAAAAATATTAGCCTACTCGAGGGCGCAGTTCTCCAGGGACACCACTGCCATGCTGCCTTCCTTGATAATGCCACGTGGAAGTGACTCGTTCATCTTCTGCACTCCTTTGGCGGTTAGCATGTGTAGCCATGCTCTTTCCACACTGGTCTCAGTGTACATTCACAGTGGGTGTGTGTCTCCATCTTGTCTTCTTCAGAGCCAGGGCTGTCTTAGGTACCACATGGGTTTCCGAGTAAACCCTCAATGAAAATGAGTTATATGATCCCTTTCACATTTCCTCCTGGACAGACCAGAAACCACCACGGTGAAGATCCATCTGCCATCTCTTCTATTTCATATAAATCTAAATTATATTTAGATCTTTCCATGGAGCCTGGAAAATTTTGAAGCCCAGATACATCTTTTATTTTGATCATACACATTTCAGGAATCCATTTCTTTAAGAGAGCTTTCTACTCTGATGCTGTACTTGATCTAAAAAACAGCACCTTTATGATAAGAGTATGTATTCTCATCCTTGAGGCTGCTATAAAGACATTAGATTTAGACCTACTACTGCTAGGAATAGGTTAAAAGGATTTTGGAGGTGAAGGAAAGTATCTGGCTGGAACCAAATGTGTGACTTCTCCACCTCCCAGTGGCACAGCCCATGCCCAGGTGTTAGGCAGCAGAGCATACTAGTTATGATCTAGGGATTTAGAGTCAGAAAAGCCCCAGGTTCCCATTCCAGCTCTGCCATCCACTAGATTTGAGATCTTTGGAAGGCCACTTCATTTCTCTAAGCCTCAGTTTCCTCATCTATGAATGGGATTGATAATAAAATATACCTACTTCACAGGGTGCTATAATGATTAATGTACATAAAGCACATTGTAAGTGCTCAATTCTCAACTAACCCACATCTCTAAAGCTTTTGTTGCATTTCTAACACAGTGAGAAGCCCTGTGTGGGATTCAAACTCATTCTCCATGGGTGTGAACACATCTGATTTTGCAGAGACTTGATAAGAGAGGAGTGAGTCAGGGAAGAAGCAAGTTGGCTGGAGACTTCAGTGATAATTTTTCCATTCCTGATAGAGTTTAAGGGTGATCTAGACTTTTGTCTGAAAGAAACTTAAAAATATCACTAGCTTTGGAAAACTCAAGTGCCATTTGAAGAGCTGGTATTTTAGGAAGTTGAGACTGGTGTTGAAGGGAGTGGCTACCATCCTACCCAACAGGAATCTCGGGATTTTGTCCCAACGTTTTGGCACATCCTACCCAAGTTTTTAAAAACTAATGCTGAAAGAATATTCAAATTTAGCTTGATGTGTTTCTCTATCTATCTCTCTATCTCTATCTCCCCACCTGTGTGTTTATCTATAATCACTATGACATTCCTAATTTCATGACATTATGATAGCAAAATAGCAAGACAAGAGAATATCAGCTATGATAGTTTAGCATAAACGTTAAAATGTTGCTGTACATCTAGCTAATGAGGGCCTGGCTATGCCCACTTCCCCCAGCAAAGAGTTTAAGATAGTCCTACAATCTCCATGGGTAATTACTAAATACTTGCATGCACACATTTTAAATGAGCATCTCTCCTCTGGTAGAAGTCAGAATGAACATTCCCCAGGAGACCATTATGAAGTCATCGTGTCCAGCCCTTTGTTTTCTAGCAAATACTATCCTAACATATTACCACTATTTTATAGATAAGGTTTCTGAGGCCCAGAGAGATCGAATGTCCTGCTTAGGAAGTGAGTTGTGGACATTGACTGTCGCCCCCTTTGGGTGGTGTTCATCTCTTAGACCCACTGCCTTTGAAAGGTAGCAAGAACAGCATGGATGGACCTGGAGAGCATTATGCTAAGCGAAACAAGCCAGTCAGAGAAAGATAAATATCACATGATCTCACTCATTTGCGGAATATAATGAACAACATAAACTGATGAACAAAAATAGAGCCAGAGGGAAAAAAATATTTTAGAATATAATAGAAGTAATCCTATTATTTGCAGATTTTTAACATTTCCTGCAACTTGAGTGATATTATACCATGTTGTACAGTTTTGGTAATATTATTACATTTAAAATTGTTTTTCTTGAAATATTAAAAAAAAATTCTCACCTGAAAAAAACAACTAAATAAATAAAACTGAAGATTAAAATGAAAGAAAAAGAAAAAGAAAAAGAAACATAGCAAGTTGCTTGCCATCCTGAAATAGTACCGGAGTCCGCCTCAGTGGACAAGCACAGTGCTTTTGAGTCTCTCCATGAAAGGAGATGCTTTAATATTGAACATTGTTGTATGTTGCAAACCTACACATCTGCTAACACAGCTCCTGCTGTCACTCCTATGTGTCCATTTCTGATGAATGGACATGCTCCTGACTCCCAGTTTCTGGTTTTCTATTTTTTCTCTACAGTAACATGATCTTGAAGACAGGTCCACAAACCATTTGACAGAACGCTCAGCCCTCATGTCAGACTCTCCCTTCTTATCTCTTTTATTTTTGGTCTCTTCCAGCCCATAACTACTTGTTTTGACTGGTGAAATCACTTCAGGTCACAGGACAGGGAATAGCCATGCAGTTGCCACCTGATAAAGCAGGAGTAAAGATAGACGGTGTGGAGAAAACACTATTAACGGCCATTTTTAGAAAGAGGCTTTGCAATCTGCCTGTCAGAGCTGAAAGATTTCCTCTGTTCTCACACTCCATGAGCTGGCAGCCGCTTCTCCTCCTGTCTGAGACGCCTCAGGGTCTGCCTCGCCATGCCTGTGGGAGATGATGGCATGGGTGCTGGCTGGGCAGTGGCCAGGTGGTACCGGGAGGGAGGCCCTGCCAAGCAGAGGGATGGACCTGCTTCTAGTAACCAGCCTCAGCTGCAGGGCTCCAGGCTCGAGTGCTCTCAGCTGTTCTCTAGTTAACCAAGCTGTTCAGTTTTCTGTGGCCTTCTAGCAGTCAACTGGACACAGAGTCAGCTGCCTCCTCTGGGACTCATAATTGCTAGAATAATAATATATATATATGTAAAGAGCCAGGGGCCATCACATCCGAAACAACCAAATGGACGACCGAACAGCCTGAGTGGGGCGACCAGGCCGGCAGGGGGGTTAGTGAGGGATGACCAAACAACTGAGCAGCAGGCTGCGTGGGGTGACCAGGCTGGTGAGGGGGGGGGCGGCAGTGAGGGGCGACCAGGCCGGCAGGGGGAGCAGTTGGGGGTAACTAGGCCAGCAGTGGGGGCCGTGAGAGGCGACCAAGCCGGCAGGGGGACAGTTGGGGGCAACCAAGCCAGCAGGGAGGGGCAGTTATGGGTAACTAGGCCGGCAGAGGGGCAGTTAGGGGTGATCAGGTCGGCAGGCAGATGAGCAGTCCTGGATTGTGAGAGGAACATCCCCCGAGGGGTCCCGGATTGTGAGAGGAACATCCCCCGAGGGGTTCCGGATTGGAGAGGGTGCAGGCTGGGCTGAGGGTACCCCCCTCCCATGCACAAATTTCGTGCACTGGGCCTCTAGTATTAGAAATAATAATAATAAAACTTACATAAGACCTACCATGCCAGGTACTCTTACAGGTGCTTTACATATATTATTCCCAAGCAGAGAAAAACCTGTGGAGAAGGTAAACTGCCCACAGCTCTCTCACCTCCTGTTTCCATGGTCTCCTCTTCCTTATAGATTTCTTTACCAGGCATCCTGAGGGTCTTCATAGTAGCCCTAGTCTTCCTAGGGCTGCCAATCTAAGTGGACCTTTTCATCTTACAGAATTCTGCTTTGTCCTGGATCTCACCTCTTGTTTACTTACTTCCCTGCCTTCCCATCCATCCATCTATCCATCCATCCATCCATCCATCCACCCATCCATCCGTCCACCCATCCATCCATCTGTCAGTCTGTTCATTTGTCCATCCATCTGTCCATCTATCTAACCATCAAATATTTGCTGAGCATCTACTCTCTACCAGGCACTGTTAGGTGTTGGGAATACCATGGTAAACATGACAGCTATGACCCTTCTCCTTATTGAGCATATAATCTAGTGAAAAAGACAGTAAGTAAGCAAACAAAATTATGCAGATGGTTATTAGTGGTAGAGAAGACATAGACAGGGACAGTGTGAGAGACTAACAGAAGGTCTACTTCAATCATAACAGAAGACCTCTTAAGAGGTGATACTTGAGAAGAGACCTAAAGGAAGAGTCAGCCGTAATAAAGCCGGGCGAAAGTGTTTTGGGTAGAGACAGCAGCACATGTAAGCCTGGGGGCAACAGACAGCTTAGCATGGCAGGTTCTGGGAACAGGCAACAGGCAGCTCAATAGGAGTTTGATGAGCAAAGGGGGGGATTGCCTAAAATCAAGGTGCAGAGAGCTCAGGGGTCTCAATTCTGTGTAGTGGGGTCTTGGGGTCTGTGGGATACAGGCTAAGTTATTTCCTCTGAAAAACAGGACACTAAGCCCAGATGCGGTGGCTCAGTGGTTGAAGGTCAAACTATGAACCAGGAGGTCATGGTTCAATTCCCCATCAGGGCACATGATTGGGTTTGGGAACAATCCCCAGTAGGGGGCATGCAGGAGGCAGCCAATCAATGATGTTTTTCTCTCATCAATGTTTCTATCTCTCTATCCCTCTCCCTTCCTCTCTGAAATAATAATAAAAAAACAACAACAACAACAAAAAAACACAACCAGGACACTATTAAATGGTTCTAAGCAAGGAAGTGGTCTGATTTATATTAATGAACGGTCTCTCCAGCTGCCACGTGAAGAACAGATTGGAGGGCAAGAGTGGGAGCAGGGGGACCAGTTAGAGCAGCGGTTCTCAACCTGTGGGTCGCGACCCCTTTGGCGGTCGAACGACCCTTTCACAGGGGTCGCCTAAGGCAAAGACCATCCTGCATATCAGATATTTACATTATGATTCATAACAGTAGCAACATTACAGTTATGAAGTAGCAACGAAAATAATTGTATGGTTGGGTCACAACATAAGGAACTGTATTTAAAGGGCCAGAAGGTTGAGAACCACTGAGTTAGAGGCTCCAGCAGCCCAGGGCATAGGAGAAGGTGGTGGCTGGGGTGTGGAAGGTGTCAGGGCAAAGGAAAGAGGGTTGGATTGGAAATGGAGTTTGAAGGTAGAATGGACAGGGCGCATCTCCTGTGTCCTCCTTCAGATTCCCTGGGATTCGGTCTGTATTGTCCCCTGTGGTGCCTCGTACCCTTCACACAGGTACAACCAGTGTTTATTGCAATTAATTCCTGTCCTTCCCTCAGCACACCTCATCACAATAAGGAAACAGAATGCGTTTTACCTTTGGCTCTTATGATGTGCTTCCCGATTGGTCATCTCACTTGAGCCCCACAGAAACCTGGTGAAACGGGCATTATTACCTTTGTTTTTTGGGGGACCCTAAGGCCCAGAGAGCCCAAGTTGCCCATGGCCTCCCAGACAGTAAGGGGCAGCAGCAAGACTCAATCCAGATTCCCTGGGGCCATTCACTGGTTTATCCAACAAACATCTATTGAGCACCTACTATATTCCAAGCACTCTTCTAGGTTTGAAAACTAAAGAGTTGAATCAGTTATGGTCTTTGCTCCCAAGGAAATTAAGAGTTCAGAGGAAGAGACAGACTGCAAGCATATACATGTAATGCAGTATAATAGATTTATATTATATTAAAAGTATGTTATTAATAATGTCCAAGTCATTTTTACCCTGGTGGGGAGAGAAGTGGGTGAGGTTTCTTAAAGTGGGTGACCTTTGATTCTTATATTAAATTACATAAATAATGTGTTGCATAAAGAAAAAGGGGCTCTAACCAGTTTGGCTCAGTGCATAGAACATCGGCCAGCAGACCGAAGGGTCCCAGGTTCGATTCCGGTCAAGGGCACATGCCTGGTTTGTAGGCTCGCTCCCCAGTAGGAGGTGTGCAAGAGGCAGCCGTTCCATGATTCTCTCTCATCATGGATGTTTCTATCTCTCTCCCTCTCCCTTCCCATCTGAAATCAATAAAAATATATATTAAAAAAAAAGAAAAAGGGAAATTTACTTTGACCTCCCTCATGAGATAACGAATTATTTTCCTCAGTGTGTCAGCGCAAAGACCTAAAAGATATACAGGATTCCCTGGGCAGACAAGGTGGGGAAAGATGTTCCAAGCAAATATAGCAAAACTGCGTGGTGTGTGAGAAGCCATGGGGGATTCTGAAGGAGGATGGAGTGTGTGGAGTGATGGGCTGGAGGGCAAGGTGGGGGTCCCACATGAGTGGGAGTCTAGGGCTGCTCTTTGCCTGGGTGAGGAGTTTGACCTTCATCCTGAAGGGGAGAGGGTACACTCTGGGATTGAGCTGTAGACAGACCACTCCGGCTCCAGGGCGGGGACAAGATCAGATTCAGGGAAACTGGTTAAGAAGGAATTCAGTTACCATAAGGGAGATGAGGGCGATCTGACATGACGGGTGGTGAGGAGGACACAGATGTGAGAGGTGCTAAGGAAGCTGAAGGTTGTGTCCCAGAATTCCTTGGACTCCATCACAGCAGCAATAGGAGTCTAGATTTATTGCCAATATTCCAATAAAAACCCTAATGGAAACCTTATTTTTACTCATCAAAAAAATTTACACAGCTTAACCAGAATATCATATTCCTTTGTCTTTGCCCAGAATTAAACAAAGTAAAACTATTAAACACTGTTTCTTTCATGCAAGTATAAGAAGTTCTTCTTGTCAGTTATATGTCTTAAACAATGGAAATAAATTAATTATTACAAATGCAAGATTTCTCAAAACATGAAATTCTTTAAGGAGGACTTGGGACGGGGGCGGGGGATGGGGAGGGAAATTTGAAGATTTACTGACTCGGGCTGTCTTTATTCTAAATGTTTTATTGTTAATATTGGTGTCATTGGTCTTTATCTAACTAGCCATCCTGGTTCTGGTTCTGTTTGCACAAAGCAACACGGGTATTAATTTTATCTCCCAAATTGGAGAGAAGGTGCTGACTCCCTGAGTACCTGGTCACGTTAGCTGGCATTTTTGTCACAATGGGGACATCACCCAGCCTCCGTGCAGTAACTGGCCTTATTGCCCCATCATAAAGATGTGTCAAGACTCTGTTTTAACGTATGGGAACTCATGAGACTTTCTTCTTCTCCTATGGTTTCCTCAGTCCCCTGGAAAAACAATAATTCTTTCCATTGAAAATAGAAAGAATGTTCATAGGTTGGAAAGTAAATTTTCTAGATGAGAATTTCCTTCCCTTTGGTTATTTTTTTTCTTCCTCTTCTCTCTTCTTATGAGAAGACTTAGGTGGAATAGAAACAAGGATTTAAAGGTTCATGCAATATGAGCCTCTCACAAATTTGGCCCACCACAGGCAAGGTGTTGTCACTTTCTCCACTGGATTGAATTTTAGCTTGTCTTTCTCTGCTGAGTCCTGGCTTGTCTTATGAACCGTGACTCCTGGAGGAGGAAAATAGAAACTCAGGAGCTTGCAGGAATGATTTTCTTGGCTAATTCAACCCAGTATCAGCCACTTTTCTAGGTAAAAAGCTATCTAAAAAAATTTTTTTTTAAAGAGGTGAAGTTTTAATAGAATTAGCAACAAGAATACCATAGTAAGCACAAGCTTGTTTTTCATACATTTTTTTGGTGTCATCTGGGCAAGATTATCTTTCACATGATATGATACTAGTCATACAACTACTGCCATCATAGAAAGTCTGATGATAAGGAGGACAAGTTTTCCAGAATACAAGTTCTTGGGAGGCTAGGTCTTACCGTTCCTGCAGAATTGTGAAAGAATCTTTGGTTTTACACAGCAGGTTTCCCAAGTCTTTGATCTTGGGTAACGTACTCTGTGTAGTAAAACTACAGTGGTCATCTTTAATTCACATCCTCTTCAAAAGAATGAATTTTCACAATGGGTCTTGACACTGTAAACATTTCGTAATATTGCAGCTTCAAAGAAGGATGACGGTAAACACATTTGCATCCACTTAGCTGGTGGTTAATAGATCTGAGGGACTCTTAGGTGTCTATATTCCACGGGGTGAGGGGGCAGGGGCATTTGTTTTATTGGCTCTGCTTCTGAAGTGTAGTTCTCATGAGTCCACTCAGAAAGTACTACTTAGCATCTTTGGTCAAATAACCCTTTTCTGAGGTACTCTCCTTTGGTTCTTGTGTTTTAATTCTACTTCTGTCTTAACCTGTTGTGTTAATTTTACTGTTGCTTTCTCATTGTCCTTTACCAAGTGAATGAGAAGACTTTTCTCCAACTTTCTACTTAGTGTCAGGACATGCTATTTAGCCCATCAAAGTTTCAGAAGGGTGATTAAAAATTGTAATTCATTTACATATATAGTATGCATTCATTCTTTTGACATGTACTAATGTGTGCCTTTCATTGACCCCAATAAAACAGAGACCCAGATTATGTGTGTTTAATTGGCTCCCCAATTGCTGAACATGATTATGTCAGCCTGGGGGAGGAGGATCAGAAACACTTTCTTTTCCATTTCTTTCTATCAGGACTAAGTGCTCACTGGGGGGATGTGGGGAAAGGGCAACATCCCAGAGATGAGATCCTGGGGGCTGAGATGAAAGGGAGGGGTGTATCCTGGAGTATCAATGGTGGAAACACCAAACCAAGAAGAAGAGAAGAAAACCTGAGTGGGGCAATGGGCCAGTGATGGAGGTCAAGAATTGGACTGTGTATCGTGTTGGAGAGCATAATTAAAGGTATAACATGGAAAATAGGAAGAGAAGTGAAGAGACAGAATAGAGATTGAGGTCTGCAATAAGTGAGGTTAGATCATTCAAGGCAGAGTGAATGACTGCTGGGTACCTATGGAGCATTGCTGTTTGGGTGAGTCTCTTAAAGAGGTAATGCTGCTCCTTAAGATAATCAAACTGGGCTGCATGGCTGCAGCCTGGCCAGTCAGTGCAAGAAGCCTGTGTCATTTGAGCACTTGGTAGTCATATGCGAAAGCTGTTGCCTCGAACACTGGGGTCATAGACACTCAGCTCTGCCGACCCTGGCTGTTGCCCTGTCTGCTGCAGTTTGAAGGGTATCATGGCTCCTGAGGTTCAAGGAAATAGGGCCCAGAGGCCTCCTAGCTTGGGAAACTCCATACTCTATTTCCATATTATGGTCACCTTTAGTGCCCGAAGTTAATATGCTCTGTGGATCGCCACCAAGCCCAAACTCCCTGTTGCAGGATCCAATGTAACAGAAGCTATTCTTGCAGGAGTCTGACCTAAGCACCATTGTGCAGTATTGGTTTAGTTGTCTCTTCTTCCTATTTTAAGGACCTCTCAAATGGTCATCATTTAACTGTACCCCCATCTTACTAGTAGGGGAATGGTAGAAGCTGGGGCAGAAAACTACAGGAGGCTAAGGTTTGGCCTTGAGGCCAAACATTGGTTCTGGCCTATGTCTACACTTTCTGCCTAGTAGTAAATGTTCAGGTCTGCGGAAGCTAATTCCAGTAGGTCATAAATGCAAGAAGTTCATTGAAAGGTTGGTGGACCTTGAGCCTTCAGCAAGGGCTGGAGAATCATACGTTATTACCTATTGGAATGGCCAAGGGCATTTCCCCAAACCTGAAAAGGATGCATAAACGATTGCTTGCTGCCAGACAGCTTGAGGGCATTTCAATCTACATGTTATTGCCTCCTGCTGGCCAAACACCTGAACAGCCATAGGCAGCTCCCCCAAGCTGACAATGGATTCTTTATACTAACCCTTGACCTTTGATATGAATATCTACCTTGCTTTAGGGCAACTGGTGTTAATAAAAAGCAAGGGGTCCAAAGAGACAGCAGAACTCGGTTCCTTTAGCTAAGTCTTCTCTGGCTCCCCAAAATGCCTTCCAAAATTATGTTTCGTCTCTGGACTCTTGATTAATTTATGCCACAGCCCTCCTCCAGATTCCTGAATCCTTTTAGATGCCGAGAAACACACACCCGCACAGGTCATACACCCAGAGGTGGGTTCTGATTCCCATCAGCTCCACTCATTCAGTTCTCTCCCACCTGCATCTAACCACACCTGCCCTCAGTCTCCTGCTGATGCCAAGCATAGTGAGAGGACTATGTCCCAATTATCTGCCCATCTTAGAGATCACATGACTCTTAGAGCAACACTACATTTATAGCTTAATTTGGAAGTGTTCTGGTTTCTTTCACTTTGAAGTTCTCTGCTTTAATATGGAGCTTCATTTTTATTTCATTTAGCATCTCAGTCTGTAGAAAATAGAGGTTATTTCTGTTCCAGACATCACTGAGATCAGCATAACTGAGTTCATGAATTCTTCTTTTCCTTTAAGAGAAAATTAGTTTTGAATCCAAGCCCAATAGAAAGCTCAGGTCCAGGATTCTAGGACAGGAATCACCACCCAAGGGTGTCCTGTGAGCCTTTTTTTATGGACAGCATCCTGTATATACTGATATGGGTGACAAGATATATGTTCTGTGCCAGCAGGAATCAGACATGGCAATGGGTGGGGGAGATGTTTATCCTTGGGATAAATATTTGACCAGGAAGTTTGTGTTTCAAAACACTGAGCACAGGTTGTAAATAAAACCATTTCTCTGTGATTTAATCACTTATATTTTCTTGTAGGATCTGGTGGAATCAGATTATGTACATTAGGAAGACCTCTCATTCATTTCTATTGAGTAAATCTTCTAGGAAAAGGTATTACTCCTCCAGCTCCTCTTTAGACTCAGGTGAGGATAGGAATCTCATTATTGAACAAAAAACAAGAACAACCAACTTTTGTAGGAAACCATTAACGCCTGAGACAGGAAACCTCCGCCTGATATGGTGAAAAGAACATGGGCCAGGGAGAGAGGGAGACCTTAGATATACACTGAGCGGCCCTCCTTCTCAGCTGTGGGACCTGGGGAAGTGACCCACTCCCATCTCCGAGCTTCTGTCTCTGGGCGATTGAAGTCGATGGCTTCCAAGGCTCCCTCCATTCTCGCAGTCCCCGGACATAAGAAATGGGCGCTGTGAGAGTGACTTCCTCAGGGGCTCTCCAGCCTGCTATGGAGATGCATCCGTTCACATCTCTATTGGGAAACAAACAAAGGAATACAGCGTAAGGAACTCACGCTTTGGGATTCAAGGGACGTGGGTTTGCATCCTGCCCCTTCCTAGCTGTGTGATCTTGAGAAGGCTACTTGATCTTTCTTTCTTGCAGTCTCCTGTTTATGTCCTGAGGATAATAATTCCAACCTCCAAGGTTATGTTGAGGATTAAAGAGATAATGTGTGTGTATCTAAGTGCTTGCTTAACCCGGTATCTGACATAGTAGGCACGCAGTAAGTGCTAGTGAGTGCCCTGACCCTTTTACCAGTGTTGACATTATGTTAGTAAGAGCGCCAGAAACTTGAAAAATAATGTGTCATCTGCCCTCACCCTATCCTCCACAAGGGCTTCTGTCTTTTTTCCAGTACGAGTTTTTATTTTAACAAAGGCACATTTACTGTTACTTATTTCCTTCACTGAGTGCTGTGGGTTGTGAATTTTTTTCATCTGTTTATAAAAATCAACAGTAAATGCTGCTTTCTCTGGCCCTGGGTGGCTGTAATTGCCATGTTAACCTAAAGGCCTGATTGTAGAAACAAATGCAGCTGTGTGCTCCCCATCGGCACAGCCCTGGGTGTGCTGTGTGGGTGTCCAGGCACGCAGCGCTCCCTGCACTCGCATCGCTGGGGAGGAAGTTTCCAGCACCACAACCTCACAGGCGGTATTTAATCACCTCAAACTCTGGGTTTGAGGTTAGTCTGGAAATGAAAGGCCATTTGGGTTTACCACAGCGGAGAAGGAAGAGGATAGGGTATATTTGAGGTAACCCCGGGGAGGCAGCCAGGCCTGGGGGATCCTGTGGGAGCTGGAAGCCAGGTGTGATTCATGCCAAGGTGTTTCAGTAAAGGCAGAAGAACTAGTTGTGTGTGCGTGTGCATGTGCGTGCATAGTTGAGTATCACATCTTTTCTCATCTGTAGCCTCTTTATTGCCTTATCTCCAGTTTCTCCCACCTCCAGTCCAACTTCTACTCTAACCTCCACCAGACGAAATTTTTAAAAACATGGACACTCCCCTTCTCAGAAAGCTGTGTGGCTTCCTCGAACCTGTACTACAAAGTTCAGACTCCATCGCCCCAGGTCCGGGGCCCTTCTCCAGGACACTCTCAATCTAGCCTCCTTGTCTGTACCCCCCACATGTGGCCCATGCACAGCTACAACCCATTCATCACAGTTTTCAAGCGCACACCAGGCCATCTCTCATTACAGGTCCTGGAGCCTGCTCGTCCCTTCCTCCTCCAGCCCTGAGGGGTGTCCCTTCCTCTGGAAGTTCCCCTGACAGCTCCAGACCAAATGTAGGCTTTGTCCGTTGTATCTCCACGTTTATTCCACTGCTGTGGCTCTTACCACACTTTTGTGGTATGTGTGTGTGTATGTGTGTGTGTGTGTGTGTGTGTGTGTGTGTGTGTGTGTGTTACCTTACCTACTGATCCCCCACAGACAGTGCCTGTCCTATTAGTTTTATAGCCTCAAGAGTCTGGTGTGGTGCTTCACATACATGGCAGACGCTGCATAATATTTCTTGATTGAATGAATTCGTGAAGACTCACGAACAGCGCATGAATAGACGTTAGTGATGGAGAAGATACAGCCACTGTTACT
This sequence comes from Myotis brandtii, assembly GCF_000412655.1. NCBI lineage: Eukaryota > Metazoa > Chordata > Mammalia > Chiroptera > Vespertilionidae > Myotis > Myotis brandtii. Next base: position 469,200 of record NW_005367874.1, on the reverse strand, counting down.
CTTGAAATCCAAGACTGGATATGGGCACCATTTGTGATTTGCTCACTTTGGACTTCATTTTATACGTCTTTTATTCCTTCTGTAGGTACAAGAACAGTGACGAGCAAACAGCAAGTCCTTTGACACACAGATCTTTAGCTTCTCATTTTCTCTGTCAATCCACTCCTGTGGTCTCATGGTGTCTGAAAGCCTAGATTTTAGACCCCACTCTGCCGTTTGCCAGCTGCTGTGTAACTACAAGAAAGGCACTTAAGAAAAAATGGAAACGAACCTTTTAAGGGGCAACCTTTACATACCTTGCTCATTTAATCCCCACAACACCCTTGGAGGCATTCATTTATCGATTCTTTGTTTCTTTTAGGATGAAGAATCTGAGAAGTTAAGTAACTTGCCTAAGATCACATGCACAGCAAACAGAAAAGCCCGGGTCCCCGTGCAGCTCCGATTCTCAGACCTGACTGCTGTATTCTCTCTGAATCTCACTTTCCCCATCTGCAGTCCCTCAGGACTGTTGGGGGGTCAGGGAGCCATGGTGACTGGGCAGGTTGCCACGTGTCTCTGGCTGTAGGGAGTGTCATCATTCTGGCCTTTCACCTGCATGATGCCCACCCTCCTGAACCAGTGCTGGCTGCAGTGGTCAGGCCGTGCTCAGCCGAAGCTCTCCATCCCAGGCCATGACCTTGATCCCTCTCTTGATGAGTGTTTACTTTATGCCAGGTAGCATCCTAAAACCACTTCACAGTCATTATCTCAGTTTATGCTTCATAAAAACTCTAAGGGGCATATGCTATACCATAATTAGTTCCATTTTATAGGTGAGAAAAACTGAGGCGCCGAGAATTGAATAGACATCCCAAAAGACTTACAGGGAATTAAACCCAGACAGTCTCAGGGCAGATCTCCCCCACCAACGCTCTTAACCCCCACATGACCTGCCTCCTGTTCCTTCAACCCCCTCAGCAGCTTCAGGCTTCTGCCAGGGCCCAGGTTTTCTCCCTCTGATCATGATGGGCTGGTAAGTGGCCTTGGCCATCTCTGCCTGACACTGTGGGAACTTGAGCCCTGAGCCTTTCTGGGACATGGGGACCAGGTTCAATAAAGCAGCCCCAGAAGAACCAGGGAAGGAGACAATCAAGTCAAAAGACCAGGGTTCCACTCCTGGCTCTGCAGTTTCACTAGCTTATGTTGGTCCCCCAACCTCTGTGAGACTGTTTCCTTGTCTGTAAAATGGGGGTAATGACATCACTGGGAAATGACACAAGTTCTCTGTAGTCTGTGAAGTCCTCCTTCAGCTCAGGCTGCCACAACAAAACACCATAGATGGGGCCTTAATCAACAGACATTGATTTTCACAGTTCTGGAGGCTGGAAGTCCAGGGTGCCAGCATGGCTGGGTGACAGCATGGCTGGGTCCTGGGCAGAGCCCTCTTCCTAGCTTGCAGGTGGCCTCCTCCTATGTGCTCACATGGCCTTTCCGGGGGCATGTGCCTGCGGAGAAAAAATGCTCTGCATTCTCTTCCTCATCCTACAAGGACACTAATCCCAGCATGAGAATCCTTCCCTCTTGCCCTCATTTAACCTAATAATCTCCCAAAGGCCCACCTCCAAATACCATCATGTTGGAGTTAGAGCTTCAACATATGTATTTGTTGAGTGGGACACACGAATAACAGCCCTTGACCTGTGATTTTCATCATCATGATGTTAATGGGGAGGAGGAAGGGGACTATTGGACCAGTCACCTCCCAGTTTGGGGGACATATTAAGGTCACCTGCAAAGCTCTCATGCCTCAAGTTCATGAGCAGTTCCTAATTTTTTAACAGTGCCTGGTGACATCCAGAATGGAGCAAAGATACAATTCACCCCTCAAGAATTGCCTTGGAGAATTCTGTCTGAATGAACGTTTATTGTTCCTTATCACCAATCACCCTTTCAGTTTGTCCTAAGAGAGCAAGCCAAGGATAGTGTTCAAAGGGACCTGCCAAAAGGTTTCCCAGAGAGACAACAATAGACAAACCAGCTGTTATCTGTGCCCCTCATTTTGTTTTTCAGAATAAAAAGCAAAAGACAAACACAAAACCTAGAACCATTTTCCAGCCCATGAATGCGATCCTCTCTAACCTGAGCCTTCTTGCACAGTAGACAATGCCCCGTCTCAGGTAGAAGACTAAAATGCTAGTGATCACCATTTCTTGTTTGGATAATTTACTTTCAAAGACACAATCATTGATTTCAAACCAAAAGCCACAGATTTGCTGAGAGACGTGTCAGCACTGGATCTGATTGTGAGCTAAGAAACCTGGGGAGTCTAACCTTTAAGGGTCGTGCAGTTGATGAGCTGACAGGATGCAGGTGTGAGATGCAGGCTGCTGGGGGGTGGGGTTAAGAGTCAGCAGGAGCTAGCCTGGCAGGGGTGAAGGTGACTCACACGTGACTCACATGTAGAGGCATGTGCCCCCAGCTCTGGCTCCCATGCTCCCTGGTTCATTTGGGGGGATTTAAATCAGAGCCCCCACTTCTGACTAACTAGGTAGAAACTTCCTGAACACCTCTCTCAGGTCTTCCACCTCCTTCTCACTTCTCTTCCTCCTCCACCTCTTTCTTCCTCCTTTCCTTCCTCGTGCCCAAGATGGCTGTGTATTGGGATGGAAGGAGAGGGTGTGTGCGTTTGGGGTGAGATTGGGGGACTGAGTTAATGGAATGGTTCAGGGTCAATGGAGAATAAGTATGAGAAGGAAATTCTAGCTCCTTTTCATTCCTCCACTTTGGACCCCAAAGGCAGCGAGCCCATGTCCCCACTGCCATCTCAGCTCTGCCGCTGAAGGTGTGCCCATCACAAATCTCGGAGTCCCAGGTCCCCCATCTAGATGGTGGGATGTCACCTCACAGAATTTCCATGATAACCCAGTGAGGGGACAGATGAATATGGCTTGAAAAACCATAAAGTGTTGTTTATGTTAGGACTTACATTAGTAATAACATCAACTACCAGTCAGATTACTTTCTGCATGCCAAGTACTAATCTCAGCATTTTGCATGTATTAATTCTTTTATCTCTCATAATAACTTTTGGAGGTAAGTACTATTATTCCCATTTCACAGAATTTGAAACTGAGGCACAGAGTTAAGAAACTGGCTTGAGATCACGCAGCTCATGGGTGGTGGAGCTCCAGAGTCTGTGCTCTTAACCTCGCTTCTGTAAACACCAGCCACAGTCTTACCAGCAGAAGGAGGCATGGTCACAGTCCTGGGAGAGGAGACAGTGCCTCACTCCTGTCCCCTCTATTCCTTGGCCTCCCTTTGTCCAGTGGCCTCAGTCTTCTCTCCCGGGAGCCACCCAGCCTCCATGCCACCTCCTTTTATCTGTCACATCGTCGAGATCTGCTCCATCTCCAGGATTCTAAACTATCTCAGGTGAAATTCAGCCCCCGCCTGCCTCTTCTGCCAGACACTCAGGATAGGCATCTCTGAGTTGTTGACTTCTTCGGTCCCTTGACCTCCCCCTCCCATGTCTCTTGTCCCAGAGTCCTGTTGACTGTTCCTTCCCTAACTTTTGGATTCCTGGTGCCACCTTCCCAGTCCAGGTCTTGTTGCATATTACCTGTCTGTCCCAGCACCCTCCTGACTGCTTTCTGCTCTTCTCCCAATTCAGTCTGCCACACACCCTGCCCCAAGACAGCATGCGTGGCCAACTGCTACCCCACTGCCTGACAAATAAGATCCAACCTCCTTAGCCTGTCATTTAAGGTCTCCTGTGATCAGACCCTTTCAGCCTGGCTTCCCCATTACTTCCCTTCACACATGCTGTGACCCAGGAAAACACAACTCCTCACTCTTCCTGAAAGTGCCTTTGTTCAAGCCATTCCACCTCCAGAAAGGACCTCCTCCGGCCACCTCCTGTCTTCATTTGTGCCTAGGAAACCCCAAGGCCCAAGGCAGGTATTTCTTATGAAATCGTCCATGATGCATCTGATGGACATACTCTCTGCCTACTACGGACGCCTCTAGCACTGTTTTCTGTTGCCCTTTGGCCTGGGGAAGAGCATGCATTTGGGTTTCAGTTCAATCTGGATTTGTATCCCAATTGTCTGTGCAGATATCTTCCTCTCCCTCACTTCGACCGCTCCCATGGCAGTGAGGTCTCAACGCCCTGTCTGGTCCCCTTTTATTTCTCATATTACATTCTCCTCCCTGCCCTTATTTTCTAGTTATTTAATGTAAACAGTGGAACATGGCATTTAGCAACAAGGGCTCTAGAGCCAGCATTGTGTGGGCTCAAATTCTGGCTTTGCCTCTCCTAACTATGTGACTTCGGGCTAATGGTCTAAGCATGCTGTGCTTAGTTTCCTGATCTATCAGATGGAGTTAACAGTGTCCCTCCTGTGGTTGTTATGAGAATGATGTGATTTCACGTCATGAAACTCTCAGAATCGTGCCTGGCACAGGGTAGGTGACTAAATTTCAATCTGTCCTTGGTCATGTCTCTTCTGTGTGTCAACTAAGCCACCTTATACTTTGTAGAGAGGAGTTTCTGTGGCCAAAATATAAGTATCCAAACCCTCAGCCAGGCCACACAAGCCTTGATGGTGACTCAGTGGTCATTGCTGGAATGCATGCCAGAGGCCCACGGCATTCTTCTGTGGGAGCCCGCGCCATCCTGACTCTGCGTCCCCGGGCGCTGGGGCTTGTGTGGTGCTCCTGTGGAGAGTGACTAAGTGCTGCCATTCGGCTGTGGTGACTGATGCATGAATGAGAGGGTTGAGGGATGGGGACCCTGAAAGCCCAGGGCTCCTGGTTCATTTCCCATCAGTACATTCTTACTAGTACTCCAGGGCCTGGGACTTTCAATGAGAAGTGATGCCCAGGAGGGGTTCATGTGACCGCACAGCACCGTGGGTTACCCTGAAGGAGCACTCCTGCCTTTGCCATCACTCACACCTCCAGTGACGCCCAGTTCTGCCCTTGATCCCCTCACTACCGCCTCTGCAGTTGCCACAGCAAATTGGTGCATGTGGTGCTGGAAAGAGCCTTGGGGTTGGGGCCCAGGGAAGCTCCCCATTTTGCAGCCACAGAGAGCAAGGTCCCAGGGGAAGCAGGATAGTTAGCAGTACAGTCGGGACTGGAACCCTAAGGACTGATTTCCAAGTCTGTGTTCTTTTCAGGAAACTTCATCAACGTGAATGGATGGGTCTGCTTGACTGTGGTATGAGGAATAGGCAGATGCAGGTACAGGCGAGCGAGTCTCAGGTACACAGCTGAGCAGAGCCCACTCCACCCAACTCCACCAGGCTGTCTGGCTTTGCTTCTTAACTCCTTCACTTACCCTCTCAGCAGAAAGCTGAGGCCCAGGAAACAGCCCTCCTACGAAGGCATGGTGCTCGGTCTCTGCACCCTTGCCCCGTGTGTCTCTGGGACACATCTTCTGGTCATACCACCATGACCTTGGCATCAGGCAGGCACTGTGGGGCCCTGGTCAAGGTGCTCAGAGCCCCTATTTCTTCTGCAGTCTTCCACCTTAAAGATTAAGTGAAATCATGGACAGCCAGCCTTCAGAACAGTGTCTGCATAGAGCAGGCATCCAACATGCAGCCCCTATTATTTTTAATTACCAGTTATTTTTAAGTCTTTCTCTCAGATTGTCTTTATTTGCCAGTGGCCCTGGATAAAACAGAATCACCCAAGGAGCTTTGTAGATGTCACAGCCTCTTATCTGTTTCATGGAAACCCAGTAGATCTGGGATGGGGCTGGACACTTTTTTAAAATGCACCAAGGAGTTGATGAGGTGTATTTGAACTTGGGAGCACAGAGCCCCCTCACGCCCACAGTATCCCTGTCATGAGTGTTGCCCTGGTTCTTTCACATGTTTTCATTCCCTGCAAATTAAAGGCAGTTTTGTAGGTGGGCTGGCCTCAGCTTTGGAAAATTAACTGAGGTCTCTAATTTTTCTGTGCCTCTTAATGAGCTACTTCCCACCAAACATTGATGAGCAGAGAAGGGGACTCTGTCCTCGCAGGAGGTGGGAGAGCACAGCAATTGAAAACACTGGACACTGGCCCAGCCGGTGTGGCTCAGGGGTTGATCATCAACCCATGAACCAAGAGGTCACTGGTTCGATTCATGGTCAGGGCATATGCCCGGGTTGTGGGCTTGATCCCCAGTAGGGGGTATGCAGAAGGTAGCCAGTCGATGTTTCCCGCTCATCGATGTTTCCATCTCTCTATCCCTCTCCCTTCCTCTCTCTCTAAAAATCAACTTAAAAAAAAAACCAACATATTTGCCTGGCTGGCTTGGCTCAGTGGTTGAGCATCAGTCTATGAACCAGGAGGTCACATGCCCAGGTTGCGGTTTTAATCCCTAGTTCGGTGGTGTGCAGGAGGCAGCCAATCAGTGATTTTCTCTTGTCATTGATGTTTCTATCTCTCCCTCTCCGAAATCAATAAAAATTTATTTAAAAAAATTAAAAGAAAACACTGGGCTCTGAATGGGAAGTCCCTGGGTTCAAATCCAAGTTCTCTCATTTACTGGCTGGGTGACCTTGAGCAAGTTGCATGATCTCCCCAAGCCACACCCTAGGACCACCATTTCACGAACCCCTTGTGAAGCATTTTGTTCTACTCAGCACTTGCAATTCAGTACATAGCATCCTTCCTCCCCTCTTTCCCCTTCTCAAACCAGCTGTTTTCTGGCCCTCTGTTTCCCAGGGCCTCAGAGACCTGGGCTCATTGGTGACTTAGTCTGTCCTCCTTAGCATCTTCCCTATTCATGTCCTTCCTGCCATCCCTGCTGCCTCGGTTGGAAAGGAGGCACCCACGGCGCCTTCCAATGTGTAGCCTCTCGCTCTGCCCTTTCCAGGTTCCCGGGGGCCAGAAATCAGTCTCTCTCCGGGGCTCCTGGTTAACGGTCACTCCCTTTCAAAGGTCCCCTGCCTCCCCAGTGCCTACAAACTTGTGCAGCCGTGCACAGCTGCCAACCTCGGCCTGAAAAGTACTGACTCAGGTCTCTGACAGATGAGTCACACTTATTAACATGATTATTCAAGAAATAACAACAGTTCCTGAGGAGAAATGCTGGAGGCTGGTATTCTGAGAAGAGGCCAAGAAGCCTGTTTTCTCCAGGCCATGGGCCCGATTTGATCCAATCTGCTTCATCCTGTTGATTTGTCTTGGCATTTGGACTTGCTGGAGGTAACCACTGCCAGAGATGTGGTTTGCACCTAGAATTGTAATGTTGCTTTGTGCTTGAAAGCTTATGTTTAAAGCACCGAGTTGCCATTGAAACTCTTGTCTGTTTCACAAAATCCCAGGGACAGTGTGATCCATAACATGATGAGGGTCACAGGAGAGTCACTGGGGACAAAATCCATTCAGGTACCCAGCTCAGGCATCTGGGGTGGGAGGCCTGAGCCTGCAGAGTCAGGGTGCATTTGCAAATCACTGTAAGCAAATGTTCTCAGTCAGGGGCTCATGACCAGAAATCCATACCTGTGCTGCTTGCTCATTTCTTTTATTAATAACAGAGGTGAGTCAAGGTGGTTCAAGCCTTCCGTTCATGTGCTATTAGCATAGCCTTGAACTCTCTTGTCAAAAGAGCTCTTTTTGGAAACACTAAACAGAAAATAGATAAAAGCAATGAAAGTTTCATCAGGGGATTTGGGTCTTTATGCACGTAAGTCATTGTTTGCAGAACCTTTGAAGTTCCCCAGTTCTGGAGCGCTGAGACAAGTGCCCCCGTGGGCGTAATTCAGACGCAGCTTCCTCTTCTGTGTGCTTCATACAGCCTCATTGTCCTGGTATGGGGTTAGCAGAATTAAACCTTGACAGTTCAAATTTAGATTGTTATTCACCTCCAACTTCAATCACAATTTGTCTCCCATCAAAGCTGGCAAGGGAGGCGCCTGACAGCCGCAGGTGGCTGGGACGCCCAGCCAGTAGGGTAATTTCTGTGAGCTGCCTTTCTAGGTGAGAATAATTGCTTCTCTCAAAACTCAGACACCCATGGCCTGTGTGGGGTGGGCCATGTTTGACTTCTGGAAGCAACACTGGCAACGCGGGGCTCAGCAGACACCAGGACACTACGCACTGACTTTAGGGTTGGAAGGCAAAGTACACTGACCGACATTTCTTCTGTCTGAGAGGAATCTTAACGCTTAAAGTGGTTTAATTTTATACAGTGCCTAAGGCTCCAAGAGAGATGAGGAAATTGTAACTAGTATACCAGTTCCATAGGTAACAAGAAAGCTGGTGATCTTTATCCATTGGAAGGGAAGGGTCTTGTCTAAAGCTTGATATTTGGTCAACCTTCTTCCTTCGGCTTAAGAGAATACCCCTCAGTTTTTTAAAACTGTTGTGAAGTTAAGGTCTTCTTTAAGAAAACAGATAGATAAGTACAAGCCCTGCATCTTTCTCTTGAATAGCATTTGGAAGCCCCATAGACAAAGCCATACCTCTGGGAATAGCCCAGCTGCTTTCAATGTTATGACAAAGGAATACAAGTCCAGGGACATGAACTTGTGATGCTAGACATTCTCATGACCCCTGTGAGAAAGATAGTAGGGCTCCAGTTTCCAGGCCTGGGTTTCCTTTCTCCCAAAGACAAATCATCAGACAGTTCCCATTGAATTCTCTGTATCATCAGTTAGCTTTCCCAGGAGCAAGGGGCATGCATGTGGCTCACGGGTTTCTCTCTACAGAGACTGTTCAATTGGGTGTGTTAATGTAGGGCCTCGAGGAAGAAAAGTGGACTGGCTCTGTGCTTGGGGCTAATCAGATGACAACCAGTCCCCTTCTTTGTTTGATTTTTCTATCCCTTCTTTTCCAGTGGGAAATACCAGATCTAGAGGCTTCTCTCCATGTGACGTTTCTTCTATATTGTCATAGGCCTTACTTTGAGAATATGAAACTAGGACCCCATCATTTAATCAAGGCCCACACAGTGGAGGGGTAGGAACACTGGTCTGTATCCATTCAGTCTGTTTTCCCATCTCCTGTCCTGATTACCTAACCCATGACCTAAAAAGGACCTGGGATCCTAGGCAGGCAACCAGAGCAGAATTACGATGAAAAGTTTCCAGATAGGCCTGGTCACTGGGTCAAGGACTAGGTTGTATTGTCAAATAGTCTACAAGTTCAGGGGCAGATCCATTACGGGACACTGGTTCTCAACCTGGACTGCACTTTATAATTATTTGATGAATTCTTAAAAACATGAATGACAGGTCCTACCTCCAAATATTCTGATAAGCTATGTCTGGGGTAGGACCTGGGCCTCAGAATTTTTAAAAGCTCCCCAGGTGACTCAAAGGTGCAGCCAAAATTAAGACCCACAGACAAAAATGGTATTTTGGAATGTGAGGCTGGAGCTGCTTAAATATCTGCTGTGCCCAGGGCAGGACCCAGAGGGGTTCCAGTGGTGGGAGGGCTGGAGATGGGGGTGGGCAACAGAGCTCAGCCAAGCCCGGGAACCAAACTCTCACACTTACTCCCCATGGTCATCATTGTAGGAGCCAAAGGGCGACTCTAGGCTCTGGCTTGTAATTATTTTGTGGCCTTCAATCTGAACTCGCCAAATGGATTATAAATTCCCTGGGAATTTGAGACACCAGTATCCAAAAGACTTCCTCACTCAATGCTAATCTCTATAGGGTAGACCCTACCGTTCTTCTTGCCAATCCCAGGCTACAGAGCACAAGGCCTCACATATGGCGACTGCACGCAGAGAGGATGGTGGGAATGATCTGGGAACTTCAGCCAGAGGCATGGTCATCCCTGGAAATGGTAACATTCTCATGTTAATTCATCCCAGAGGCCACTCTGCTTTGGTGTCAGAAATTGGGAATGTGCTTAGGCATGATGTAACTGAAGCCGCCCTTTCCCTGCGAGTCCAGGGGCCTCCTGCCAGGAGGGTGGCCTCCCGCGCTCTTCCTCAGCAGGTACACAGGCTCCTGCTGCACAGTAAAGGCAGCGCTGGCGAGAGTGGTGTTGGCAAAAGGGGCCTAAAGAGATTCGCTGGGTCTTGGGGGCTGTAATTTTGAGGTTGATACTAAATCCTTCAGAGCGAAGAGAGGGGGGCAGACTTCACAAGTCAGCAGAAAAGCTTCCAAGAACGTGCTTGCCAAATGGCCGATTTGCCAAATGTCCATGGTTCTCAGAATCTTGGTAATTTCACTCCGTGTCTGATTGAAAAATCACACTTGTGGTCTTGGACCAGGCAAGAATAAAAAATAATACCCTTAATATTTGTCTGCATACCGGCCAAGAAACGTTCAGTGTGAAAAAGCCATCCTCCCAGAATTGAAAATCACAAAGGGCAAGCAGATCTGGTCACAGTTTTGTCAGAAATCCAGCAAGTCCTTGTAGCCGTGTTGCAGAAAGGGAATAGAGGTTGGAAATCGATATTTATGGTACATCCACTTATACAGGTTGTTTTGGAAAGGATCGATCATTTCATATTTGCCACACTCTCACCCATGAAGATCGTTTCAGAATAAAAACATGAGCCTATAACCCACCTGCTTAAGCCCTTCAGTGGCTTACTTTCCAGAGCTCTTAGAATAGAAAACCTGATCCTTGGTGTGGTCCACCAGGTCTTGCCTGTGTGGGCCGCAGGCTACCCTGGCCTTTATGCTCCAAGCACAGCAAGGCACTCACCCATGCACTGCCTTCTCCAGAGCACCCCTTTCCCCCCCGCTCTCCCCAGCCTGCTCTTCCTTCTCTTCCTTCAGATCCCAAAGAGTAGCAGCCGGTGTCCAGACAGGAAACTGAAACCACATCCATTTGAACTGAGGGGATATACTATAACACATTATTAAATAAGTGCAAAGTGATTAACTAGATAACAAAAGGAGTGAAAAGAAAACTCTAAGCCGGGGTCTGAAAGTGTGGTCCATGGACCAAATTTAGCTCATGGCCTGCTTTTGTATAAAACAGATGAGCTAAGAATGGTTTTTACATTTGTTAAGGGTTGTGAGGGGGCAGGGGACAAAAAACAAACAAACAAAAAGATCGCATGTGACCCACACAGTTTGAAATACTTGCTATCTGGCCCTTTACAGAAAAAGTTTGACATCTGTGCTAAGGCCTCTCAGCAGTAGCAAATGTAGGGGGCAGCTACGCCTCTGTGGGAACAAAAGTTGGAATTATTAAAACTTACACACTTAACGAAGAGGCCCAAGGGACTGAGACCCAAACCCCAAGGTGGTGGTGATGAAGCTGGTTCCACAGCAGTAGAAAACCTGCACCCTCGTACCCTCTTGGTACAGCCCAACATAAAGGCAGTTTACAAAGCAAACATGTGCTTTGCCCCCAAATCATAACACGGACTATAGAGGAGCAGATTTGGAGCAAAGAGAAAGGAAGCTCTCCCTGACCTTTGGGATGTGCTCGGTGCCCTCTGTCGTATCTTGATTGTATCTTTTCTCCGTAGCACTTACTACAGTTAGTGATCATAATAGCAAACACTAATACAGCACTTACTATGTGCCAACACAGTTCTAAGTACTTGTCAAGATTTAATCCTCACAAAGGCCCCCCGTGGAAAGACAGACACTCCTATTATCCCCATTTTACAGATAATGAAACTGAGGCACAGAGAAGCAGAATAACTTACTCCAGGTTATATTCAACTAGCAAGTAGGAAAGTGAGACTTTGAACTAGTTTTGTTCCAGGGACTGTGTTCTTGACCCTGTGCTGCCCCTCAGTTTTAGTGTAATGTTTGTGAATCTTGATTTAATGCGTGTCTCTCTCATTAGACTGGCTTCATGGGGGCTGGCACTGGGCCTCTTTCTGCTGACCACTGGACCCCCCGTGCCTGCCAGAAGGTCTGACACACAGAATGGATGAATAAATGGACGAGGAATCAGAGTCGCAAAAAGTTAAGCCAACAGTTGTCAGAGCTGGAATTCAAACCCAGGTCTGAATCCCGGCCCATATTCTTCCCATCATGAGCTGGCAGACAAGTGCTTGCCAGCCAGTGATACATGAGGTTCTGCTGATGGCCTGGCGGCACTGTAAATTCATCCCTGCTCTCTGTGTTTTGAACAAATGATAGTGTTCCTTGTGGTCTCAGAGTTATCCAGACTGTGTGACCAGCTGTAATTCCCCGTTCCCTGATCATGCAGCGTGAGAGAACTCACTGTACTCCGTAAATACAGTCCCCAAGCCCAGGGAGCTGGGGTTTCCAGCAAAGCTCTCTCACATGTACTGTGTTAACTAACCGTACTTATGTCTGGTGAGGAGTTCGGCAACGGGGGAGGGATTCTTGTACTTTTTATTCCATATACTATGCAAGTATTTGGATTTCTTTTACAATGAGCATACTAAAGAAAAACATTTTTTAAAAAAATACTGAACAAATGGTATTTCTTCTGGCAAATTTGAGCAAATCGAATGGTGCTCATAACGTCAGGACATTTTTGCCCCTTAGCACGTCATCTTTAACTCCTGTCTGCCTCTCTGGTCTTATCTCCTCTCTACCCCACATGGTCCAAATACTCGCCGGGCTCCGTGTGCTGCGTTTTCTCTTCTCTCTGTGCCTTTTGTGTTCGCTGTGTAGTAAAACCAACATCCCCATCACATGTATGAGCACTCCATGATCTGACCCCAACGCTGCCCATTGGCCCTTCTGTTCCTCTGTCTCATGCCAGGTAGACACTCAGAGGAATCGCAAGGAACTAACAGAGAGAGGCAGAAGAGTGGTAGGTTTTACAAACATTTATTCATTCAGTTAACCTTTTAACCAACTACCTCAGGTCACATTGTTAATGAGAGGTGGAGCCAGAACTTGAATACAAACAGCCTAGCTTCAGAGTCTCTGCTCTCAGAGGGAGTGGATGGGAATAGTTGAAAGGCCCCAAAGACAAAGCCAGGATGATATTCTGTGATGGATCAAGTTGCCACATGAAAAGGAAGGCCTCTCTCTCAGTTGACGATGGCAGCTGGAGCCAGGAACAAGAGAAGCTGCACCAAGAAATGAGATGAGAGATAAGAAAACATTAAAAATATGGACAGAAGGAGTAAGAGACTAGACAGAAAAGGTGGTGTGAGGGCGGTGTGAAGTAGGAAAACCATAGAACAGAACTGGCAGAAAGAAAAGAAACACTATCTCAGTGTTTACCGAATTGTGGTCCATAGACCTCCTTAGCTCTTAAGAACAAGGCAGTTGTCCTGGCCCCACTCTGGACTGAATCAGAAATCTATCACATCTACCAGAAAGCCACATGTTTTAACAAACACCGTGAGGCATTCTCATTTCATGAGAGCACTTGGTGAGCAGCAAACAGCCTTGTGCAACCCCACAACCCTGTAGGCACCACGGGATAGGATGGGGTCTTCCTTTAATCTATATGCAATGGCAGAGAAGTGGGCAGTACATTGTGTAATGCTTCCCATTGACAGGAGGATCTAAAATGAGAACCCCAAATACTGCGCTTTAATTCTAGCTCTGTCACAAAACAGCAGTGTGACCATTGGCAGACAATTTCTCTGCAGTCTCAGATTTCTCCTCTATCAAGGGGTTAGGTCAAACTGGATTGGTGAAAGCTATCTGAAACATGTTCTTCCACCCACGTCCTCCACATGTCCTGTGACCTTGCACATCCTCCCCTGGCCATGGCAGACATTATTGCTCAATCATGACACTCCTAGTTGCACTCTGATGTGGCTCACCAATGTTTCACTCAGCGTCCCAGGCACCATTAACAATTGCTTCAAGTTGGCTTCCAGTTGAAACTTACTTACCTCTAGACTGGATGATCCACAAAGTTCCTGTAAGCTCTGAAAATTCATAGCTCTCTAAAGGATAAAATTAATTTTATTTTTGCTCTAATGAGTTCATTTTCATTTATATGAAAATTTATTCAACAAATATTCTAATATTTAATAGTTCAATATTCTGACTTCTTTGTCTCATGCAGAACTTCTCTCTTCCAATTACTCCAATCTAGATTATAATTATGATTTGAATGTTGCTGTCCTAAAAACCCTTTAAATCTCCATTATTAAATTATGCTAAGAGGTTAGACTTACTTGACCTTAAACTTATGTTTTAGGTCAGCTTGAATTTGAAGATAGCTCTATTCACACATACAAGCTTAAAGAAATTTCCCATTTTAAAATAATGGGAGTTGTGAAGAAAGCGAGTTGTGAAAAATACCTTGAATTTAAAATACTTTAGGAACTTTCCGA
>NW_005367874.1:401645-454639 GCF_000412655.1 Myotis brandtii | reverse complement strand
TTTAAAATATGATGCAGTTGACCCTTATTGGGTCTCAAGTCCCATGAATTCTATGCCAATGAAAACATTGTTTTTCTTTCCATTGAACTGGGTAGAAATTCTTGAAAATGATGATACTGCTTCGTTTATTAACCTCAAAAAATGTTGTGTCAGAATGGGAAATGAATATTTCAAGTAGGTTAACAATTTTCCCAAAGCAATTATGGAGAAATCTGGAGTTGGTCTAAATAGATGGTTTTGATACCGATCTGGACTCAAAACAGAAACATTTTGGTTCTGGATGATCTGTTGTGAGGCCTGGAAGACTTCCCTTGACATTAACTGTGCCCTGGACCCAAAGCCAGACCTAACTTCCGAGGAGGCTTAGTCAGGAGCTTGGACTATGTTGCATTATTTTTTTAAAAATTTGTTTTTTTCATTTATTTTTTTAAATGTGTTTTTATTTATTTTAGAGAGAGAGAGAGGAAGAAATAGGGATATAGAGTTAGAAACATCCATGAGAGAGAAACATCAATTGGCTGCCTCCTGCATGCCCTCTACTGGGGTTTGAGCTTGCAACCTGGGCATGTGCCCCAACCAGAAATTGAACCTGTGACCTCTTTGTTCATGGGTCCATGCTCAATCACTGCATGACATTGGCCAACCCCTGTGTTGCATTATTTAACCAATTACAAGGCCTGAGAAATCTCTTACTTTGGTGGGGAGATGTACTGGACTAGTGGCCCTCGATCAGATGTAGCCCATTATGTAAAACCTCGGGAAAGTGGACTGAGGCTCTAGAGTCTAGAACTAGCAAAATGCCTGAATTATAAAATATTTGACCAGAAAAAGATGTATTAAGATACACAAGTAGCTGAAACTAACTCCTCAAAGTGTATTCCCAGATGAAGGTGCCATAAGGTGACTCCCTTTGTAAGCAGCAGCATCAATGTGCAAATGAACGGTGTGATCAGCTTCCTTAAGTGGGTGTTACCTTGCATGTGACCAACTCCTGTGACTACATGGCATTGTGCAAAGTCCCTTACAAAAAGCCTGACGTATTAGCAAAGAAAAGACATATATTCTAACATATTAGAAAAGACCCTAAAAGGAGGCAATATGACAACAGCTAACAGTGGTCACTGATGCCTTAAATTTATGCCTAAACTCTCTGATTTTGAGTTGGTTCATCTGTAAAATGGAGCTATAGCTGCTGCCCCATTTACCTCACAAGGAAAACCCATTGGCCTATAAGGCCCTACCTGCTTGTCCTCTCCCAGGCCAGTCTCAGCTCTTCCTGGTCTTCCTCTTGCTCCTGCCACCCTGGTCACACTTGCTGTACCTATGGCCTTCTTGCTTTACCAGCTCTGTTGTGCTTTGCCTTCTGCCTAGAACCTGGTTCCTCCAGTTAGCTGCATGACAAACTCCCCCACCTCCTTCAAGTCTCACCTGCTCAGAGGCCAACCTTGACCAACCTCTTCAATACCATGACCTGTTCTCCCCCATGTCACACTCCAGATCTTTCATATCCCACTTGACTTTCCTTCCTTAGCGCTTACCACTAACACACCTCTTTGCTAACTTATTGTGTTTATTACGTATTATCTGTCTCCAAAATGGAATATCCTTTAAAGTAGAGATCTTTGTGTCATATTTTATTGATGTTGTATCTAGAACAGTGCCTGGCACTGAAGAAAGGCACTCAATACATATTTTTTAAATGGATAAATGAAAGCTAAGCCTCCAAACAACCAGAAAAGCCTCTGAAACACAACTCATTTGTTTTATTCTGAGGGCAGCCCAAGAGTCCCTTTCCTAAAGCTTATTGGCTCTTATTTTTAGATACCATCCCAACCAAAAGGCCTCTGGTTCCCCAGTTCACAACCATGTTAGAAAATAGAACAGCCTAAAAGATGGCAGTATGACAGCAGCTAGCATGATTGCTGACAGCATGGCAATAAGGAGGACATTGAAAACTTAAAAACAGCTGGAAAAATGAAAGGTTACATGTCTGAGACCATTTTATGAAGGCAGATAGCTACAGAGGACTTAAGTCACATGAAATGATATGTACTTATTGTGCTTAGATAACCACTGTAGTCATGAAGATAAAATTGGATCATGTTGCCTTGGCCAGTATGACTCAGTTGGTTGGAACATCGTCCCGTGCACCGAAGGGTCACAGGTTTGATTCCCAGTCAGAGCACGTGCCCAGGCTCAAACCCCAGTAGAGGGTGTACAGGAAGCAACCGATCAATGTTTCTCTCTTACATCGATGTTTCTGTCTCTCTTT
The DNA here is from genome assembly GCF_000412655.1 of Myotis brandtii. Classification (NCBI taxonomy): domain Eukaryota; kingdom Metazoa; phylum Chordata; class Mammalia; order Chiroptera; family Vespertilionidae; genus Myotis; species Myotis brandtii. The sequence goes on along the minus strand of NW_005367874.1, from coordinate 452,367 downwards.
CCCTCTCCCTTCTTCTCTCTCTAAAACTGAAGGAAAATATGTCCTCAGGTGAGGATAAAAAAAAAATTGAATCATATTCATTAAACTACTTAGAAGAAGTAGGAATATGTCATACAGTGCAGTGAGTAAAACATTTATTGAACATCTAGTAGGTGTCGGGCATTGTGCTAAGTGCTAGAGATTTAAAGAAAGATATGTTTGTACTCTAGGGAGTGAAACATATATTGTAAGCAATTTTATTTTAAAATGTCCAAAAATATTGAAGCCCTAGCACTTCATAGGAGATGATTAATTACACTGGAAAATATACTTATATGGAAATGCTCATCCCCTGGATCAGTGATTCGTTGCTATGAATTATTATGAATTCCAAACTTGGAAGAGCATTTGTCAGCTAATCAAGCCTACACCAAAGGGATAAATTTGCTGCCCGAATTAACTACTTAGAAGAAGTAGGAATATGTCATACAGTGCAGTGAGTAAAACATTTATTGAACATCTAGTAGGTGTCGGGCATTGTGCTAAGTGCTAGAGATTTAAAGAAAGATATGTTTGTACTCTAGGGAGCCGTGCACCGAAGGGTCACAGGTTTGATTCCCAGTCAGAGCACGTGCCCAGGCTCAAACCCCAGTAGAGGGTGTACAGGAAGCAACCGATCAATGTTTCTCTCTTACATCGATGTTTCTGTCTCTCTTTCCCTCTCCCTTCTTCTCTCTCTAAAACTGAAGGAAAATATGTCCTCAGGTGAGGATAAAAAAAAAATTGAATCATATTCATTAAACTACTTAGAAGAAGTAGGAATATGTCATACAGTGCAGTGAGTAAAACATTTATTGAACATCTAGTAGGTGTCGGGCATTGTGCTAAGTGCTAGAGATTTAAAGAAAGATATGTTTGTACTCTAGGGAGTGAAACATATATTGTAAGCAATTTTATTTTAAAATGTTCAAAAATATTGAAACTTCATAGGGGATGATTAATTACACTGGAAAATATACTTATATGGAAGAGCTCATCCCCTGGATCAGTGATTCGTTGTTATGAATTATTATGAATCCCAAACTTGGAAGAGCATTCGTCAGCTAATCAAGCTTACACCAAAGGGATAAATTTGCTGCCCGGATAGATGTATGGTATTTAATCCAAACCCTTCCTTCTCTCCCCTTCCAAGAGGTAGCATGTTGACAAGTAAGGCCAAATTTGGCAACCAGAAGGAAACTGACATTAGTTTTAACCATAGTTTTAACACTCAATTTAACACTCTATTATGCAGTTTCAGTGTCATTTTATAATATTCATATGAATAGACTTTTCACCAACAAGATTCAAAATTTCTTAACATTAGAAACAAGGTCACATCCAGGTCAGTGTTGTGTGTGTTCAGACTTCGATTCAGCTCATTTTTATTCGTTGTCTCCTATATGCAAGCTCTGTGCAAGGCATTTTTCAGGTTATATCATTTAATCCTTACATTGTTTCTTAAATAATCTTGTGATAGAGATATTATTGCCACAACTTGTGTAGTGAGGAAATAGAAGCCTGTCTCTCTTTCCCTCTCCCTTCCTCTCTCTCTAAAACTGAAGGAAAACATGTCCTCAGGTGAGGATAAAAAAAAAATTGAATCATGTTCATTAAGCTACTTAGAAGAAGTAGGAATATGTCATACAGTGCAGTGAGTAAAACATTTATTGAACATCTAGTAGGTGTCGGGCATTGTGCTAAGTGCTAGAGATTTAAAGAAAGATATGTTTGTACTCTAGGGAGTGAAACATATATTGTAAGCAATTTTATTTTAAAATGTCCAAAAATATTGAAGCCCTAGCACTTCATAGGAGATGATTAATTACACTGGAAAATATACTTATATGGAAATGCTCATCCCCTGGATCAGTGATTCGTTGCTATGAATTATTATGAATTCCAAACTTGGAAGAGCATTTGTCAGCTAATCAAGCCTACACCAAAGGGATAAATTTGCTGCCCGGATAGATGTATGGTATTTAATCCAAACCCTTCCTTCTCTCCCCTTCCAAGAGGTAGCATGTTGACAAGTAAGGCCAAATTTGGCAACCAGAAGGAAACTGACATTAGTTTTAACCATAGTTTTAACACTCAATTTAACACTCTATTATGCAGTTTCAGTGGCATTTTATAATATTCATATGAATAGATTTTTCACCAACAAGATTCAAAATTTCTTAACATTAGAAACAAGGTCACATATGTGTCCAGGTCAGTGTTGTATGTGTTCAGACTTCGATTCAGCTAATATTTATTCGTTGTCTACTATATACGAGCTCCGTGCAAGTCATTTTTCAGGTTATATCATTTAATCCTTATATTGTTTCTCAAAGAATCTTGTGATGGAGATATTATTGCCACAATTTGTGTAGTGAGGAAATAGACGTTATGCTAAGTAGATTTATGATTTATGTTAAGTAACTTATGAGCCTACATCTTACAGTGGATTTGAATTCAGGTCCTGGACTTTGGGTCCAGTGGTGTTGAATAATGGGTTTTAGCCATGCCCATCCTTCCTCTTCTACTGAAGTTAGTTTAATATCATCTCAGAATCTTTTTTAGATTTTGGATTATTTATTTTTCTTTTGTCATTTGGACCCTAACTTGTAGATCAAGTCTCACATCTGTGCTACAGCTTAGCACCCAAAATAGAAATTTTATATGTTTTGATCCAGAGTGTATTTTTCTTTATCCTTTGGTTATTTTTTCTTTCCTACTCACATAGCTTGTGGTGAAATTATTTTCCTTAGACGTTCCTACTAAAATAATTTGCCTTTGGGTAGAGGCCAAGTGCAGACCATTTTCAGTTCTCTACAAGATTGTTTTTCTAAGCAGTGCTAGCAAAGAATTCTTGTGTCTTACAGTGGGCATTTGTAAATTGGTTACTTGGGGCAATCAATGCTAGAATATAGTCTCTTTTCAAAACCTTTTATCGTCTACACCTACCCTTAGGAAACAACCCAATAACTAGGCAGAAAACAAGAGCAATGACCCAAAAGCTCACACCTATTACCATTTCCAGGTTCATGTAACAGTTTGTTTCCTTTGCGTTGAGTTTGACATTTTCATGAGGCTATTTAATGTTCCACTTTTTACATAGCTGTGGATAAAAATTGCTTCTTACCTTACAGGCAAATAAGAATTGGAAAGAAGAACCTTCAAACTTAATAAAATAATCATATGGCTTACATCAGTCGAGCACTCACCTTGAGCCAGAAATAATGCAAAGTGCTTTATCCGCATTATTATGGTTAAGACTTACAACCCCATGTGGTAGATAATTTTCTTCATAAAAAAATAGAAGAGCCAACACTCAAAGAAATAATTTGTCTCTAAGATCACTCAGCTATAATAAATGTCAGATCCAGGACTCAAATCCAAATCAGACTGCCTCCAGAACGCTTGTTCTTCATCTTTTTAAAAATAAACCTTTATTTTAGAATATTTGAAAATTTCAGAAAGGTTACAGAGGTAGTACAGAGCGTTCATGTATACCCCTCACCCAGTTTCTCCCCGTGTTCACACCTTACATTTCCGTGGTATATTTGTCAAAATTAACAAACTGAGGTTGGAAAATGATTATTAACTAAACTCCAGACTTTATGCAGATTTCGCCAGTTTTTCTGCTAAGGTCCCTTTTCGGTTCCAGGATCCAATCCAGGGTACCACATGGTATTTGGTTACAATGCCCACCCCCTACCCAAAATCTGTCTAGTCTGTGGCAGTTTCTCAATCTTTCCTTATTTTTAATGACCTTGACAGTCTTGAAAAGTACTCGCCAGGTATTTTGTAGAATGTCCCCCAGATGTTTTCTCATGGTTAGACTGGGGTTATGAGTTTTTCAAAAGAATATCATAGAGAGAGAACCCTTGCTGGTAACACTTCCTGACACTGTGTCACCTATATTACAGGTGGGAAGCCTATTTCTATTTACCATTCTATCAAAGAATGAACTATAACTCTAGTGTGAATTGGAAAAAAGGGGGGAAGGGGTCATTTTTAAAAAATAATATAATTAAAAATCTCATGATGACTTCCTTTTTTCCATATTGAAGGTTGACAGTTTAGTAATGAATGTCAGCACTGGGAAGTTCCTAATGAAGTGCTGTTTCATGTGAAGAGATGTTCCAATATTTTCATGTTGGAAATATTTCCAAGAGAAGTAATCCTAAATATGGCTAAAGTTTTATTTAGAAAAATGTCTTTAGTGCTATTTATGATAATAAAATATTTAAAAACTAGCATAAATGCCTAACTACAGAGGAATGTTCACCCTCAATTTACAGCATATCTCCATAATGGTATATTATACAGTCTTTTAAAATGATGTTTGTAAAAGGTGGGTAAATAGTATAGATAATATTTAGTGGAAAAAGCAAGCCACAGCATTGCATGTTTGTTACAGTCACAGCTAACAATATGTGCATTGTCCATAAATGTCTAGAAGAAACTATTCCAAAACGTCAGCACTGGTTATCTTTGGATGATAGGATGTATGTTTTATTGTGTTTAAAAAAATATATATTTTCAAAGGATTATACTCTTAAACCACTACAAGAACATTTTGTAATTTTAAGAAATGATTACAGCCCTAACCAGTTTGGCTCAGCAGATAGAGCGTCGGCCTGCGGACTCAAAGGTCCCAGGTTCGATTCCGGTCAAGGGCATGTACCTTGGTTGTGGGCACATCCCCAGTGGGGAGTGTGCAGGAGGCAGCTGATCAGTGTTTCTCTCATTGATGTTTCTAAACTCTCTATCCCTCTCCCTTCCTCTCTGTAAAAAATCAATAAAATATATTTTTTTAAAAAGAAGTGATTACACAGAAGAAACCTTGAGAGCAAGACACATGAATTAGGCTCCATTCTGTCCCTAACCCCTAAGCCAAGGTCAGGATGCTAACATTCCCTGGGTGTGGGGAGTTGAGGAGAGGAAGGAGGTACTCCATGGCTTCCCACCATCAACACCCCGCATGTACACACTCCCCACCTCAATGGCCCTCTGAAGGCAAGGTGCATACCTGCAGCAACTTGACTCTAGACCAGTGGTTCTCAACCTTCCTAATGCCGCGACCCTTTCATACAGTTCCTCATGTTGTGGTGACCCCCAACCATAAAATTATTTTCGTTGCTACTTCATAACTGTAATTTTGCTACTGTTATGAATCGTAATGTAAATATCTGATATGCAGGATGTATTTTCATTGTTACAAATTGAACATAATTAAAGCATAGTGATTAATCACAAAAACAATATGTAATTATATATGTGTTTTCCGATGGTCTTAGGCGACCCCCTGTGAAAGGGTCATTCGACCCCGAAAGGGGTCGCGACCCACAGGTTGAGAACCGCTGCTCTAGACTGAGACAGAGGTGGGTACTTCCTAGCTCTGTGATCTTGAATCAAGGAGCAGTATAAAGAAGTGGCTAAATGAAGTCCCACTGCCTGGATTTGAACCTGGGCAGTTCATTTAAATCTCTGTGTTTCCATTTCCTCATCTATTAAATGGGAATACTAACAGAATATACCTTATAAGATTTGGGGGAGGACAAAATAAGTTAATATATGCCTGGCACTTGGTAGGTACTCAGTGCATGGTATTGAATATGGTGGCTTATAATTGAAAATTGATTTCTATTCAGCAGGAATTTGAGAATCCTCTACTAAATGGTTTCTCAGGTAACCTCTAGCTCTGAAATGTTATAATTCCAATTATCCAGAGGCAACAGCTTCTCAGACTATGACTCTGAAAAATATGTGTAGGGTCCAAATGCAGCCAGAATCTAACACCCATTTGTGGGGGAGAATTGTATATAAATTCCAGCTCTGATTTCTGAAAGTCAGGAAAGCATGTCCCCAAAGGACATCCATCTGAAGGCCATAGCTGTTGATGTCTCATGCTGAAAAGAAGAATTTGGTCTTGCCAGAGTGGCGGTGTCTTACAGCCAACAACCCTAAATGTTCTCTTGGGGCCACGTGTGACATGATTTAACATTTTAGACATTTTATAAAGAAGTAGCTCATTAAATTATTTGAAGAGGTAAGTGCTATGGAACTGGGAGTGCCAAACCCTTAATATTTAATATAATATTGAGAATAATAAGAAAAGTGCCTTGAGCTGTTCATAGGTTAGTGGATACAGAGAAGCTATTGAAAAGCTTCATTTCCAGAGCACTTAATTCAGGGAAGTATTTGGCAAGCAAAGTGAATACTTGGGTTTGAGGACTTAACTTGGGGAGACTACAAGAAAACATACTTAGGCACTTGGTTGGTGACCATTGCCAAGAAGCTGGGAAGACATGGAACTGAGGTCCAAGGGAAGAGCACCACTCCTAGGATTGGGAGACCTGGGTCTCCCAGGGAAGGTTGTTCTTGCTTTGGGAGCCTTTGGTGTCCAACCTGGCCCCCTGAGGATTCAGACAGAAAGGAAAACAGGCTACTCAGATGGGGCAAAGAGGGTCTTGAATTCACAGCAAGGACGTGATCCCAGCCTCTGTGTTTGGGGTTTAAACCAGTCCCAGTCCGGTCAGTGTAAGAGAGGATGAGTCTATAACTTCAATGTGAGTAGTGGAAGTAACGTTTACACCGCCTCTGGTGGTGTAATCGTCCATGGAGCTACGCACACCTGGGTTTGGATTCCAGATCCAACATGTATAAGCTGGAAGACTGGGGCAAATTACTTAAGCTGTCTGTTCCCCAGATCCTTTTTATAGGTGCTGGGAAGCTTGGGTGAGACGCAGTTTCAAAGGGCTGAGCACAGTGCTAGGCACATAGTGAAATGGTAGCTATTGGTGTACTTTTTTCTTTTTTAAAATATATTCTATTGATTTTTTACAGAGAGGAAGGGAGAGGGATAGAGAGTTAGAAACATCCATCATCTGCCTCTTGCACATCTCCCACTGGGGATGTGCCCGCAACCAAGGTACATGCCCTTGGCCGGAACCGAACCTGGGACCTTTCAGTCTGCAGGCTGACGCTCTATCCACTGAACCAAACGGGTCAGGGCTGGTGTACTATTCTTGATCCTGACAGCATCCCTTTGAGGTGGTTGCTGTTAAGTCCCTATTTTAAAGATGAGGAAACTGAGGTTTAGAGAAGCTGAGTAGTTTGTTTAAGATCAGGCCTATAGAAGCAGAGGAAGAGTCAACATTCAAAGCCCCATCTTCAGACATAACTTCAACGTCTCTGATTGCATGACAAGGTATGCCTTGTTCTGAATGCAGCACCAACCAGATATTTCTATCAGCCAAACAGCAAGTGTGTTTTGAGCAGCTACTTCTCTTTGAGTGTGAACTTGGGAAGCCAAGGGGTAACAACTCACCCCAGAGGCTCTGGCAAAGTGGTCTAGGCTCTGAGTTATGCCGTCCCAGGTTCTGATCCAGACCACAAGCAGTTAAATGGCCAATGAGAATGGGCCAGAAGTGTGACCAGGCATATGAGTCCCCATAGTTACAGGTCGTAGGGTCGGGGAAGAGACTGAGGCCCAAGTTCAGGACAGCGTCTGGGAAGTCTGCTTGGCTTGGTGCAGTGCCCGGCGTTAGGGGCAGCCCAGACCCAGCACCACAGCTGCCTGAAACTGGACTGTCTGAGGTCTTCCACGGTGCCCTGGCCTTTCTGACCAACAGTTGGTTCTGTTTTGTTCAGCGAAACACTTATTTCTTATTGTCGGCCCATCACTGTCTGGGTTTTGAGTTGTAGCAAGTCCTCATCATTCCCCCCAACACTCAAAAGCAGACACACTTTCAGTCATTATTCACACTTGTGAACACAGATTTCCACATCCCCCCCCAATCTGCTTAGCGTAGCAGACAAGTGCCCGTCTCCCATGCAGTCTGAAAGGAACACAGCATGCCAGCTGAAAAGCAGACACACTTTCAGTCATTATTCACACTTGTGCACACAGATTTCCACATCCTCCCCAATCTGCTTAGAGTAGCAGACAAGTGCCTGTCTCCCATGCAGTCTGAAAGGGACACAGCATGCCAGCCATCATCATTCCCCCCAACACTCAAAAGCAGACACACTTTCAGTCATTATTCACACTTGTGAACACAGATTTCCACATCCCCCCCCAATCTGCTTAGCGTAGCAGACAAGTGCCCGTCTCCCATGCAGTCTGAAAGGAACACAGCATGCCAGCTGATTCAAGCATTCCCACCACCTGTGGCCACCCCTGGCAGAGAGGGGCCCAGTTTCCCTGCTCAACGGCCACAAAAAGGAGACTGAGTAGATATGGGAGCCACCGAGTCCAAGGTCTGAGTCCCCCAGGCTGGGCCTCCCAGGGACTCTTGGAATGGAAAGTGGCATGTCTTTCTAGCAATCTGAGCTCTGCTGCACCTCCCAGTTTGTGCACTCACCCCTCGCCCAGTACACACTCTGACCCCCACACTGGCTAGTCCTACCCCAGATGTTTAGGTCCAATTTAAATGCCCCTTCCCAGAGCAGGATCAAGAGGAACACTTCTTTCCTTTGAGCCTTTAAGGTATTTGGTTTCTGCTTATTAATCACTGTCTTTATTATGAAATATTTCAGACATAGAAAATGTATAAATATAGAGAATATCTATGCGCCAATCACCCAGCTTGAGAAAGGAAACATTCTAAATACATTTGATGTTCACTCTGCTCCCCTCCCTGATCATGTACCCTCCCTTTTCACCACCCCGATGTAATCAGTATAATAACATTGGTGTTTAATTATTCCCATGCTTGCTTTAATACCTTTAATATATAGAGATATTTTCTTAAATTATAGACTTTTGTGTATGTTTAAAAATCTTAGCAATTACATCAAATGTAGTTGTCCTTCAGCTTTCTCATTTCTGTGATGGGTTTGGTGCTAGTACCTACACTCAACAGGTTGTTGTGAGGACTAACTGCATTAACACATGCAAAGCACATAAGTTAATGCCTGATACTTAGTGTTAAATAAATGTTAGCTATTACTGGTATTTTTCCACTTATCCATGTTGTACATTTAGTATCACACCACTTATTTTAACCACTATAGTAGTATATATATAATCATTCCATTGTATCAGTAAACCAGTAAACTTAAATATACTTCTCCACGACTTGGTTGATGAGCATTTAGTTGTTCATTTAGGTTTTGCTACGAGGAACAGTTTTGCCATGAACATTCTTGCACATGTCTCAAGTTTTTCTGACTTATGTGAAGAGTGTGGAATTGCTGGTATGTATCTTCAATATATTTAAATCGCTTTTGACTTGTAATGGTGTGTGTGTGCGTGCATGCACACAAATCTTTTCTTTCTACCAGATTGTAAACTCTTAGAAGACAGGTTTAGTGGCCTTCAATCATTCATTGATTCACTTAGCAAATACATATTCAGCAGCCAGTACAGGCAGCATAGAGGTCTAGGTGACAGGATGCAAACATTAATGGCATGGATTGTCTCCCAGGGGTCTCTTCTCTGGGAGACACTCTCAGGACATGTCAGATTGGTGGTCATTTCAGAGGAGAAGGTTTTCACTGAATATTTGAGTAAGACTCTCAGTCTTACCCTTCATCAATGGCACCACTTGCCAGTTGGATGCCTGGAACTAGTGATTAATCTTGACTCCAGTTTCTGCTGATGAGAACACAATATTTTATTGTGTTCAAAAGCACCCCCCAGAGTACCAGTCCCAGCAACACCATATATGAACTGCGTGAACTTGTACGAAGGATTCGACGTCACTAAGTTCCTGCTTCCTGGTCTGGAAATGGTGCTAATAATAGTATCTATCTAAAAGGGGCTTGTGAGATTACATGAGAAATTGAATTAAGGTATTTAGCACAGTGCCTGGAACCAAATAAGTGCTGAACAACTGGTGGCTATAATGATCATGTTGAATATGTCATCCATTAACCAAAAGAGCTGTGCCTTTTAGGAATCAGCTCAGCGGGAAGTCTTTACGGTACTTGTGCTTCCTTCACTGCACTGGGAACCATCAGCCTGTTACCTAATTTGACATTTTAGAATATTACCAGTTACTCCCTCTTCTATATGAATGTATGTTCACGATATATTTGATCTCGGCCTTTATTTAGAAGAATGGAGGTACTTTTGTTTTGTTTTTTAATTTTTTCATCCCATAAATTTGGCTGTAATTAACAGAAAGAACTGATAACTCCCTGTGTTCCTCTCCACTCCCCCCTCTGCTCCCTCCACCCCCAGGCTGCCAACCCCCCGGGGCTCTGCTGGCAGCTGCACACTTGAACCTCTAGAGGGAGCTTAGCGGTATGTGAGTCAATAGCTCAACCTATGGGTTAAAACTGCCTTTAAACCATAACTGAAAACATGCGAGTGGATCCTCAGAGAAAAATTCCAGCATCATTTCCCAAAATAGATTCCGACACTGCCCAGATAGATTCCATCACATGCATTCTTCATTTTACTGGAACTGGATTTCATTTCAGAGTGGTCTCCAGCTCCCCACAGTGGCCCCTCCTAGGAATTTTTCCTAAATTAAGCAAGCGTGCCTGGACTCTGAGGGACACATAGGCCTTATCTTTTGGCTGCCTCGTTGTCCCTCTGCAAGAAACAGGCATAACATTTCACAAATAATGAGCTGCAGCTGAACTTTAATCTGCTGCATCCATGGCAGAAGGCTTAAAACATTTCTTGTCTAAGAAATACCCTCTGTTATTTTTACTTTTTTGCAAGTGTAACCTTATATTTAAGGAGTGTACTGCTTCTGCTAGAATTAATCAGGTCTGAATAACATGTATTTATATTCCCCCAAAACAACAGCTTAGTGCCAAACACTTGGGAAATAACCTGGTAGGTGTATTAGGCTTGTAGGTACAGTCATGGCACAGTCCTCTTCCTAGGATGCCAGAAAGAATGATTCTGGGACCCCAGTCCACTGGAGCACAGAAAGGATATGAGAGCCCTCCTCAAGAATTAGAAGGGCCATCAGTAGAATGGGGAGTAGATGTATTCTGCATCTCCAGTAGACAGACCAACAGCATATAAGTCGAGTTCATTGCAATATCAACTTTTGCTCAGTGTAAAGAAAAGCTTTTTTAAAAACCCTGACTTTTCCATGTCTAGAAGTGCTTGATTGGAAGCTGAAAAAAACATCTATCAAGGATTCTGCAGAAGGGGGTGGTGGGAAGGACCAACTCTAAGATGCTGTAAATCTCTTATGGGAATTCGACTTACTTTCTATGTTGCCCTTTTTCTAATGATATTGACTTGACTCTTTGGGGATATTTTTCTTCTGTAGTGAAAGCTGTATCTCTTAACTCACTGATGTTATAGACTGCTATGGAACCAGAGAGGAAAGAATACCTAACAATGTGTATGGTGGGAAACAAAAGAGAGGAAGGGATTAAGGAAGGTTTCATAGACCTGAGAGCATTGAAGGATGAGACGAGTTAGGGAAAGTTGGGGTCTTCCAAGGCAAAGGTCTGAGAAGATAAAAGATCTTGGTTTATTCAAGAGATGTTTTCTGGAGTGTCTTAACTTAGTATTACAAGGGTAATGGTTAACACCATAAGAAGTAGAAGTTAATATGTAGGGGTGATATCCAAAATATTTATTCAACTGTATGCTTTGGGTCTAAGCCAATCAAAGTGGAGACCAGCCACTTCACAGAGCTGCTAGAATACAGGTAAATGTCAGTTCAACCAATATTCTGACATTTTGTCCAGAATATCCCAACTAAGGAGTAGCAAATCACAATTGCAATTTAGAGAGATCATGGTGAGAGGAGAATGGATTGCTGAAATTCTTAATGACTGTGAAAGTGATGAGTTAAATAGGATTTATTCAGCAAGTTTCAAGAAGCAATGCTTCATGAAACCATAAACCCAGCCATGAAAAATAAGCCTATCCTTTGGTCCAGAACAGCAACAACAACAAAACTCACAATGTGCCAAAACGAAAATCAAGCTGTTGGTTTACAAGAAATGTAACCCTAACTCCTTCTCTTGTTGTTGGTGCCAGACTGGTTTTCAGGCAAAGCCTGGCTTGGCATGGATTCCTGAGTGAATTTGCTGAAAACAGCAACCTCACATGTTTACACTTCTTTCCCCTGGTGACACATGGATTAGAAAAAGAAGTAGGATGATTAAGGCAGGGAGGGGAAGCATCAGATAATCCAAAGCCAGACAAATGACCTCCAAGTCAAAATTAGTCAACCAACCAAAGTCAGCATGTCATTCCACCAAAATTCCCCCACTTTATCTACAGGGACAGTCATCAGCTCTGTGGAATATCAGTCAGTTCCCAGTAGGTAATGGAGAATGTTCTCATCATCCCCGTGTGACAACATGAGGCCTGAGCAGCATTTGGTGAACTTCAGTCACTGGGTTTGCTGGGGATATTTGGGGGGACTGTCAAGCTCTTGGGGGCACACAGGGAATCCTGTGTAGTGGAATGTGTGAGCACTAAAAGGAGCCTGGAATAGCTTCCCTAAAGGGCCAGCACTGATGGATTCTTTAGGGTCAAGCCTGGGGTTTCATCCGAGAGGCACTTGTGTGTGTGTGGCTATAAATGGCTAGAGACACTCCCTTCCCTTTGCTGTGTACAAAGAGAACCTTAATGAGGCATGTCCCTGAGATATCTTCCCAAACTCCAGCTCAACCTAGTATGTCAAAGGCCTGAGGAAATGAGCCTTAGTCTCCTCCTCTATAAAATCAATCCTCACTTAACCTATGGGATTGCTGTTGCCTTCTCATAAAATAATAGACAACAACGGATACATTGGTCATTGCTATGTAAGGGTCACATGATAGTGTTGTCTTTCTTATTCTCAAATGAGCTCAGATAGCATTGGAGAGGGAGGAGAGGTGAAGTCTTCTCTCTGTGACCTAGAGTGGACCCCCAGATCCTTCAATGGGAGGGACATACATGGGCTTCCAAAGCTCTTAGAAAATCAGTGCAGTGGAGAAATAGTCAAATCCTTCTGGGCAGTTGTGGGAGGCCCAAGGGACAGGGAGGGGAGGTGAACTCAGGGAAGAGAAAATTATTCAAAAAGTCCTGCAGGAAGAGATTTGAAGTGAAAAATCTGGCCTTTTGAAGTCATGCTGTCTGGGTTTGAGCCCCAGCTAACTCCTTCCTCTCTGGCTGTATGGCCACAGAAAGTTACTTGTCCATCCCATCTGTAAAGCAGGCACGATTTTTAAAGGGTTGTTACAGAGATTTAAAATAATGTAGTTAAATAGAACCTAAAATAGTAAACATCAGTGAATAATGACTATTACTAAGAACCACTGACTTCAATGTAATTTAATGAAAAATACTTATTCATGCAAATACTTATATGTGGAATTTTTAAAAAGTCAAAAGAGAGTAAAAAAGTGGTTGCCAAGGGCTGGGGTGTGGGGGAAATATAGATGGGTACAAATCTTCAATTATAAAATGAATAAGGTCTGAGGATCTAATCTATATCAGGTAACTGTAGTTGATAACACTGTATGTATAACTAAAATCTGCTGAGAGTAGAACTTAGGTGTTCTCACACACACAATAAAGGATAAATAAGCATATGAGGGAAATCTGTATATGTATATAAAATCACATTGTACATTTTAAATATATTACAGTTTTGTCAATTACACCTCAATAAAGCTGAAAAAAGTACATGTTCATGGTAGAAATGCCAGTTCATGGACTGTCAGGGCTTGAAGGAACTCTGTGTTCACTAATTAACAATGAGGATGCTGAGGCCTAGAGAGGCTGGCTCAGGGTCACACAGCTATGGGTGACAAAGTTGAGCCCCCAACAGAAATCTTCAAAAGCCAGAGTAGTTTCCTCCCCATCATGCCCCTAAGATGCTTCCCAGGATCGACACCTGGTTAGACACCTCAGATCCCTGACCCAGAAGCATATCCAGCCTCTGAGCGCTTGTGGAACAGTATGTGCAGATGCTCCAAGGGGTAGCAGAGGTGTTGAGGCTACACATGTTCCACAGAGTAGACTTCATGGAGCTGGGAAGGGGTGGACATGGGGCTGGCAACAGGCCTGTTGTCAGTACATGTCTAGTGGTCCTCCCTCTCTCTCCAGCAGCAAGATATGTGGCTGCCATGGTTTGGTCTCCACTTCCCCTCATAGTCCTTTAGCCAGAAATAGTCAGATGGCCCCATTCTAGCTGCAAGGGAAGCTAGGTGATATGTGGAAATACATAGACCATGTTGTCAGCTACTAACTGTTTCTACCACACTGGTCTGGGGGAATTTAAGGAACTCTGGGCCAGTAGTTCATTGCTGCTTCTATCATGACCTTGTAAACTTGCTCCTTAGGACTGAATTCCAGATTCTGCTTCCAGTTCCATGCACTAGCACCCTGTGTTCATATCCCTGCCTTGGAACTATACCTCAAGTCTTACGAATTCAAGTCCTGTCACTGAAAAGGAATATATGAGTCTGGGTCTCTGCTTAACCTAATCTTCTTACTACACCTCTATGTACCTGATATTAAAGTCCCTGCTCTACACATACCACCTGGCTGTCTGGGCCTCTGCGTTCTGCTGGACTTGTCAGCCAGACTGTTGCCAGAACCTTCTGTTGCCTGTTGCCTGTTGCTCTCTTGCTGTGGCTGTTCTCCACAACCTGATCCATTCTGGTTTGACCCCATCCTTATCCAAGACCTGGTTCTGACAGGGAAAAACCTAAAGAAAAGGAAGAGAAGGCCCCATAGAAGGAAAGAAAAAGAGAGAGGCAAAGTGATAGAATGAATGAACATTACAGTTAGAATGAGGTTCAAGCCTGATCTCTGTCACTCCCAACCTTCATGACCTCAGCCAAGTTACTGAACCTTTCTGAAACTTCCATTTCCTCCTCTGTAACTGAAATAGGTAGACCAGATGACTGTTTAGGTCCCTTTTAGTATTGTCATCTTATGATTTTACATGTAGGTAAGAAAGCTTAAAGTTTCTTAGACATTTGAAAGTGAGGAATAAGGAGGCTGAAGCATAAGCACTAACTGGGAGGTATTATGGGCTACATTGTGAGTGAGACTACTTAGGAGTTTCCAGTCCTTCTGGTTAAACATTTTCCTGGGCTTTGCTAAGTAAAGCCTGAAACCCAGGCCTTCCCAATGGAGAAAGAGGAGAGTTGGCTCTGAATATATTTTATCTGGCTATGATGAAAGTATTAAAATCACATAAGGAGGAAATTTCTAGGGCACTTTACAGCCTGCTCATTTTTGCACTAGTTAGAAGAGACTGGAATTCAGTATGTTCTCAAATTGGCTAAAGAAACCCCATGTCAAAGACCCCTCAATCAATCTGGTTATCATTATTAAAGCATTATGGGGTGGGGTGTGCTTTCCATGGGAAAAAAATGAATAATCCCTTCAAATATGTAATTGCATAGGTTTTGAAATATGAATGCAACTGGTAAGGGAGCTATCAAAGCAGTTCAAGGTACAGTTTGAGTTGTTGGGGTAGGGGGGCGGTGAATATAAGAGAATGTTCAATAACTGAAGGTTCAACTAATTCTGAGGCCAAGGCCTAGGATTGTTAGAATACTTCTTGGAATTCCTAAAAACTGCTGTTCATTAGATGGAGGCATCTGAACCACCTGGACCATATTAGAGTGTCTGGTGCCTAGAGGTGTAGAGAGGGGCCCACCCAGATGTGCTCTCCAACACAGCTGCCCTCCCAAGCACAGTTCGGCTGAGTGCTTCTGTTCCTCTACCCGTGGCATTTCGTTTCAAGAGCAGTGGGCCCTGTGGCTGCCTTGCCACTGAACACAGCAACCCTAACAAGGAAACATCTTCCCATAAGGAAGAGACAGTAGGAAGAGCGAGGACATCAGATGAACCTTGTGCCAGATCCAAGATTCAAGCCCTCTCCCACTCATGCACTCTGTGACCCTGGGTTGCCACAGTGCCTGGTTCATAGAAGACAGTTGGTAAGTCCCTCTTGACCTAAACCATTGAACTATGGCGATTACTTACTTGATTTGATAATCAGTTTCCTCCTTATAAGATGGTGTTTAAGAGCACAGGCTTGAAAGGTGTAGTAACTGCGATCAGATCCTGACTTTACAAATATTTAACCTCTCTATGCCTCAGTTTCTCCATTTCACAAATGGAGCCAAAAGTGCTTAAAACAGTGCCTGATACATAGTAAGCATGATATATTTATTGATTATAAAGAGAATATTCTGAAAATTTCTTGTACATGATAAACACTCAAAATATTATATATAATATTTTCATTTTCTTGCTTATATTTTACTTATTTTAAATATATTCTTATTGATTTTAGAGAGGAAGGGAGAGGGAAAGAGAGATAGAAACATCAATGATGAGAGAGAATCATTGATCGGCTGCCTCCTGCATGCCCCCTACTGGGGATGTAGCCCGCAACCCGGGCATGTGCCCTTGACCTGAATCAAACTCAAGATCCTTTAGTCCACAGGCCGACACTCTATCCACTGAGCCAAACCGGCTAGGGCTATTTACTTATTTTTATGTATTTCCATATATATTATAAGCCCCTATCACAGTCTTCAACACCTTTCACAGGCCTCCATGAAAAAGAACAAAAATCTCTTCAGCTGACCAAGTACTTTCATGAAAGAGTCTCATTTTATCCTGACTTCAACCCTCACCCCTGCAGGGATCCCACTTTCCCAGCTTGTCCTGGTGGATCCCCTAGGAGAGCTGGCATTTAGCTGGAGACACTTGCCACTGACTTCTGTCCCAGACACATCAGGTCTTAGTGGGACACAGATTTGTCACCAGCAGTTCTGCTACCTTCAAGGGCTACCTTGCAAAGCATGAGAGGTGATTCCACTGTTGCCATCCCTGGTTTTGGTGGGGGATTGTTGTCTCCCTGGAGATAAGTACAGTGACTTTGAAACTTGCCATTTGGATGAGAATTTAAATGTCTCTGCAATTTACTTGTGTTTTGTTAGTTGGTGAATACATGGGGATAGAGATGGAAGGGGTAAGTCCTTAAGGAGTGCAACCTCCCCATTAAAGGTTATGAAATTACAAAAAATATTAAACCATGACGCTCAGTGCTGGTGACAAGGCAGTGAGATGGCTACTTAGGTACTACACTGGGGGTCGTAGGTTGCTCCGGCCTTTCTGAAAGTGATTTGGCAAGATCCCTAAAGAGCCTTAAAATTATTTATGCAGTAGCTCCTCCCTCATCTGAAGTTTCACTTTCCACAGCTATTTGCAGTCAACCACAGTCCAAAAATATTAAGTGGAAAATTCCAGATAAACAATTCATCTAACTGACTTATTTCAGTGAGCATAATACCCTCTAGGTCCATCCAGGCTGTCACAAGTGGTAAGATTTCATTCTTTTTTATGGCAGAGTAATAATCCATGGTATATATGAACCATAGCTTTTTTAGACACTCATCTATTGATGAGCACGTTGGTTGCTTCCACATCTTGGCTATTGTAAATAACACTTCAGTGAACATGGGGGTGCACATATTCTTTTAAACGTAGGAAAAGGATATATGTTATAAAATTCATATTGAACTTAGAATCAGATGGAGACCAGGCTTGTGGCCCAACTCTGCAACCTGCTGGTTGTGTGTTGACATGCCAAAGACTCTGCGGGACTCATATGATATACTAGTATGTGGAAGTGTTGTGTTGTTTTGCAAAATATTAAGCACAAAACCAAACTATGAAATGGTAGCTGCTGTAGCAAGGGGGAACTTGTTGAGAAAGGTGTCCAGAGCACCATAAGATCCTTTCGTAATGGATGATAAAATTCCCCACAGGTTGGAAATGACCTTCTCATTTCCTGGAGGGGGCACCCTGTGTGTTTTGGATAGTTTGATGCCTGGCATTTTGCAGGTACTTACTAACTTTTACTGTGTAAGTAAAGGAGCGTTAAGGAATCGCTGATCTGCTGCCTTAATTTGTCAGAGTACCAGTGAACTGTAACACTGGTGTGCAGAAGTGAGTCATTCTCCTGGCAGTGGACCTAACCCATTATCATTGTCACGCAGCTTCTGTGTTCCCTCTTCATAAGGTCACACTAGTCCTCATAACCCTGTGCAAGGTTTACAGATGAGGAAGCTGAGGCCAATGGAAGATTAAGCAAATTGCCCAAGGTCACATTCTTCAGTACCCATTGGAGCCAGGGTTCAAATGAAGGTCTCTTTGGCTCCTGCATTCTGTGCTCTCCCCGCCTTTCTGGGCCTCTTTCCATGGGAGCGACTAGGCAGTATATTCTGCAGGTCTTGCTGAATGTGGGGGCTTCCTGGGTGTTCCAGGCAGGGCCGCTCTAACCTTTTCTGTTGTTGCTAGCCAGAAACAAAGAAAACTCCACATCTCCCAATCTGGACAGGAGTTGGGCCAAATGCTCCTTTGTGACTGGTTTCACTGGGAACCCTTAGCTAAATGGCTTATCTCAGATGTGGAGACTGAGCCGGCCACATCCAGCAATTGTCTGTGAAAGCTGCGTCTTCCCTTTGGTTACCAGGAGATTCCCTATGTTTGCCTAATTAGGGCTACAGGCCTCACACTTCTTTCTCCTTGGGTTTAGTCATGAAGTAACCACAGCTGGGGAAGTGCTCCCTGACCTCTCCAATAGCCCATGCCTCTTGAAGATGAATTCCATTTATATTGTTCTTCCAAGTGGTATTTATTCAACAAAGCTCAATAGCCATTCTGGTACAAGTGGAATATCCTCCCTCCCAACGCCTAAGAAACAAGCTCTGCGCCTGTGCCAGTAGCTGGGTATTGTCAGTTTTGTGAATCAATTGACTGGTTCTTTAGACCAAAGCAGCTGGTAATAACCCAGTGCCATTCTTGTTCAAGCAGTTGAATTCCCTGAACTCACATGCCCATCTGTTGCCATGGTGCCCATGGCTGTAATAATGGACTAGGCCAGTGGATAAGCTGGACTGGCTGGAGAAATGAAAAAAAGGGGGGGGGGGCGGCGGAACATGGTCCCAGTTCCCAGCCTTCACTTATCCTGCCCAGGTGGATGCACGCAGGCTTGAGCTGAGAGAGATTTTGTTTACTAGAGGCGTATTAGTCTACCCGGGTTGCCATAACAACACACCACAGACAGGATGGTTTAAACAATAGAAATATATTTCCTCACAATTCTGAAGGCTAGACATCCAAGATCAAGGTGTCGGCCGACTTGGTTTCTTCCGAGGCCTCTTTCTTCGGCTTGCGGATGGCCATATTCACTCTGTCTTCATCTAGTCTCTGTGTTGTCTGTGTCCTGATCTCCTCTTTTTTAAGGACATCAGTCACACTGGATTAGGATCCACAGTAATGACCCCATTTTAACTTAATTGCCTCTTTAAAAGCCCTAGCTCCAAATGCAGTCGTATTCTGAGGTACCAGGGGTTAGGATTTCAACACATGAATTTGGGAGGACACAATTCAGCCAGTAACAAGGAACCTGCAGAGAATCAGAGAGGAACAATCAGAATCGAACAATCACTGCCACAGTCCAAACCATGAGGGCTCACGTCAGCAGTTCCTCCCATGCCTGGGGTTTGGGGCGGGCATGCTAATCAACCCCAGGAAAGGACAAGCGTCACCGAGATGGTGAGGACCCCGGCAGAGATGCCTAAGTGGTGCCGAGGAACAGAAATGGGGACTGGCTCCAGTCTCCCAGGCTTGAGACATCCAAGGCCTGCATGTCTTCTACCTTTCCCCCCCACATAGGTCAGGATGCAAGGAGGCATCCTGTCTTGCTTTTCTCCCTCTGACTTGTACCTTGAAGCTGTCCCTTCTCTTCCACACTGCCCTGGTATACAGCGTCTCCCTCCTTCACACGGACTGTGGTCACAGCCTATCACACACAGCCTCATAGTCTCCAGCCTCCGCCCTTCCCCAGTCCTCTCAGCTGCCCACAGGCTCTTTAATGTGAAGGTTGGACAGTATTTGCCCGCTTGCTTACCTTCCCCATTGCCTACAGGATGATTAGCATTCCTTAGCATGGCACATGAGAACATACTTCCAAACCTTCAGTGGCTCCCCAGTGCCTCCAGAGTAATAGAATTAACTTGCAGGGCCCATTTCAACCTAGTCAGCCCTATCCCTGCACCCTGACTGCACCCTGACTGCTTAATGTCCCCCTGACCCCAAGCCCCACCCCCATAGGGTCTAGCACCTAAGTCTTCCCTCAGGGGCTCCACACCTGCCCTGTTTGAGGAACTTTCCTGACCCCAGGTTTCAAAGTCAAGGTCTAATTTAAATGCCACTTTTCTGTGAAGCCTTCCCCACTGCTATTCCCAGCTCTCAAGGAGAATTGCTCTACTCTATAATCCTATCACTTGATACACTGCTGTGTCTGCTTAACATCTTGAGTTGTTTCATTTTCTTAACTTTGTCTCTTTAATAAAAGAACTTTCTCTCTCCATCTCCATATCTCCACACTACACACGTAGTAGGTGTTCAATAGACAGATGCTAGGTGAGTGCATAGATGAAGTCATAGGGGTCTCTTCATAACCTTGTTGGTGGTCCGTGCTGTGAGATTGTCTGGTTGTCTGATGATGTCCTTTTCCAATTTGAGTAAGAACTCTTCTTTGATCGTGTCCATTACCAACCTGTGTACAGCAGCATGTCCGTCCTCTGTGGGCCCAGTCACCAGTCTGGAACAGTCAGCAGAAGTGCTGTAAAGTGCAGTGTAACTATGTTAAAATTAGACATGAGAAAATAGAGCTGGAGATAGAAGCTAGAAAAACCGCTTGCCTCAAGAGTCTTTGCACCTCATCTGTGTGATAGGGGACCTGTAAGGAGAACCAGGCACGGCAACTTCGCTGTCGGAGCTCTGGCCCGAGTAGAACACATCGTAGATACTTGGCAAAGCAAATTCCCTTATTCGTGTTATTCCTCCTGCAACCTCCCAAGAATAAGATGCAGAAAAATGTTCTGACAGTGGTCAAAGCAGAAAAGATACAAATATTTGCCCAGCAAAGCTGGAAGAGACCTAAGGGGGGAAACAAATCTGGCCCAATATCTTTCCAACAGTTATCTTAGCCACAGAACATTTTATTCAAACAAAATCTCAAATAAGGAAGCCTAATGTGTAAAACAGATGCAAAAAAAAACTGGGTTAAACTATAGTGGGGGAAGCAAGACAGGCCCTATTCCATGACTTTCCCCGCTGGACACCTCTGTGGAATGAACCGCTGAGGACGCAGTAGAATCTCTAAAATCAAGACTAGCATTCCTAATCTAGTTGCCCAACCTTAGAGACCAATATTCACTTATCTATTCCTTCATCTATTCATTTGTTCATTCATTCATTCATTCACTCACCCATATTCTCTCTGTGTCTCCTTCTATCTCTCTTTCTCCCTTTCTCCAAACATTTATTATGCTTCTACTACAAGACCAACACTAAGGTAAAATTAAGTAAGACCCAATACTTGCCATAAGGAAACCTTATTGTCTAAATGGAGAGAGAAACTTATAAACAAACATTTGCTGTAAATCTGAGAAATATTTTTAGAGCTCAGGGCTGTGCAGGTGACACTAAGGTAACCAAGAAAGGAGATGGTAATTGATTTTCCAGCCCATGATCAACATAAGGACGCCTGAATGCCCAAGCCAGTGCTATCTGTTCCCCACTGCACTGCTGCTACAGGAATAACGGAGAAGCTTTTCTGCTAAGAGCCTCCACCCACACTTCCCAGCTCAGCCCTTACTCCTGGTGGTGCTGAGGGCACAGAGCAGGCGGGCCTGGGAGGTGAGGGAGGGCAGGGGGAGGAAATCTCCACATCGCTCATGACCTGCAGCTGCTGCCCCACAATGAGCAGGGCCAGGGCCTCAGCCTGATTGATTCTTTTGTCCTAGGCCACTGGGGAGGCAGGAAAGTCTTTGTGCCCAGAGACCTTTAAATGGTGTTGTCACTCATGAGTAAACCTTAGGAAACCCCAGGCTTTCATTCACCAGAAATGAACTGAGCCCATTGGTGGAGGAAGAGCGCTCCCCCGCCCTTCATATTTTAGTGGATGGACGGGCTGTGGAAAAGTCCAGGCCTCCGCACTCAGTAGCCACATCGCCAGGCCCCATTTGAGCCGCTCCTAGAGCCTGAGTCCTGGGACAGTGACTTATCCTGTAGTTTGATGTGTTTGCTCTTTCTGCTTTAGTGAACCAAAGGTTTTGAGGTTGAGATAGATGACCTGGTGGGGTCATTTTTTACTGAGTCTTCTCTGACTTGGGAGCCTGGAGAGGACATGGACTTAGTCCCTTGCCATGGTTTCCTCAGTGCCCTGAAGCCCCTGAAAACTTCTGAAATATATAATTAGTGTGTACTAGCAAACAGCCCTTGTTACATTACTTTGACTGAAAGAATTTTCGAAAGGCAGGGAACTAATTAATGTGTAGAGTAAGGGTGCATTCTGAACCAGGCACTGAGCTTGGTGCCTGGCTCCCCAGATTATTATGTTGGCAATTATTGTGATATTATTTTTCATCCTCTCTATCTTTCTCTCTCTCTCTCTTCCTCTCTCTCTCTCTCTCACCCTTCCTCTCTTCTTCCCTCCCTCTGATCTGCAAGCTTCAGGAGAGCAAGGACTGTGCCTGTCTTGTGCCCTGCCATAGCCCAGCTCCTAACACAATGCTGGCACATAGTAGGGCACACAGTAAATATGCTCTTATGTTCTTAACAGATGATCTTATATGATCTTCTGATGACCTTGTGGACTTGGTATTATTAACCCATTTTACAGATTCATAAATTGAGGTTCTGAGAAGTTGAGGGACTTGTTTAAGGCAACACAGCCAGTCATTAACTAAGACAGAATTACCCAGGGCTTTCCAACTGAGTGCTTGTTTATACTTGCACCTGAAGGCACTCCCCGCCCCTTTTTTTGAATAGTAAAACAGAAAAGAGAAGGAATCCTTTTGCCCAGTGCTCATAAACAACTCTTGTTCTGTCTTCTTTCTAAATGAGAGAGACAGGTTACTCTCTCATCATTATTAACGTTATGTCCTACAATGCTTGCTAACACAAATGGTGAATGGTGGCCTTTTCCACTGTCTTTATTTGGGGGGGCTGTGATTCTGATTATAAGAATAAAAACATTTGTGGAAAAGGAAGAGGTGTAAACTGGAGTAGTCATGGGGAGCCTTATTCCAGGGCTAAGATTTGAGTTAGGCCTTGCAGATGATTAATATTTACCTAAAACATTGAGGCTGAACTCTGTCGGGACAGTGTGAGCCAAAGCATGGGGGGGACAGTGAGGGCAAAGAGAACCACTTGTCTAGAACAGTCAGGGAATGCCTTGGCCCCTCTTAAAAGCCTGCAGAACTTCCTGAGCCACGAGGCTCCTCAGCCGGACTCCGTGACCAGGGTCCACCTGTCCAAGCCTCTGGCCTTGTCACCCACCACTGCTCTGCCCAGAAGCCTCACTGAAGCAAACTGCACTGGCTTTGAGCAGCATGTTCCCTGGCCTCTGTGTCTTTCTGCATCAGGTCCTGCTACCTGGAATCCCTTGCCCATCGACAGAACTACTGGATGTCGGCTCAGATATGGCCTCCTTTGCAAAACCTTCCTGTCCACCTCCTTTGTAACCTCAAGCAATTAGCCCCTTTCTTCACACTCCCGACTCCTCCTTTACTTGCATCTATTTCTCCATCAAACTTTCATGTATGTACACCCTTGCCCCTGACCCAGCCTTCCATTCTCACCTCACATCCCACTTGGATTTCAGGAATAACGACCTTTCCTTATACTTTCAATCCCTTCTGGACAATCTCTCCATCTCCATCTATTAACTAAATCCTACCTTATCATAAGTTGACTGCTTCTTCCAAACCCTTCTAATGTTTCTGTTTACACTCTTCAACCCTCCAAGTTAGGACATAGGTAGGTATCCTTTTACTCCCCAAGGCCCCTTTAGAACACTCCCATAAAGTCTGCATCTCTGCCACTTTTCTAAGGGGTGTGCTATTTAGAGATACTGACCTTTTCTCCTTTTCATCACTATCATTTACCACCTTTCATTCATTGAGGACTTTGGCCCAGCTATAGACATTCTCCACCCCAATCCTGTCATCATCTCGGATGACTTCAATATCAATATGGCTGGCTCCTCCAACATCCTGGCCTCTCCCAGCTGGAATACTTCCCTCTGCATTCCCCCTCAGCTACTCCCAGAGTCACACCCTGGACCTTGGCATCGTGTGGAATTCCTCTATGTGAATCATAGAAATCACAGAATCATAGAAATCAGTGATTCTAAGACACTCTGACCAGAGATGCTGCTTGGTCAGCTGTGTCCTACCCATCCATTTCCCTACTCCAGACATCGTTCCCATCCACAAACCTAATCCAATCCAGCTTGGATTCCATGGTCCATCATTCCCACTCTTCCTGACAGTAACCTCAACTTTTTGCTCCTGTATCTTTGTATTGAATTATTTCGAAAAAGTTACAACCCTGAATAAACCCAGGATTTGCTTTCTCCAGGCAGCCAAGCCATGTTGGAGGATAATATGTGAGAGAAAAAGGTGTACAACTGCACGTTTATGATCACCAACCTCAACTGGAGCTCCTGTCAGTGCCCAGAAACCTCGTATGTTTCTCCAATCACCTTGCTCTCACACTCCCCATAACTCCCTTTCAAACGTCTCTTCTCTGACCTCTCTGGCCCTCACTCCCAGCAGATAATTTCCCTGTCAAGCTTGTACACACAGCACCTCCAAGTGTTCATTGCTCCTTCCCTCCTGTTACAGAGAGATGGCCTCCTCCGTCTATCACCAGCCCCTCCACCTGAGCTCTGGCTCCCGTTGTCTCCCTTCTTAAGGAATCGGTCTATCAGCGTTTAAACATGCTCAAGTCTGTCCACCTTAAACCACTCCCCTTTTGTAGCCAAACTTCTTAGAAGAATTTTGTGCATTTGCTGTTTCTAACCTCCTGCTTTCTCTTCAGACCACTCTGGTCTCACTGAGGCAAACATCCACTGGCTGACAGGGACCCTCCACTTTGCTGAACCCAGTGGACAGTTTTCAGTCCTAGTGGTACTTGACCTTTCAGAGAAATTCAGCAGTGGTGACCACTCCTTCCTTCCGGAAACATTATACTCCTTGGCCATCTCGTGACAACCCATTTTCTGGTTCTCCTTCCATTTCTCAGCTGTCCCTTCTCATTCTCCTCCTCCAGCTTATCCTCCTTTATCTAGTCTCTAAATGCTGGAGTTTCTCAGAGCTCAGACCTAGACTCTCTCCTCACTCTAAACCAGTGGTTCTCAACCTTCCTAATGCCGCGACCCTTTAATACAGTTTCTCATGTTGTGGTGACCCCAATTTCGTTGTTACAAATTGAACATAATTAAAGCATAGTGATTAATCACAAAAACAATATGTAATTATATGTGTTTTCCAATGGTCTTAGGCGACTGCTGTGAAAGGGTCATTCGACCCCCAAAGGGGTCGCGACCCACAGGTTGAGAACCACTGCTCTAAACTCTCCCCATAGAGCTCTAGTTACTACGTACTTGCTAACATCTTTCAAATTCATTCTCTGGCCCTCTCTGGAAGACCCAGACTTACAGATATCCAACTGCCTACTGACATCTCCAGGTGGATGTCTCAAAGGCCATCAAACTCAATGTGAATAAAGTACAACCTGAGATGCAGTTCTCTCATTGCACCCCCTGCCCACAAAATTCTGGTCCCCATTGTGTAGTGTCCCATCTCAGTGATGCCACTACAGTCATCCATCCAGTTATAATGACGGTGACCCTTGACCGCTCTCTCTCTCACTGAACCCCCAGTCTCATACATCACCAGGTTCTGTGCTTATCTCCTCCATATATCTCTTATCCTTCTACTTACCTCCACCTTCACTCCACCGTCCTAGACCAAGCTGCCAGTACTTTTACCTGGAAAGTAAGGTACATATTGCAGGAAACTCCTAATGTACCAGCACATTCTTACTGCCCTCCAAACATTCTTCTCACTGTAGTCAAAGTGATCTTTTGAAGCAAACAAACCAACCAGCCAACAAAAACAAAACCACACACAACGTGAATTATGTTCCTACCGTTTAAAACCTTTCAGTGGGTTCCCATTGCCCTGAGGCTGAAACCTAAGTCCTTAGCAAAGTCACCCACACGCTGCCCAATCTTGGGCCTGCCTATGCTCCTTCCCCTTTCTGAGCCTTTAAACGTGCCATCTCTTCTGCACTTAGCAGTGCTTCTCTGCTCAACTCTACCCTGGCACTTGGCCTAATTAACTCTATTTATCTTTCCTATTCACCTTAAATGTTGCTTCCTTAAGGAAAGTTCTCCTAATCACCCTCCTCTCAAAGGAAACCACATCAGGGCTCCCAGTTCCTTCCATGCTCTCATAGCATCCTCTGCGGAGCATTTCTTATCATGAAATAATTACTTAGATAATTATTTAATAATTGTCTTTCCTACTGGAATGTGAACAACTTTTTTTCACAGCTATAGCCCCACTACCTTGCACATTACCTTGTACAAAGGTTAGTGCTCAACAAAATTTTTTCAAATGAATGGCATTACCTTGTTTTGTAATGTTGCTTAAATGACAAATAATTTCATCTTATAGCATCTGTGTTCATTGCCCCTAGAGCAGTGGTTCTCAACCTTCTGGCCCTTTAAATACAGTTCCTCATGTTGTGACCCAACCATAAAATTATTTTCGTTGCTACTTCATAACTGTAATGTTGCTACTGTTATGAATCGTAATGTAAATATCTGATATGCAGGATGGTCTTAGGCGACCCCTGTGAAAGGGTCGTTTGACCGCCAAAGGGGTTGCGACCCACAGGTTGAGAACCGCTGCCCTAGAGGAATATGAGACAGGCTTTTTTCATGTCTCTTTCACTTGCACTTAGAATTAATTATGCATGTCACACCATACTGCTAATTGAATGAGTGAATGAATGAATGACTAGATTGAGAAAGTAGGGTAGGCATGATGGTGGACAGCTCAACAGAGACAACTGAGAAAAAAATTCTATGGTCCTTATCTTCAAGCCTTGGGCTATCTGGTTTGCATTAACTTTCAGCCATAAAAATGCTTCAGAGATTTGTTCCCTATAAAAAGCCAGTCTCTGATCTCAACTTCTAACCAAGGTTTAACTGCTCCTAAAGCCCAGCTACTTAACTTGAAGCTTCTGTCCTACCTCCCCCTGCACCACTTACTATGGAAAATAATGGAGGTATCCCTTTCAGTCTCGATGGGATCTCTTCTTGTCTTCTCGATAGGCATGCAGCTGATTCTCTGTTACACACTCACCCAGCGCCAGGACACTCATCAAGGGTTTCCACGAGGAACAGAGAGAGACCTCACTACCACAGTGTGTGATGATTGGTACCATCATTGCACTTTGGTGGTATGCAGTCTTCCTATTTTAAGGCAATAACATGAATAGATAATTATATTAAATCTATGAAATTAAATAATATTAAATAGCAGTATTTTCCCTTCCTGTCATTGCTGCTCATTTAACAAGATATATCTTTACTAATAAGTCACCCACCCTCCTTAGGAAATTCTGCTAACTGAATTTCTATTGAGACATTTCCCGAAGACAAGATACTCATCTTTACTCCTGAATGTGTGTGTCATGGATTGGAGTTTGGGCACAACTTCTGTCTCCCCGGTGGTGCAGTTCCTCCGCATCACCAGGAGTGCAGCCGGGAAGCGCTGGCTCTGCGGCAGGCAGCCTTCACAGGTAGAGGCCTAGAACTGGAATTTTAAACCAGCAACCCTGGTGCTCCTGGTGTACACTGGATTTTGAGAATCAGGGTACTTACATGTAAGTTTAAGTCAGTGACCTTTTCCCCCTTCAGTGCACTGGAGTGATCGGCAGACAGGCACAGAAGGGCGTTCTCGGCAGAGGAGCCAGCACCTGCACACTCCGAGGCGTGAGCACACCTGCTTCCCTGGGAATGGTAAAGGCATTTGCTGTGTTGAAGGCTACCCAGGGAGGATGGCAGGAGATGAAGCCCAAAGTGATGTACAGCTTATGAAAAGCCTTGGAGGCTCTGAGAAAGATGTTATATGTTGGGAAGTGAAATGATCAAATTTGGTTTTTGGAAAATGTCCATCTGGCAGAGGTTTTAAAAGGTGTGTTGCAGGGGCAGGACGATGAGAGTGTGGGGAGGGAGTGGGTAAGACTAGAGTCCAGCTGTTGCAGGACCATTAGTGTATCAGCAGACCAGAGAGGATGTTGGTATTGAAGAGAACAGAACGATGAGAATGAGGAAAATGGATAACAAAGGAAGAAATTAGAATTACTGAGGAACTGGAAAATCACAGCCATGACTGCATGTATGGGTTGAGTTGTACGGTATCTGGGAGCCTCTTAAGTTCCTCCTGGGCTAACGGGTGGTACTTAGCCCAGGGAGGGAGGTTTGGCACCGGAGATGAATTTGGTTTGGGGCATGTGGTGGTTTCACAGGCCTATGAAACATGTAGATGGGGGTGCCCAGGGAGCAGATAGATATATGCATCTGGGATTTAAATGATTCTGGGGACATCATGCAAAGCATTGCTCTTGCTTGCCACCAACTTATCACCCAAACTGCTTTATTTAATATAACAGCAGCTGGCATTTAGTTAGTGAGTCCTTACTAAGAGTCAGACACTCTGTTACACACAACACACATGAGTAGGTACTATTGTCATCTGGTTTTATAGAGGAAGAACCTGAAACTTGAAAAGTGAAGTAATGTGTCCCGAGTCAGAGCTGGGAGTCACACTGGCAGTCTGCCTCCATCACTCAATCATTACCCTATGCTACAGTGTTTCTGAAAATATTTGAACCACAACCTGCAGATGAAAGTACACCTTACATCACAAGACACTATACATAGGTACACATTTCACGTATGCGCACACACTCACACAGGCAATTTAGCAACAGTTTAGCAAAACAATGCTTACCCTCAGGAATGTGAGGCAGCCTGATATTCTCTACTCAAGTCTATTTCGTTTTTTTAAATATTGGTTGCTCCCTATTAAATTGATTTCACTGCCAGAGTTTAATTGGGTTTGACACACACTGCTGTGTTTTATTCTCCTGGACAGAGTATTTCATTTCTGCTCCCAGCACCTGCTGTTTCCTCAGCTTTGGGGAGAGAACATCAGATGCTTCTCCAAAATTCCTTCTGAAGAAGGTGAAAGGCTGGGTGAGTAGGATAAGGCCAGCCAGGAAACATTCCCTTCGGTAGACTGATCATATCTTGTCTTTGATGTGGCTGAAGAAGATGTTTGGAGGATGTTCAAAATCACAACCAAGAAAGCAATGCAAAACAGTGCGTGCAAAATAGTGATTATGAGTATGGGCTTCAGTGGCACGCAGACCTGGGTTCATATTCTAGCTCTACAACTTATTAACTGTGTAATCTTGGGCCAATATTTGACTTCAGAGGGACTTTGTGGAAGGATAAAGTTAAAATATTGTGTTGGTTCATTCAGCACCTACCACAAGCCTGCTCTTAGTAGACACTAAAGAAATAATATTCATGTCTTTATTAATTTAATGTAAGTTATAAAATATAGGCTAATCTACAAATTGACTGTTCATCTGTAAAAGAAAAAGTTTTCAGACTATTCAATAATGACCCAATCAATCAACCACTGATACAGCTAATCAATATTAATTGTAGAAGAGCTTGGTAGCTAGATGTCACTAAATACAGGCTTTGGCGTAGAGTTGTTTATTTTGAGACATTTGGAGGAGAGGTCACCCTGCAGGTCTCTGTGAATGTCAACATCACTTCCTTCAAGGTAGACAGGATCAATCTAGAATAGCCAAGTGTGCAGGAATTCTAGTGGCCCTTCAGAAAATTGTCAACAGAAAAGAACTATATGATTAAGAACGTGTAGTTCTGACACGTATAGACCTCAGAGCTAATCATGTTTATGAAATGAGAAGATTTTTAGAAGACTCCAAAATTCATTAAATGCCAGAATTAGATTCTATCTCAGGAGGGAATAAAGAAACAAGCTAAATAAATTAAGCACTGGTAAAGAGAAAAGCTCACATGGTTTGAGGTTCTCTACATTTCCTTTCCCTTTCTTTTAATAGAAATCTAATTTTAAAATGCAAATATAGTTCAAAAATACATTCCTAGTACTTGAACTTTTAATATTCAGTCTAGCCCCCTATGAGTTTCCTTCATTAGTTTTAGATTTGCATTAGGTCCCCATTAACGGTTAAAATTTATTGGGCACTTACCCTTAAGTTTTAAGTAAATGGTGTCCCAACTGTGATTACCAAGGAAGATGAATAGAATGGACTGAGGATAGACATTAGAGAGGGAGGATGGATAACAGAGGATGAGAAAGTCTAAGGACACTCTAGGCTGCTGAGTCTCTCAGAAGCATGAGGTTCTTGAATCCTTGTGTCCACTGGTAAGGACCAGTCCCAGCTGTCTGTGTTCACTAAGTGCCTTTGATGTGCCAGCCACTATCTGGGCACACCATGCAGGGGGTTTCAGTTCTCATGACAACCTTTCGAAATGGTAGTACACTCTTCATTCCATTGATGAGGAAATCGAGGATCAGAGAAGTTAAGGAAGTTGTCCAGCACCACACAGCTGATGAGGGCAGAGCCACAATTTGAATCCAGATCTCCCTCCTTCATGGCCTGATCTACCTCCTCCATGGCCTCTCATGGGCAAACCTGAACTCCAGCAAAAATATCATTGGTGTTATTTTGCTGGGCACCCCAGCCTGCCAGGCACTAAACTAGCCTGCAGAATTCCAAATTAATCCCAAAACGTAAAGGAGTGAAAAAAACACTGGTTTGAATGAAAAGATCACTGGATTGAAACTCCATGGAGGAAGGGGCCACGTATATTTGGTCTCTCACTGCATGCTCAGTGGCGGGTATATGGCTGGTCCTCAAGACCTACTTATTAAATGAGTGATTATGTAAATGAATTAATGAACCAACAATTTGAAACGGAATTCCAGGTTCAAGTCCCATTTCTGCAACTTGCTAGGGCCTTGGTTTTAGATGAATTATTACACTTTCTTAGCTTCAGCATTACTGTCTACAAAATGGGCATGACACTTCCACCACCTATTTGATAGTGCAGTGATTCCTAAACTTTGCTGCATCTTGCAATCACTTGTAGCCCTTTCAATAAACTCCTCATCCAGGCTTCCATCCCCAGAATTCTGACTTAATGGGTACGGGGTATGACCTGGGCATTGGTTTCTGAACTCCCTAAGTGGTTCTAATCGCTAGCAAAGTTTAGGAACCACTATCATAAGGTTATTCTTTTTGTTTTGAGGTAACTGTCAAATACAACAAAAGTAATAAAACTGCCTTCTACCCCTGACTGACGTTACTCAGTTGGTTGGGCGCCATCCCATGCACAAAAAGGTTGCCGGTTCGATTCCCAGTCAAGGCACATGCCTGGGTTGCAGGATTTAGCCTGGTAGGGGATATAGGAGGCAGCTGATCAATGTAATACTTTCACATCAATGTTTCTCTCTCTCCCTCTCCCTTCTTTTCTCTCAAAATCAATTTTAAAAATATTTTAAATAAATAAATAAATCTGCTTTGTAAAACCGAAAAGAAAGCAGTCAACTATAAATAGTTGTTATTAAATCAGTCCAAAATGACTCTGAACCTAGAATGTCTGCCTCCTGATGTCACAACAGAGGAGGAGATTCGTTACTCTTTTCTCCCATGCGCCACATCAGTCATTCTGTCTTCAGGTCAAAATGACCTTCTTCCTGGTTCACCTGATCAGGTGGCAGAGTTGAGGTCCAGACCCAGGGGGAGAAGGATTGGGTTAACATCAGGGCTGGAACAGATGAACAGGGATCTACTGGACAGTTGTCCTGTCGAATGAACTTGTCCTTAGTTGGTCTCACATCCAATTCTGGCACCCCACCCACTCATTCGCACGCACCAGGCATGCACATACAACTCCTATTCAGAGACCCTCCCAAACGTGTCTGTTTGTTTTATTCCTACCGGTCATAGTTCACTCTTTGCCCCCATCCTCCCAGGCTGAGCCCTTCAAAGAGCTGTTGTGTTGTTGGAGGAAGGAAGAGGTACTTTCTTGTCCTCAGCAGCTCCCCTGCCCAGCACCTTCCTCTCACCCTTTACCCTCTTGAGGTTCAGCTGAGTTAGAGGGGCTTCGCAGGGCCAAGAACAATATTATTTAATTTTTAAATAATAGTCTCTTGGGAAGAGAGGTCATGAAGCATTCAAATGCCATGGGGAATTTTGCCAGGAAAATGATTCGTAGCCTTCCAACTATCCACCTCTGTTCCCTTGGTTCGGTTAGGACAAAATCCTACAGTTGCCAAGTAATTCAGAAGATGCTTTCATTTCTCTTCCATATTGGTCCTTACCCAACAACTGTTCATAAAATGGCAGAACCATTGGAATAGTCTTTTTTTTCCCACATGCTTTTGAGTAGTGTGTACTCGCCACATGCCCCCGCATGTCATTGACTAATCTGAGCCCCAATTTCCGCTTCTCTAAACGGGGATAATAACACCAGCCCTGTCCAGGGTCAAATGACATGAACCATATGAGACAATTTTAGAAACAAGATGTGTTAAGGGAGTGGTTCTCAGCCTTCCTAATGCCGCGACCCTTTAATACAGATCCTCATGTTGTGGGGACCCTCAATTTCATTGTTACAAACTGAACATAATTAAAGCATAGTGATTAATCACAAAAACAATATGTAATTATATATGTGTTTTCCGATGGCCTTAGGCGACCCCTGTGAAAGGGTTGTTCGACCCCCAAAGGGGTCGCGGACCCACAGGTTGAGAACCGCTGTGCTAAGGAAAAGAGGCGCACAGCTCATGTAGACAGAGTCCCTGCCCTCAAGGAACCTATCGTCTTGAAGGGACGAGAGACAAAAGGAAATCACTACTATAAAGTGCAGTTGCTAAATTGCTCTTAGTCCTGAACCTGAGGGATATGAAACTGCAATATCCATGTTCTCATTTTATTAACAACCACCAGGTGAAAGCAGCAGCCTCAGAGAGGTGAAGTAACTTCCCCAGAACCACACAGCCCGACAGTGGAGGAGCTAATGTAGAACATTGTCTTCCAGTTTCCTTCCCACTGCCCTGTACTGGCTGTGTGAGTGCAGCGCCGCTCGTCCTGGCCGTTTTCCCCTGGAAGGGAAATTGAACTGTATCTCACGCTGGTTCGAGAGCTTCTGTGTACACCACAGACGGAAAGATCAGAGGCAGCCTCCATACATTGCAGCCCACAGCCCAAATCTGGTTTAGGGTTGGTTCTGGACAGTAATGAACAGTCTGTCATCCACTCCCCTTTGGGGAATTTACGATGTGTTTCTGGATCTGTAATTCTGTACCTGATCACAGAAGTATGTCTGGAAGGAAGGCTGTTCTCAGGTCTATGTCTGCCAAGACTTGTGTTTTAAGGCCCCCATATATCCATCCCAGGAGTGTGCTCAGGGGCCCTCATAAACCTGGGGTTCAGCGAGAGAACAGCAGCCACAGTAATCCCACTTCCTGTCTCCAGCCGGAGTCCACATCATCCTAACTCATAAAAATCCCAGAGTTGTGAAGTACAA
Source organism: Myotis brandtii (assembly GCF_000412655.1). Classification (NCBI taxonomy): domain Eukaryota; kingdom Metazoa; phylum Chordata; class Mammalia; order Chiroptera; family Vespertilionidae; genus Myotis; species Myotis brandtii. The sequence continues at coordinate 418,876 of NW_005367874.1, read as the reverse complement.
TGCAAAAGGGGCAGGAAATGCCTGCCGGTCCCCTAGCAGCTAATCAGCTCTAGTTGTGCAGTTTCGGAGCTGATTGCCCACAGCTCGGTCCCAGCCATGGCTACTCTCTGTTGTCGCAGTTGATTGATGGAGGAAGCTGCTTACAGCACAAGCAGTCAGCTCAGAGCATGACGTAATGATGGAGGAATCGTAAACCTTTCCTTACACATGTGCCTGTTAATCCTCCCAGTAAGGATGCTAGTCAGAGGAAACGTGGCTACACGGGTGCCCTCGACATGCTTGATGTACATCACTGCAGAGGTAAAAGCACACCTCACACCTGTTTGCAGATGGGCTGCCTGCCCTGGCGCTCAGAGGCTGAACCATGAAGGTAACTGGCTGTAGACAGAAACACAGAATAACTTTTTCTCTACTCAAATAAAAGCCAACTCAGTCAGCAGCCTGTTTAACATGTTAACTCTCAGGAACCGTTGTTTAACTCAGAGGAAACAGGGTGAATTTTGGAAGCATGTGGACCTGGGTTCTATTGGTTCTTCCATGAACTTGCTGTGACCTTGGGCATGTGTCTTAACCCTCTGGCCTCAGTTTCCAAGCCCATAACATAGGGACAATAACCACAGGATGGTTAACTCAGGGTTGCTGTGAGGATTAGAGATGGAAAGTGCCTGCCTCAGTGCCTGGCCCAGCCCAGTGGGTGCTCAATAAAAGGTGATGTTGCTGTTATTATTGATGATGTTAGTATTATTGTGCTACAACTCTGTGTTAGCTGCTTCAGAGTGTCTACTCCCAACTACCCCAACTCTACTACCTAGTAATTAATGCTCAATAAATCAAACAGAAAACACATTTCATGTGCTAAACTTTATGACACCAAGAGAAGGGGGGAGCTGTGTGAAATGGGGTGTCTTGGGGGAGAGTCCTTGCCTGTGGACTGGCAGACGGTGGAGGGAAGTGGTAAGAGCATGGTGAGCAGGGGTATTGCTGTGAGTCAAAGCATGGCAGCCAGAAAGAGTGTGCCTGGTGGAGCATGGGGAGAATGCCCGGGGCTGCAGAGGCAGCCTTGGTCAAGCAGTTGTGCTGGATGTGGTGACATCACTTCACCCCTACTCCTCCCACCCCCTTCCACCAGACTAGCTCCTGACCACCCTTCAGGGCTTATCTCCAGCATTTGTTAATGAGCTCTCTTGTGCCACCTTGCCCTAAGGATAAAATAGTAATAAGGAGAACAGCTGACATTCACTGAGTACTTCCTATGTGCCAGGACCTGTGCCACGACATGTGAAATGGGCAACACTCCATTTTATAGGTTGGAGAAGTGGCTTGCCCAAGGCAGAGGCCAGAATCACCTTTGTATGTTAATCCACGTGTCTTGTCTAGTAGACTCATGAGGGCAGTGACCAGCACCTATCCCTTTTAGGGACTCTCCAGTCCTGACATGGTAGTCCTGGCACACAGTAGGAACTCATAAATGCTTGTGAATGAATGAGAAGATATTGTGATGGGTATAGCAGGCTCTGGATCCAGAGGCACCAGGCAGATCACCAAGCTGAATAGGGGAACCTCCCCTCAGCAAAGCTCAGTCATGAGAAACGGGGGGTGGGGGGCTAAGAAGCCTGGGTTTCTGAACTGCAGGAGGCTGGGGCAGGGGCCCAGCCTGGTGGACTTCCTGTCTCTGAGCCTTGCCACTTGATGGTAGGGTCTATTCAAATATCTTCTCTCTAATGTCATAAGATTTATCCTGGGAACTTGGGCAATGCTCAGCCCACCAGTAGAGTTCAGTGACTGAGCCAGAGATGATCACTCAGGGAAGGTGATGAAATAGGTAAAGTCAGAGGTGACAGCTAAAAGTTTAACACTGATAGAGCATTAAAACAATTGAACCAGTTCTGGGTCTTTATTCTAGAGGAGGCTCTTGAAGTCACCCACTTTGCCTCTGTGAGGTCTAAAGATTCCCTGGAGAAGCCAGAGCTGGTGGAGAGGGACATTTGGCTGGGGGAGTGGCCAGAGCAATGATTCTGTAACAATAAAAATAGGTCTCTACTGGTATGCTCTGAATACCACTAGGGTATGAGGTTGAAATATAACTAAGAGAATTAGCCATTTTTCAAAAACCACTTGCCCTATTTTGAGATCTTTGTTAAAAATAGATAATGTATGAGTCTGTTTTTGTTTTGTTTGTTTTTAGATTCCATATATATCTGAAACCATATTGTCTTTCTCTGCCTGATCTATTTCGCTTAGCATAATACCCTCTAGGTCCACCCAGGTTATTGGAAACAGCAAGATATCATTCCTTTTTATTGCTACATAATATTCCATTGGGTATATGTACTGCATCTTCTTTATCCATTCATCTATCGATGGATACCTAGGTTGCTTCCATATCTTGGCTATTGTAAGTAATGCCGCAATGGACATAGGGATGCATATATCTTTTTTAATTAATGTTTTTGTTTGCTTCAGATAGAAAGGAAAATTATCAGAAGGGAGGGTGTAGGGATGGGTGAAAAGGGAAAGGGGAATATAGTCAATAATATTGTGATATGTTTACACAGTGAAAGATCATTCCTAGAATTAGTGGGGTGATCACATCGGAAGATATAAAAAGGTCAAATCACTATATTGCACTGAAACTAATGTAACCAATATAAGAATATATACCAACTATACATAAATAAAAAATAAATTTAAAAAATTAAGACAAAAGAACATATATGCATAACCCATAGACACAGACCACAGTGTGGTGATGGCCAGAGAGAAGGCGTGGTGGAGGCTGGGTGGCAGTGGGCAAAGCGGGGAGGGGAATAGGGATATCCGTAATAATGTCAACAATACAAATACAATGTAAATAAATAAATAAATAAACCAGATAATATGATCCATAACTCTATCTAACCAGGCGCACAGAAACTGTAATTTCTCAATGTGGTAAGAATAAGGGCCCCACTGTCAATTCCTCCATGTTGTAAGACTTAGAACTCCTTGTATAGTTATGGGAATTGTGACTATTGACATACAGACCAAGAGCCTAAGTGTCAATTAGCAAAGTGTTTTTCCTTTGTAGAGAAATGCAAGTTCTAATACTTTCCCCCTACACCCTAGTGAATCTTCCCCTGCCTGTGCTATTTCAGAGGCCAGGGGACAGCTAAAGTGCCTGCATTGCTGTTCTACAAACATGTAAATCTGAAGTAGCCTTAACATTAGCTTCAGGATGAAAAGGAGCTTCTAGTGGTACTTTCTTTAAAAATTCCTGAAATTACCAGTGGCTAAATGGTCATACTTTTTCCTCAAATACAAAAGAAGCTGGTGGCAGCCGGCCAAGAGAAACACTTAGCTTTGGAGAGAGAAGCAGACTGCTATTAAAAGCCACAGCGGTCATTAACGAAGATGATGTCATTAGTAAATTCCTGGGCGGCCCTGGGATCCCCAGGGCCAAGGAGACAGGATCACAGTCTTTACTAAGCCAGTGAACACTCACCTGCCTAACGGTGTCTAGTGAAAGCACTCAGTCTCCAGGGCCAGCTGGTTTCCTGCAGAAGGACCAGGGGCCTCTGCTGCACCACTTGCGAAGCTGGTGGCCAGCACAGGGATTTATGAACTGCTGACTTTGGGCTTTGATGAGGAAAAAGGTGGGAATTTTATGTGTGGGAGTACTTTGAGAAACCTCTGTGAGTCACACGTTCAAACAGAGTAGAGCCTGTCTCAGGATGCTAGATCTTTCTTACAGTTCCAGCAATCCTTCTGAGAGGAAGACCCATTCTTCAGGATTTTCTTAAGCTGAGTCATCGTCGTCGTTATTTTACGAAAACACAAGAGGAGCCTGGTATTTGTAGCTTTAGGGACCCCCAAGTTACCAAACAGAGAGGAAATTGGGAGTAGCCAAGGAGCCTGACTTTTATTCACGTTTCTTCTCTATTTCTGTTTTTTTCCACTCCTTCTTCACCCCCTCCCCTCCCAGCTCCCATTTCTGAGGTCATCTCACCAAGGCCCTGGCAGGGCGCACACTGTAGTGGCAGGAATGCAGCCTGTGATCAACTCCTGGTTCTGCCACTTACCTCTCGTCAAAGCACTGTGCGGCTGAGGGCAGGCTTAACGCGGTGCTGAACGTGGCTCTGGAGCAACGATTACACTGCGGAAGCCTACGTGAGCTGGCTCAGGGCTCGCAAGGTGTGACACGGGTTTTGGTTAGAGCCCCCAATTCTGCCTGTTCATCTGCTGTTTAAAGTATTAGCTGATCTAATAAAAAAGAACTCATAGTAGCCATGTGCTATCTATTTTTCTTCTGAGCTTCACTCAGGTACCAGAAAACGAAACAGCCCTTGTTATTCCAGTCCTCACTTTAATTTTGGGGGGGGGGGGGGGGGGAGGGGATTATCACATATATAAAATTATCAAATATACTTATTAATTATTAAATAACTAGCATCCTGGTTTAAGAAACAATTAAGTATGGGCAATAGCTTTGCAACTTCAAGAGCATCACCTAACCTCTCTTGCTTAGCCTTTTCATCTGTCAAATTTGGTTGTAAAACCTCCCCCAATGTGGTTGTAGATACTCATCGGACTCCTATCCTTAGAGCTGATGATAGCAATGACATTAGGGTGGGGCTGATCAATATATGGGCTTGATCTCCTTGTCATTATTTAACTCCCTGTTAAAAGAGCTATAATCATTGTAGATGAGATAGTTTTCAGCTGGTGGAGGAATGAGAGGCGTTCTCATTCTCCCTCCCTTTTCAAGCTTCCTCTCCCCAAGGGAGTCGGAGGAAAGCTAGACTCCGGTCAGCGTAATTCAGGTCTCACTATCACCTACACAGCCTTCTTCACTTCTAGGAGGAAACTAGAATTACTTGGAGCTCATTACCCAGAGTTGCCTTAGGTGTCATCAGCCTTGAATACAATGGGGGTCATACTGACAGTGTTAGTTTAGTTAGTTAGTAGTTAGTTAGTTAGTTAGTTAATTGGTTGGCTATTTTAAAACTGTTCTCAGCCCCCTACACAATCCCACTCCCCGCCCCCAGGACTGTGGTCCCTTCCTTGTTGATGTCCCCACCCAGGGGCCACTCAGGGGTTTGCGACTGTCTTGGTTGCCATGGCCTTCGTGAGGAAGCTGAGTAAGCAGAGGCAGTACCGGACCAGCCCTGACACCAGCAGAGCCACCTGAGTGCTACACAGAAAAGGACTCTCTTTTTCACCATGTGTTGCACTTTCTCATTTTGGGTGGGGCAACTTGTGTGCCCATGTCTCACAGTGACCCTTATGAGGATGGTTCCTGCCACTTCTGCCAGCAGACACTGTCCCCATATGGCTTAATTGGGTCAGGAAGCAGATTCCATGACATTCTATTCATTCCCCATCTCTCCTGCCAGTGCCCAAAGCAGAAAATGCCGTCCTCTGAAAGACACTGGTAAGAGAATAAAAAGACAAGGCACATACTCAGAGACATAGTTATACAACACGTGTCTGATACAGGACTTGTATTTAAAACATGCAAAGAATTCTTTTAAGACAGGTTTTTTTTGTTTTGTGTTGTTGTTTTGTTTTTGCTTTTCAAAGTTGTTTATTTAACACTCATTAATATCATTTCCTTTAAACATTATTTTTGTACCAAGATTTCTAACAGTCTGCCAGCCCCCCCTCAGGCAGTCATACCTACTACCATACCTATTTCTCAAAAGCAGAAAATGAGATAAGAAATTGAATATGGTGGTTTTTATGCAACAGTGATTCTAGGGAGGACAAGTGACTATCAAGGAGAGTGTGACAGAAGATGAACAATTGAACTATAATTCACTTCTATACATGACACCCATTTAAAGTGTACAATTCAGTGGTTTTGAGTATTAATTTTTTAAGTTGTGGCAAAGTATATATAACAATATTTTCCATTTTAACCATGTTAAGTGTACAATTAACTGGCATAAGTCCATTCACAATGTTGCACAACCATCACCACTATCCATTCCCAAAACTTTTCATCACCCCAAACAAAACTCTGTAGCCATTAAGCAATAGCTCACCAATCCTTCCACCCCCAGACTTTATTATAATCTCTAATCTACTTTCTGTCTCTATGAATTTGCCTATTCTAGTTATTTTATATAAGTGGAATCACATAACATTTGTCCTTTCATAGCTGGCTCATTTCATTTAGCCTAATTTTTCAGGGTTCATCCATATAATAGCATGTATTAGAACGTCATTCCTTTTTTTATGTTTAAATAAACTTTCATTGTACGTACATATGTTCTGTTTATCCATTTGTATGTTGGTGGACCCCTGAGTTGATTCCACCTTTTGGCTGTTGTGAATAATGCTGCAGTGAACATTGGCATCCAAGTATCTGTTCAAGTCCTTGCTTTCAGTTCCTTTGGGTGTAGGCTTAGGAGTAGAATTGCTGGGGTCATAGCTTTTTGAGGAACCACTAAGATATTTTTCCATAGAGGCTGTAACATTACATTCCTGCCAGCAATGCACAAGGATTTCAGTTTCTCCACATCATCACCAACACTTGTTATTTACTGTTTTTTCAATTACAGCCTTCCCAGTGGGTATGAAATGGTATCTCATTGTAGTGTTGATTTGCATTTTCCTAATGGCTAATGATGCTGATCATTTTTTCATGTGCTATTGGTCATTTGTGTATCTTCTTTGGAGGAGTGTCTTTTTTGAGTCATTTGCCTGTTTTTTAATTGGGTTGTTTTTCTTGTTGTGTTGAGTTGTAGCAGTTATTTATAGATTCTGGATATTAAACCCTTACCAAATATATGATCTCCAAGTATTTTCTCCCATTCTGTGCATTGTTTTTTCACTTTCTTGATAGTGTCCTTTTATGCACAAAAGTTTTTAAATAAAGTCAATTTATCTAATTTTTCCTTTGTAGCTGGTTCTTTTTGTGTCTTATCTAAGAATCCATTGCCAAATCCAAGATCACGAAAGTTTACCCCTATGTTTTCTTCTATGAGTTTTATAATTTTAGCTCTTATAGTTATGTTGCTGATTAATCTTAAGTTAATTTTTGTATTTGATATGAGGCAGGGTCCAACTTTATTTCTTTTTGCATGTGGAAATCCAGTTGTCCCAGCACCATCTCTTAAAGAGACTATTCTTCACCTTAAGTGCTATTGCTAAATGAAGAAGCCAGTCTATATGATTCTGAATGTATCACTACTGGATCATTAGCTCTGACGAATGTACCATGCCAATGTAAAATATTAATAATAGGGAAAACCAGGTGAAGGATCCTCCACAACTCTCCATATTATCTTCTCAAACTTTCTATAAATTTTGAAGTTATTTTAAAAAAAGACAATAACTTCAACAAAAACAAGCCAAAAAAAAAACGACAATGTAGGTATTTTCCCCATTTTTCCAGGAGGAAGCTGAAGTTCAGAAGAGTCAAAGCAACTGGCACAGACTGCCCCACCACTCAAATGGTAGAGGTGGGGTTTGAGTCCCGGGCCTGTTCTGTTGGGTCACAGTGACTTTGGCCTGTCTGTAGATAAACCTGTTCTGTTCCTTGGTTTCTTGCATATCCATTTATATGTCTGTGTTTCGCTCTTGTTCTCCCCAGGGGATGGCCTTTACACTTGAAGAAAGGATGCAGCTTGGGATCCATGGCCTAATCCCCCCCTGCTTCCTGAGCCAGGACATCCAGCTCCTCCGGGTCATGAAATCCTACGAGCGGCAGCAGAGCGACCTGGACAAGTCAGTGCCTAGATCTGCTCTCTCTGCCTAGACCTGGGCTCCACTGTTTCCTGTGGTCCGAAGAGTGTTTTCTGTTTACTCTCCAACCAGGAAAGACTGAGAGCCTTTCCAAGAAATTCCAAACCCAGCCCAACCTTCCAAAGGGGTGGTGATCTCCCTAAGGGACAGGGATTGTTATGATGGAGGCATGTCCTGGGAGGACTGGGAAGAGAAACTGAATTCCAACCAGTGGAATTTGGGAGGGCCACTGGGAAGAGATGGGACCAGAGTCAGCCCCAGAAGCACCGACAGGACTACAGCAGACAGCAGTGGGTTCACAGATGGCATTTCATAGGAGAACAAGTAGAGTAAAGCTATAGGGACAGGTGTGTTAAGTAAATGGTACATGGCCCAGGTTCCTGGAACAAGGGGAACATGGTAGAAAAGAGGAGAAATGGACAGGGACACCTTGGGAAGGACCTGGTATGTCATATGTTGGCGGCTTATGGGGAGCAGTTAATAATCCTGCCACCCTCCTGGGTTCTCACCAGTGGGATCATAGACATGAAGAGGCAAATGGGAATGACAGGGTCAGCTTTACTAAAGAAGGTTGTGACCACATCATGACCACAGGTCACATGGAAAAGCCAGGACTTGACCACAAGTAGCTGGCTCCAGAATCTGTGCTGTTGACGTCTCTGCTACCCCACAGCTAAGAGGCTAGATTCTAGTGCTAGAATGAATTCAAACCATCATTTTACCTTTAGTAGTGAAAGTTACTTAGCCTTTCTGGGTCACTCCTAACTCAGAAGGCTATAATGAGGATTAAACACATTAGTATTTGTGATGTGCTTAGAACAGTGCCTTGCATATAGTACATACTATGTAAGAGTGTGTTAAATAAACATGTCACCTTGCTGAAGTGTAGGAAGCAGGGAGGGTTCCCCCTACGTATCTGTAGAGCTCAATGGCCAAGACTTTGAATCGTTAAGAGTGTGGCTGTCCCCCTAGGGGCAGAGCTCAGCAGCTTGTCAGGGTCATCACACCCATCTGCCTATGTTCCCCCCATCCCCACCATGGCATCCATTGCTTCTAAGCAGAGGTGGATAATCCCTCGACTCCTGAAGCACTAACCTCTATGTGTATTATTCACATTAACTCCAAGGCTATATACTCCAGCACAGGCCAGATATTCTCTTCCTCTGTTCATCCCACTCAGACTGGGTCTAGCCATGTCATCCTGGAGAGCAAACCAGAAAGTACACAATGAATCCAACTAACAACGTGAGATGTGTCCTAACTTTGAACAATCTGAACCTCCTTCTTTTGTTAAATTTACAAAGAAGAATTTGTAAATCCCAAAGTGATATCCTCTCTCCTAAAGATATTCAACTCTAAGAATTAAAGTCAGCCGGATGGGCATCATTTATATGCCTGGGAAGACACTCCAGGCTGGGGGTAGGAGATGTGTCTGATTCTGGGAGCTCCAGAGGGCTTATTGTACATGCTGTGTTGACTACTCTGACCCGCCCCACCCCCTCATTCCCAGGGGCCCCTCATTCCAGCAGGTGCTTGAGGAAATACTAAGGAGGCTCCCAGCTTCTTTTGGATAAGGGCAGTGGTGTCCTGGTAAATGTTTAATAACTGGTTCTGGGGTGGGGGTGGGGAAGCCCTGATTTCTAGTATTTGCCCATTTTCATGGTGTGAATAATCTCACCATGACTGAGATTAACTTATCAATTTGATATTACTGAATACAGAACTTGGAAGAGATGTGTACAAATGGCTACTGCATAAGAAATTCTTACACTAGAAATGAGTTGAGATCCTGGCTAGTCTAAGCATAAACCCTCCCTTCCTCAAAATATCTTCTAAAACACAATTTTTCATTCTGGACCAGTGCCTTGGGGCTTGGGCCCCAAGATATTACAAGACTTCCCCAAAGTCACATAGTTAGTAAACAGCAGAGCTGGGATTCAAACACAGGACCCTGACTTCACACCTAGAAATCATTCCCCTATTGCAGGATTTCACCCCATTCCAGTCTAGGATCTCAAGTGCCTCCATACTCTCTCCCAAACTGTGGTCAGTCCAGAAAGGTTGTGATATCAGCAATCACTCACACCTCATTATGAATTCTAAGCCCTGAATTTTTTTGTTTCTCCCAGAGGCTTTTCATTTTTAGGCATGTGAATGAAAGGCTCTTTTCCTGGGCTTAGTGATTTCAGGTTTTGAGGAATAGACAAGAGAGAGATTTTGGAGGAACGTGCTTCTTGAGATCAGTTGGTCCTTGGCCATTTGTGAACTCTGCTGTGACAGGAACCAGCCCTGTGTGATAGGAGAGGCCAGTTCTCATAGCACCGGTGTGCCCTCGCCCCTACTTCACCCTCAGGATGTTACTGTTCTGCTTCATTCATTAATGTCCACATAATAGTAACATAACTAACCCTCTTGCACAGTGGTTGAGAGCACAGACTTTGGAGTCAGATTGCTTAGGTTCAAATCCCGACTCTGCCACTTGGTGAATCATTTCATTTCCCTGTGCCTTGGTCTCCTTTGTCTCTCAAATAGCAACCATGGTAGTACCTACCTCACAAGTCATTGGAAGTTTTAAATGAATTAATGTAAAGTACTTAGGACAGGACCTACACCATGTATAGTAACAAGCACCATAAGACAGATAATACTCTTCACATTCCATAGATGGTGAGATCGATGTTTGGGGAGATGGGTGACTTGCCTGTGAAGGTAGCTGAGTGGGAGCCCTGGGTCTTTGCATGAGCGGCCTCCCCTGCTGCCACACAGGCTGCTCATGTGAACAGCGTGCTTTCTTGTCTCCCTTTCCAAGGTACATCATTCTCATGACACTCCAAGATCGGAATGAGAAGCTCTTCTACCGCGTGCTGACGTCGGACGTGGAGAAATTCATGCCCATTGTGTACACGCCTACCGTGGGGCTGGCCTGTCAGCACTACGGCCTGACCTTCCGCAGGCCCCGGTGAGCCACCTCGGGGCCAGGGTGCAGGGAGGGGATGTCTGCTAGAGAGGAATCAGTTCTTTCTGCTGCCCTTGGTTATTGGGACTCAGGAGGCTATATCCTGATTGGGCAAGCAGCCCAACAAGGAGGCATTTGATTTTAAGCCCTTGCTCAGGAAAATGACCCCGTGAGCGGAGATATGAGCTGAGAGAGTATCTAGCAAGAGGATAGCAGAGCTTCTGCACCTCAGAATAAATGCCCAATGTGTTGTCCAGAGTTGGCCTGAGAGGCATTTCAGTTTTTTTCTCTCATTATCTACCTAACATCTCCCCCACTACCCCTGTTTTTCTGGTCCTCTCCAAAGTATCAACAGCTCTATTGCCAGTCCGCACCAATGAATAACGGAGTGTCAGACAGCAAAGAGTGAATTCTTTTGCTGACTCAAAGGACCAGTATTCCTTCCTTTGGGATTGACTCAGATTCCACATAAAATGTCATTTTGTTAGGCAAAAAAAAAAAAAATTGGCACTACGTTTTCTTTTAGAGCCAAAGAATTTGGGGGCGATTTTCCAAAGAGATTGCTTGGGTGTTTTTGTTTTTCATGGGAGAATTTTCAAAAGGTCTTCAGTGCAAGGTGCCTGGTAATTACCAATATATATATAATTCTAGCACTAACGATACAAGAGCCACCGGGGTTTATCGTACATGATGGAACACAGTTTTAGTCTGTGGTGGAATATGTACATATACAATGTACTGTGCACAGATGTGTAATTCAAATTCATAGAGAATTTATAAATCTGTTTACAAATTATGTGCCATGTGAGGAACATGCAAGTATGGATCTAGAACAGCGGTCCTCAACCTGTGGGTCGCGACCCCTTTGGCGGTCGAACGACCCTTTCACAGGGGTCGCCTAAGACCATCCTGCATATCAGATATTTACATTACGATTCATAACAGTAGCAACATTACAGTTATGAAGTAGCAACGAAAATAATTTTATGGTTGGGTCACAACATGAGGAACTGTATTTAAAGGGCCAGAAGGTTGAGAACCACTATTCTACAGAAAGCCACTGTTCACCTGACAGCAGCAGGCTTTATCCCACTCTGGGCCCTCGCAGCTGCCCTTGGGATTCATGCTGTCCTGTCTCCACCCACACCTTGATCAATCTTGCAGGCGATAAATCTTCCTTCGATTGTCCTCATTTGCGTGCGCCTTTGGTCTCCTTTTGACTGAGACGGGTGCACCACGGGATGGCTGTCTGGGATGCGGGGGGAGGACACCGGTGGGGGACGATCCAGTTCCTAAAATACGGCGTTCCCCTTAGGAGACATTGTCAAGCATCCCGAGCTGCTCTCGGGAAAACAAACGAGGTGGCAGGGCGTGGGGTTGTTGGAGAGGCGCCTGGCGCGCCCGCTCTCTGCACAGCTGTCCTGGCTGTCAGACAAGGTGGCGTCCTCTATGGAAGTTTACACACTGTCACTTAGATGAGAAAAACTGATCCCCAGGGAATCGGCAGCAATCAGTGAGTCATCGCAGATGCCACTACGGGGCGAGACAGCGGTGGGCCCTGGCTGGCCCAAAGCCTCTTCTCCTTTCCTTTGGGGACGTCAGGTAGTGTTGGGAATGTGCTGAATTGTGAGTAGCAAAAATTACTAGTTGCACACTTAATCATTGTGAATACTGATCGAGCGCTGCATGCCAGGCACCGTGTGGTGCCCTCCCTTCCCAGGGGTCCCAGACTGCGAGAGGGCACAGGCCGGGCTGGGGGATCCCCCGCCCCCCGCCCCCCGAGTGCACAAATTTTTGTGCACTGGGCCTCTAGTATATATATAATTCTAGCACTAATGATATAAGAGCCACCGGGGTTTATCGTACATAATGGAACACAGTTTTAGTCTGTGGTGGAATATGTACATATACAATGTACTGTGCACAGATGTGTAATTCACATTCATAGAGAATTTATAAATCTGTTTATAAATTATGTGCCATGTGAGGAACATGCAAGTATGGATCTAGAACAGCGGTCCTCAACCTGTGGGTCGCGACCCCTTTGGCGGTCGAACGACCCTTTCACAGGGGTCGCCTAAGACCATCCTGCATATCAGATATTTACATTACGATTCATAACAGTAGCAACATTACAGTTATGAAGTAGCAACGAAAATAATTTTATGGTTGGGTCACAACATGAGGAACTGTATTTAAAGGGCCAGAAGGTTGAGAACCACTGATCTAGAACATCTTGCTACTTTGGAAAAGCAGTCCTCCAGGGCTAAAGCCAACATTTGGGATGAGCACTGCACACCGATCACTGGCACCCCCAATGCCCGTTCTCATCCTCTCCTGGTCCCACTGTTACCACTGGCAGAGACATCGTACCAGGCCTCGTCTTGATGGGGGTGTCCAGCTGTTGAAGCAGACATATCCTCACCACTCAGAGCAGCCATGCTTCTGCAGCTCTATTGGGGTGAGACACTGAACCATGGTCCCGGAGCAGTCGTGGTGTTTAAGCTGCCTCTTTCAACAGGAAAGAGACATGGGGAGCTCGTGGTACATTTCTAAAGGATGCAGGACCCTATTTACCTCCCAGTTCCTACCCAGAAACAGTGCGTCCAGGTCCTCCCTCCACAGTGCAGCTCAGTTCCAGTCATTCTCTCCTCCAAGGCCATCAGCAGCCCCCTAGGCCTTCAAGAAACAAGTGCAACACTTTGACAAAATTAAGCCTGTCGTAGCCCAGCTCATAGTCAGAAATCCTATGTTCTAGCTACACTGATCTATATTCTCCATGCCCAAGAACACCTGGTGTTTTCCTCCTGCACACCTTTGCAGATGTGGTCCCCTCTGCCTCAAACTCCTGCATTCTCTCCTGTCCTCATTCTCTATCCATCAAAATTCAGGTGATCCTTCAAGGCCCAGGAGTCAGTTTCTCTGTGGAGCCTTCCCTGGTCACCTCACGCTGAGCTGGTCACTCAGCCTCCCCCACGAGCTCTTACACATACTTCTAGTCCATAGTTTTATTTTTGCACCTTGTGTTTTTAATTATCTGTATATCAGTCTCCTTTTCTGGAACACTCATTTCTTGGGGGGTAGGAAACATGTCAGATCCATTGTGTATTCGAGACCAGTGCTTGGCAGGTAATTGCCTCGAGGATGGGAAAATAGCCTTGTGTGCTGGCTGGGAGTTGTATCTCCTTGACCTTGGGCAAGTTTCTTATCCTCTCTCAGCCTTAATTTCCACGTTTCTGAAATAGAGGTAATAATACCACCCACCTCAAATGATCATTCTTGGGGTAAGATGTGATCATGGATAAGGTGCCTGGCATAAATGTATGTGTCTGTTTCCTTCAGTAACCATTAAAGAAGGAAGGAAGGATTAATAAATGTAGAGTCATGTTATGCATATGCACTTCTAAATTTGTAGAAAGAAAGCAGAGTCATTGACCATATAATGAACTAACACATTTAACTACAGACATGATTTGGCTCTTTCAAAACCCCGTGTTACCTAGAGAGGTCCTTTAGCCCTTAAGGCATGGATCACTGCCTCCTCTGGCTTACGGCTGAGACCTTATGGAACTGTGAGGCCGTCCCACTCCCACCTCCCACTCCCAGGCTGTGTGGAATCCCTCCTTCCACAGACTCCATGCACTAGATTGTGGATTCTGTTGTTGGTCCCAGGCAAACCAGTCTAAGGGTCAGAAACTGAATGGGCAACAGTCCAATGAAGGTAGAATTTGCCTCCAGAGCCCACTCCACAATCCAGGGAACACACCAGACTAAATTTGAATTAATGAACATATACGGAGCAACTAGTAGGTGCTGGGCATCGTGTAGACACTATAAAGTTATCCCAATGAACGAAATACTGTTTTTGACCTCAAGCTATTTACTAGCAGAGTGGGGAGGGGGGGAGAGGTAATAATAATATAAGTTAAATATAATAAGAGTTATAAGGAAATAGGATATATAACAGGGACAAAGAATTACAGGAATACAAGGGAGAGGAAAATTTATTTTCCCTCTGGGCAGCAGGAATGCTTCACAGAAGAGATAATATTTGGGTTGGTCCTTGAAGGTTGACTAGGAGTTCCATGTGTAGAGAAGGAGGGAACAGCCATTCCAGGGAAGGGCTTGGTTTTATAGGCTGTGTAGACACCAGGGTAGTCAGCTCACTTGGGTATCTTCCCATCTCCTGCGCCTGAAAAGGAGGGGTAGGGGAGGGGAGCTACGTCTCCACACCCATTGGCCTATAATGGAACCTTCCAATGTCCTGTAAGGTTAGTTTAGTAACAGTATCTCCATTTTACAGATGAGGGTATTGAGGTGGCCAGAGAAGAGGAACTTGTCCAAGATCACCATTGGCAGGCAATTGGTGAAATCAGAATTTGGACTGAATCAGGGAAAGCCACACCAAAGAGGTGATGTTAGATCTGGGTCATGAAAAATGAATCCAAGCACCTTACCTCTCTCTTGCTAGAATGTATGGCTTCTGGGACCTCATGGTCGGTGAAATAGGAGAGTAGAGGGGCTGGGTAGGAGAACTGACCAGGGGTTCTGCCCAACTATTTGGGGGGTGGATTAATGGGGAGCTGTTTCAGACTCAGGTGCAGGCCCCACTGGTGGTTCTCAGTGGATCAGAGATGAAGAGGAACATGGCAGAATGGGGGTCCATGTGGGTAGAAATGGGGCCTTGCCAACCACTTGAGCTCAGAGGATCTGGTTAGCCTTGAGTGGGTAGAGGGGATGCTGCAAGAGCTGGGCACATAGCATGAAAAACAAGGATGCAAACCCACATGGAACCCACAATTGAACTGGAACCAGAACAGAAAAAAGCATACTGATAACTGCTTGCTAAAGGCCAGGTACTATCCTAAAACCATTAATGTATTAACTCATTTAATTACTACAACCCCCATAAGTAGTTGGTACTATAATCATCCCATTTGTAGATGAGAAAACTGAGTCACAGAGAAATAACTTGCCCAAAGTCACAGAGCTCATAAGCTGCAAAGCCAGGACTCAAACCCATGCAGTCTGAGCCAGAGTGGGACAGGTAACCACTCCAGTTATCTGCCTCCTATCGTTTGGGAATGGGCAGCTTTGGTGGGCATTGGGGCAAGGGTGTCCTTGCAGCCCCAGGAATATTTGGTTGCCCAGGGGTCTAAGGCGAGGATTGCTAGATGCTGTTTCCAGAGCCTCTCCTGGGAGGGAAGGCTGCAGCCAGGTCCTGGGCCCAGGCTGGGTGGGGCTGAAGCAGGCTCAGGCAAAAGGAACCATCCTCTTGAATTCGTCACTCTTGGTACAGACTTCCCTCATGTGTTTTGCGAACCCTTCTTCAGGCGATTTACCCAATTAAGCCGTATGACATGTGACATTTTGAGCTGTTGCTCCAGGTTTCCACTTGGCTGCTTTCCAGGTGTTGATTCCACACCTGCCTTGCTCCTGAGGGAAATGAGAGTTTGGGCCCCACCCCAGCCTTGAGCTTCATCTGAGGCCTGGCTGGGAATGGCTTTACAGAGGATTAGCATCTGAAGGGAGGACAGCTCTGAGGCCAAGATGGAGAGAGCCAGCTCCTTCTGAAATGATAAACATGCCTGCCAGCTTCCCAGCAACAATGGAGTCCTCTGTGAAAGGGACTGCCCCTCTACCCCCACGCTAATTAGGTCCAGCTGGTGCTAAAATTGAACCTCCCACCAGCTTGGGGCTCTGCATCGCCTCACGAGGGAGATAGCGGAGTGTCTCTGGGGCACCTAGTATCCCTGGGCAGAGGAGACATAGCAGAAGGCCCTGGGCTCTGTGGAGCCTCCCCTGCCCATACTGCTTCTTCCCTGGTAGACCCTCTGCATGGGCCAGGGAGCCTGGCTAGCCTAGCGGGAAGGAATGCCCCTGGTGTGTGACTTGGAAGAGATGAAAGCCAGAGGTGAGGCTGGGTGGGAAGCCAGGACGGAACAGGCAGGTTTGCAAGGAGGAAGCCAATGCACTGTAGTTTGCTGTCCAGGGTGAGCAAACACTGTCCCCGCCCCAGGCCGCCTCCCTCTAGACCAGCTCTGACTTCACCCTCCTTGTCCTCTGGGGCTCCCAGCAATAGGCACACACCTGGGACATTTCCCAGCCTCTGTGTGGAGCCCAACCTTCATGGGTGACAAGGGCTGGGTTGCAAGTGGTGGAAAGAGCACAGAATCTGAACCCAGCAGGCTTGGCCTTGAATCCCAGCTCCTGGTGACTTCTGATAATTAACTTAGCACATCCTCAGTCTCCTCACGTGAAAAATGGGAATAACGCCCATTCAAGTGGCTGCCTGTGAGGATTCTGTGAGATTCCACGTGAAAAGGACCCAGCCTGTCTAGGTGCTTAGCAGCTGTGATCTGCCTGACCCAGCACCCCCAAGATCTGCCATCTGACACAGTCACCCCACCCAAGAATCTAAACCAGTGGTTCTCAACCTTGGCTGCACATTAGAATCACCTGGGAATCTTTTTAAAATCCTGATTTCTGGGCCTCATCCTCTGGAAATTCTGTTTCTTTGTTACTAATGTTGTGGCCGCCCATAACA